>NC_064646.1:230147328-230522328 GCF_023864345.2 Schistocerca serialis cubense | reverse complement strand
TAACTGGCGACTTTTCGCTGGGAGAGAGATTCGCGGTAGATGCAAGCTAGGTAAGAGGCCACTGCTATGGAATACTCTTTTACCCGCTCAGCGATTTTACATTAAGACCAAAATTTTCATGAGTTCTCTGTCATATCGTTTGCAAATGTATGACGGTGGTAGTTGTTGTATGCTTCAAGCATAGATCTTTCACAGACGCTTCAATCATTACTATCCTTTGCTAGCAGTCATTTACAAGTTGTCTTTTGAACTTAGAGCGCAACATCGTCTGCTTCCTCAAATTTTCTCGAATCTTGTTATCAAACCATGGTTGGTCTTTTGTCCTTAACCCACTTACTAGGCACATAATTATCTAGATTACGATGTATATCCGTTTAAACGTAGTCCCAGTATGATTGACGTTGAGCAGTTATAAACAAAATGATACCAGTTCAAGTCAGTATGTGTTGCAGTGCCGGAGAAACAGAAGACATATAGGCCACTAGACTGAGATCCATGCCAGAGGTTGCCCCAAGAAGCAGACGAGCAGAGGAGGCCCGCTGGTGGAACGAGCCACATGGCGCCAAGACATTTGAAATCCCATGTGTAAAAAGACGTCCTCCAGCAGCGATAGGAGCGGTATACGTTCTGAGAAACCGCTAGTAATAGTTTCAGGAACATTTCAGAGTAACAAAGGGGAAGTGCTGCAGTTACTGAGAATATGCATGTTGCATTTGAGGTAGCTAAAGGTAAGGACCAAGAGTTATTATTTAGATAGCTCAATTATAAAATTACTGGTGATACAAGACCTAATTTGGTAGTCAGAGGTAACAGAGAAAAAACTTCCGATAAACGTACGACAGATTTTTACACGGGTATAATATTTCAAGCCAGACAACATTCAGGGGAATTGTAGCCTGAAGGGGAAATGGGATGAATTAGCAATCAAAGTCCCTTGGGGTTGCAATAAGAGTGTGACTGAAAATGTAAATTTAAGCGCCATAATAGAATAGGTTTACGCACTAGGACGTGCATATTTCCTTCAGAGATTGGAAAATGACAGACTACGGAGCGCAGCATGTTGGAGAAGGGCGAGAACATTAGTTTAAGTGACTCATTTCATTTCGTGCTGTAAGACGAAAGTGCGAATATGCCAAAGGTAGTGGAAAGTAAAGTGACAACAGTAAAATTTTGGGAGGGTAACAGTAAAGAAACGTGATAAGTAACATTACAGTTGTGGGAATCGGAGGCATGTATGCTGATACTGTGATCAAAGTAAGATGGGTGCAGCCACATACTATGGCAGAGTTAGCTAGAAAATTTCTAGATTTCACCTACTATTGTGACGAGTCAGAGCAAACAGATGCATAGTTGAACTATTAAAAAGTCAGAGACCTCACCGTAAGTCCTCTGAGACTTCCAGATGTTATTTATGTACTAAATACTGGCAAGCAGCACACCGGTGTGGAGAGAAACTCGGGAACACTCCTGAGAAAACAATGGGATATTCAATAGCTGCCTCGTGTGGCAGTCATGCGTGGCCACTGTCAAATATGGCACAATGTTAGGGTAGTAACACGCACAGCAGAAAATGACTGAGGTGACAGAGCCATGGGATACCTTCTAATATCGTTTCGGACCTCCCTTTGGCTGGCACAGTGCTAAGGCAGCTGGACCTGGCATAGACTCAAAATGTCGTTGGAAGTCCTCTGCAGAAATATTGAACCATGCTGCCTCCATATCCGTCCACAATTACGAAAGTGTTGATCATGCAGGGTATTGTGCAAGAACTAACCTCATCAGTATATGTCGTAAATCTTTTACGGGATTTAAGAAGGTGGCCCTAGTGCAAGATCATTTTTTCGAATTGTCCACAATCTTCTTCAAGCTAATCACGAACAGCTGTGGCCCGGTGAATGGCGCATTGTCATCTATAAAAATCCCATCGTTAATCTGGAACATGACGTCCATGAATGGCTGCAAATGTTCTCCAAGTAGCCAAACATAGCCATTTCCTGTCAATGAGCAGTTCAGTTTGACCAGAGGATCCAGTCCATTCCATGTCAATACAGCCCATACCATTATGGAACAGCCACCAGCCTGCAGAGTGCCTTGTTGATAACTTGGGTCCATGGCTTCGTGAGGTCTGCACCACTCGAAATCAAACGTGAGCTCTTACCAAATGAAACTGAAACTCATCTGACAAGGCGACTGTTTTACAGTTCTGCTTTTCTTCGAAATTTCTCGATGTTCTCCGTTAATCCTATCTGGTAATGACCCCTCACCGCGTAGAGGTACTCCAAAACAAGACGGACAAGCGTAGTGTAGGAAGTCTCTTGAGCAGATATGCAACTTTTTCAAAGTGTTTTTCCAATCAATCGCAGACTTTGGTTCGCTTATCACACATTTGCTGTTGTTCTTTTGAGTTTAAGCTGTACGCAATTGTAATCCCTAGATATCAATTGAATTTACGGCCGTCAGATCTTATTTTTCGTTTAACAGAAGTTTTACCGGATTCTTTTTAGCACTCATGTGGATGATTCATACGTTTCATTTTTTATAGTCAATGGCCACTTTTCGCATCATAAAGATATTTTTTTAAGTCGTTTCGCAATGTACTTTGATCTTCTGATGACTTTGGTAGACGCCAAACGACAGCATCATCTGCAAACAACCTGCAGGGCTTCTCAGATTGTTTCCTAAATCATTTATATTGAAAAGGAACAGCAGATGTCTATAACACTACCTTCGGGAACGCCAGAAATCAGTTCCGTTTTACTCGATAACTTTCCGTCGCTTTCCTACGAACTGCGAACTTTCTGGCAGGGAATCAGGAATCCATTGACGTAAGCGAGACGATATCCGTAAACATGCGGTTTGATTAGGAGCTGATTTTTAGGTACAGTGTCAAAAACCTTCTGCAGATCTAGAAATGCGGAATCAAATTAGGAATCCCTTGTTAATAGCTCTGACCATTTCGTGTGAGTAAATAGCTAGTTGTGTTTCACAACAAGGATGTTTCCTAAATCCGTGCTGACTGTGTCAATAGACAGTTCTCTTCAAGGTAATTCATTATGTTCGAAAACAATATACATTCCAAAATCCTGCTGCATATCAGAGTTAATGATTTGGGCCTCTAATTTACAGGATTACTCCTGTTACCTTTCCTGAATACTGGTGAGACTGTGCAACTTTCCAGTCTTTGGGTAAGGTTCTTTCGTGAAGAGACGGAATGTACATTGCACATTAGAGGTACATTGTACATTAGGGGTCTACTGCACCAGCGTACTCAGAAAGGGCCCTGCACAGCTAGACTAGCTTTTATTGATTTAGGCTTCTACACTAATCGGAGGGCATCTACTTCTAATTTTCATATGTTGACAGCTGTTCTTGATTGGAATTCACGAATATTTACTTCGTTTTCTTTCGTGAAGGAATTTCGAGGATTAAGTCTAATAACCGTCTTAGTGTCCCTTTTATCGGTACCATTAGCATTTTCCAGTAAAGATACGGATTGCGTCTTGCCGCTAGCATTCTTTACATACCATCAGAATCACTCTCGAATTTATGCCAGGTTTCAAGAGAAACTTTCGTTGTGGAAACTGTTATTAGCATCTCGCATTGAACTCTGCGCTAAGTTTCGAGCTTCTGTAGAAGATCCCAAATTTTTGAGATTTTGTTTTCATTTAAATCTGGCATGTTTCTTCCGTTGTTTCTGCAACAGTGTTCCTACCCGTTTCATGTACCCAGAGGAATCAGCTCCATCAGCTCCATCGTTCGTTAACTAATTTAGTGTAAATCTCTGAATTGCAGATACTATTTCTTTGAATTCAAGCCTCATTTGGAAGGATTAGAACTTGTGTTTCAGGAATGCGTCAAGAGAACATTTATCTGTTTTCTGAATACGTATACTTTTCGTTTATTTTTAGGGTATTTGGTCTCTCTGCGACTACCTGTGTTCAACAATCCCTTTATCCGTTTTGATGCTCATTATTAGCTCATAATTATTTGCAGCCATGATGTCAAGTATGTTTTCACAAACGTTTACTATTCGAGTCGGCTTGTGAACTAACAGATGGAAATAACATACAGAGAGTGCGTGTAGCACAATTCTGAATGATGTTTTATCCGTACCTCCGTATTAAACATGTATTTTAGGTAAGATATAGAGGGTAAACTGAAGTCAACACCAAGTATAACGGTATGAGTCGGGTAGGTGTTATTATATTATTTGAGTTGGCAGTCGCTAAAGGGATCCAATTAATACCTTATTCCGGTTGCCACGAATGACCTCTACCCAAATTAATTCAATTTCGGTACAAGATTAAATACTTCTAACAGCCACAGACATGCCACCACAAACGGTGTTTAGCCTATCCTTTCAAAAAACCGTAAAGTCCTTATCAATAATATCGTCCCACATTGCGTTCTGCTCCTATTTCACACAGTGGTGTTCACTGTTAGCACTGACAACTTTACGAAAACGTCGCTGCTCGCGGTCGTTAAGTGAAGGCCGACAGCCGATGTATCGTTCGTGGTGATCGGTAATGTCTGCAGTTTGCTATTCTTGGCAAGCTCTTGAATCTTCTGATAAGTAGTCATATATCTGCTCTTATTTACTTAAATGTAGTTTGCATCTGGCGCAACGCATTTACTAATTTGTCACTCTCTCTTGCACAGATCATCGGCAATGTGTTGCTCTTTGTTGTAATTGTGTTTGTTGCATTTTTTTTGCTTTGTCTTAGTTTCAGTTATGCTTAATTCTGATTTCTGAAAAACACCGCGAAAAACTGTTAACAGTACATCGCGATGTATAATGAGTGAAATAGCCGACTCGAATAATTTGACCGATAGTACTTGCAACACTCAGTGTAATAGTGACAGTCTTCCATTTACAGACAATCATTGCGTACTGACCGCTAATATTGACTTTGATCCAAGTGATGAGCAAATAAATTCAATTGTGTCGTCTGTTAATTTAACGACAATTGATGACGCGCGACGTTCTGTTACAATGAATGCTGCGCAGCTTGATACACCCAGTTTGCAAAATTTACGTAATGAACAGACAAATTTTTCTAACGAAAATGAACAGTGTAATCAGAATACGTCAGATTTATTTGATTCCGAGGTAGTGACTAACAGTCCACATCCGATTAGCTAACATTTTCAAGAATCACAGAATATCCAAATGGATACACAAAACGTGACAATTGCAGATACACCATCACACAGCACTGAGAATAGATTTGCTAATTTTAGCTTGGATCAAATTATGGCATTGTTGCTACAAATTAATGAACATAATAAAAAACAAGACGAAAATTCCAAACGACAGAATGAAAGACAAGACAACAATCACAAACAACTTAGTGAAAATTTCAAACAACTTAATGAAAAACAAGACAACCTCAATGAAAATTTCAAACAACTTTGTGAACAGAACAAACAACTTAGTGAAAATTTTAAATAAGTTAATGAACACAACAAACAACTTAGTGAACAGATTACAGCCGTTGCTGAGCAATGTCATGATACTAAAGAACAATTACATGAGGGAATTAAGGCTTGTGCTAGGAAATAGTGAAGAAATTAGATCTGTTGCTCAAGAATTAAGGAATATGCAAACAGCTACAACAGAATCACTTAGAGACGAAATTAGTGCAGTCGGTAAACAATGCTCTGAAAACGCAACACAGTTACGCGACGAGTTTAAACTAATGACTGCAGAACTTTCGCGCACACTGGATGCAAAAGTAGATGCGAAATTCGACCAACAGAACAGTCAAATTGACGAACGCTTTAATCATCACCTACAAAACAGTGAAACGCGTTACCGTAATTTCATACAGGAACAAAATAAAGTAAAACGACACACAGTAGACTTTCAGACAGTGACCGACAGACTCGAACAATTAGAACTAATACAGGATTCCGAAACCACTCGTAAAATACAAAAACAAATTAATGCTTGTGACACTAAAAACGATGATCAGGTAAAAATACTGACTGAAAAATATGATGAATTGGCCAGTCGTATTGACGTTATCGAAAGTAATAATGACACCAAATCAGACGATACGTCACCAGTTTCGTTTAATCAAACACATGAATCCCAAAATTTACAGCAGACGATCAGTGAGATAGATTTGTCCAATAATACATTACGTAGAAAATTGTCAACTTTACAGCAAGAGGTGACAGAGATAAAAAATATTTCAGTCAATAACACGTCACAGCATACGGCATGTTCCGAACATTTGTCACACTCACACAGCCAGTATAATTTAGGTAGTTTACAGAGAGTATGTGACTTAAATTCCGAACAATCACAGACAAATAGATTCTCATACAATCCTGAACCTGTTCACACATACAGAGACGATTATTTTGATTACAAGCATTTTCTATCTGTGAGAAAATTTAAAGTGTTTAAAAATGACAGAACACAGGTACACACTTTGAAGTGGATACGCCGATTTATTTTTGTACTTTCACCAGCTTGTCCTGTAATGCTGAAACTAGGATTGGACTGGATACAACAATTTGCTTTTGAATTTTCATCGGCATTGCTTGTAACGCAAAAACTAAAATTTATTTGCAGCTCGTAATAGACCTCAAGGGATTCATTATGCTTTAATGAATATGTGCTGTAGCGTGCACAGCGCCCCGAGCCGTAGTAGTGCCATTTCATCTTTACTTTTCTGCACTGCTGCCTTCTCTTCTACTATCCTTTATACCTATTAAAACAGCTCTTCAACTATCGATCAATCTAGAATTAAGAATGAGTAAAGAAAACCTGATAGAACAAATTTTACCGAAAGTGACAGTTCTCTTTAGACACTCCCGAAATGACAACTACCGCCGTAATTTTAATAACAGATGAAATTGTAATCATCAGTATGTACAACATTTTTAGCATTCATCAAAATTGTCAGCAACCACATTTTGGGAACAACAGAGGTTTTTCACCGCAACAGCATCAAAGCCAGCCGGTTAGCATACCTAACCAACAATGTAATGTACAAGGTCAACCAAGCTTTAATCTTTCGCCGCCTACACGTATAGCATCAGCTTCAACAAATAGTAACGCACAGCAACAAGGGAACCAGTACGTACAGAAAACACACTATCTCAATTCCTATCGCAATGAACCGTATAGAAATGACTATCATGACAGATGTAAAAGTAATGAACACAATTTTCAGCGTACGTTTAATAACAGTCGGTCTTATCAACAGCAAAATCATCCGCAACAACACATTATCATGAATGAACCAGACAGTAGATATCATCCCGAACGTAATACGTCAGGAAGAAATAACAGAACAGTACAAATAGTTGAAATGCCACAGCATCCTACTGAAAATAATAGCGCGTCAGATAGAATTTGACTAGATACAGTACAGGTTGCATCTTCCAGTAACGTAAGCACTACTTTTGACACGCAGAATGTTGTTCACGAAAATGTTATTACTTTTGACGACATCCGATACACAATTTTGCATTGAAAGACAGAATCACAACGTACGTAGACGACATTCTTATTGCAGAAGCTAACTGGTCTGAGCACAATCTGATTCTTGAACAACTGTTACGAACTTTTCGTGCAGAAGGACTCACAGTTAATCTCAGTAAACCGCACTTTGGTAAAACTTCTATAAAATTTCTTGGACATATAATTTCTGCAGAGGGCACTACGCCTGACCCGAAAAAACTTCAAGCTTTACGTGACATTACTGTTCCTACGACGAAGAAACAACTACGCAGCTTTTTGGGTTTAATTAACTTTTTTCGTAAATTTATTCATTACTCTGCTTTAGACACCCCTATATTATGTCAACTGACAGGTAAAAACACTATTTGGTCCTGGGATAAGCAAGCACATTCTGAATTTCTGAACCTGAAACATGCTTTGTTGCGTGCACCACTTTTATCTCACCCAGATCTTACTAGAAATTTTCAGTGTCAGTGTTATGCGCGGCTGATATTCGGTGGTTTTAATGATCATTTTGCTGAAGATAACTGTTTCCATCGTAATCCATAGTTGTATTGAATCTGTTGTATGAACTGTGATTTAGTGACACACAACTTACAGACAACACTTTAACACGACGTTAACTTGGAGGTCTTTAGCAACTTGATCAAATCTTTAGCGGGGAGAAAAATTATTTAGTAATTACCCAATGTAATAAAATAAGATTGTCATTTCCATTTACAAATTAGTTAAATACCAAACCACTGAATAACACAGCGAACGCCACATTAGTGAGGCTGATTAGTACAATACTTTTTAGTGTGTGGTGTTAAAAACAAGTCTGTGGCCCATTTACCTTCCGTGTGAGTCACTCTGTTACGTGGGACTCACTCTGTTACGATGGAAACGCAATAGATAACTGGAGGTAGTGTTTTAAGTAAACAGCGAGGTTTGTGAGAATTATGAAAATGCATATGGCTTTCTTGGCAACTAAAGGGTTTATATTATTATTTGAAAAGAATTTCTTTAAGTACTACCTTGAGGACTGTGCATTTCCGTGTTTTGCGGACATTAAAAAAAACCTGTTAAATGCTGACCGATGTTATAATTCGCATCGAGGTTAATGATATGATCTCATGTTCTTCCTAGTGTTTTCAAATAGAGGAGAAGATTAATTAACCGGCTCTTGTATGAAGGCGAGATATATAACCTTACCTACAAATCAATAACGAAGCTTACCAATAAAGTGAGTATCTCCCCATTAACATAATACTTATTACTGAGCTAGTAACAAAAAAAAAAAAAAAAAAAAAAAAACAGTGAAGCACTTCGACGGTATTTATACGTTCAGCCTTTATTAAACGAAGAAATACTTTCAAATCCGGTGTTTAGAGTAAACTGGGCTTTTTATTTTTTTTTTTTTTTTTTTGGTCATCAGTCTACTGACTGGTTTGATGCGGCCCGCCACGAATTCCTTTCCTGCGCTAACCTCTTCATCTCAGAGTAGCACTTGCAACCTAATTCCTCAATTATTTGCTTGACGTATTCCAATCTCTGTCTTCCTCTACAGTTTTAGCCCTCTACAGCTCCCTCTAGTACCATGGAAGTCATTCCCTCATGTCTTGGCAGATGTCCTATCCTCCTGTCCCTTCTCCTTATCAGTGTTTTCCACATTTACCTTTCCTCTCCGATTCTGCGTAGAACCTCCTCATTCCTTACCTTATCAGTCCACCTAATTTTCAACATTCGTCTATATCACCACATCTCAAATGCTTCGATTCTCTTCTGTTCCGGTTTTCCCACAGTCCATGTTTCACTACCATACAATGCTGTACTCCAGACGCACATCCTCAGAAATTTCTTCCTCAAATTAAGGCCGGTATTTGATATTAGTAGACTTCTCTTGGCCAGAAATGCCTATTTTGCCATAGCGAGTCTGCTTCTGATGTCCGCCTTGCTCCGTCCGTCATCGGTTATTTTACTGCCTAGGTAGCAGAAGTCCTTAATTTCTTTGACTTCGTGACCATCAATCCTGATGTTAAGTTTCTCGCTGTTCTCATTTCTACTATTTGTCACCACCTTCGTCTTTCTCCGATTTACTCTCAAACCATACTGTGTGTTCATTAGACTGTTCATTCCGTTCAGCAGATAATTTATTTCTTCTTCACTTTCACTCAGGATTGCAATGTCATCAGCGCATTGTATCATTGATATCCTTTCACCTTGAATTTTAATTCCATTCCTGAACCATCCGTTTATTTCCATCATTGCTTCCTCGATGTACAGATTGAAGAGTAGGGGTGAAAGGCTCCAGCCTTGTCTTACACCGTTTTTATTACGAGCACTTCGTTCTTGATCGTCCACTCTTATTATTCCCTCTTGGTTGTTGTACAAATTGTATAAGTCTCGTCTCTCCCAATAGCTTACCCCTACTTATTTCAGAATCTCGAACAGCTTGCAGCATTTTATATTGTCGAACGCTTTTTCCAGGTCGACAAATCCTAAGAAAGTGTCTTGATTTTTCTTTAGCCTTGCTTCCATTATTAGCTGTAACGTCAGAATTGCCTCTCTCGTCCCTTTACGTTTCCTAAAGCCAAACTGATCGTCACCTAGCGCATTCTCAATTTTCTTTTCCATTCTTCTGTATATTAATCTTGTAAGCAGCTTCGATGCATGAGCTGTTAAGCTGATTGTGCGACAATTCTCGCACTTGTCAGCTCTTGCCGTCTTCGTAATTGTGTGGATGATGCTTTTCCGAAAATCAGATGTTATATCGCCAGACTCTTATATTCTACACACCAACGTGAACAGTCGTTTTTTGCCACTTCCCGCAAAGTTTTTAGAAATTTTGATGGAGTGTTATCTATCCCTTCTGCCTTATTTGACCGTAAGTCCTCCAAAGCTCTTTTAAATTCCGATTCTAATACTGGATCCCCTATCTCTTCTACATCGACTCCTGTTTCTTCTTTCGTCACATCAGACAAATCTTCACCCTCATAGAGGCTTTCGATGTATTCTTTCCACCTATCTGCTCTCTCCTCTGCATTAAACAGTGGAATTCCCGTTGCACTCTTAATGTTACCACTGTTGCTTTTAATGTCACCAAAGGTTGTTTTGACTCTCCTGTATGCTGAGTCTGTCCTTCCGACAATCATACCTTTTTCGATGTCTTCACATTTTTCCTGCAGCCATTTCGTCTTAGCTTCCCTGCACTTCGTCCGCAGTTCGTGGTCGTGCGGTAGCGTTCTCGCTTCCCACGCCCGGTTTCCCGGGTTCGGTTCCCGGTAGGGTCAGGGATATTCTCTGCCTCGTGATTGGGTGTTGTGTGATGTCCTTAGGTTAGTTAGGTTTAAGCAGTTCTAAGTTCTAGGGGACTGATGACCATAGATGTTAAGTCCCATAGTGCTCAGAGCCTTCCCTGCACTTCCTACAGATTTCATTCCTCAGCGACTTGTATTTCTGTATACCTGATTTTCCCGGAACATGTTTGTACTTCCTCCTTTCATCAATCAACTGAAGTATGTCTTCTGTTACTCATGGTTTCTTCGCAGCTACCTTCTTTGTACCTATGTTTTCCTTCCCAACTTCTGTGATGGCCCTTTCTTATAGATGTCCATTCCTCTTCATCTGTACTGCCTACTACGCTATTCCTTATTGCTGTATCTATAGCGTTAGAGAACTTCAAACGTATCTCGTCATTCCTTAGTACTTCCGTATCCCACTTCTTTGCGGACTGATTCTTCCTGACTAATGTCTTGAACTTCAGCCTACTCTTCATCACTACTATATTGTGATCTGAGTCTATATCTGCTCCTGGGAACGCCTTACAATCCAGTATCTTATGTCTGCTCCTGGGAACGCCTTACAATCCAGTATCTGATTTCGGAATCTCTGTCTGACCATGATGTAATCTAATTGAAATCTTCCCGTATCTCCCGGCCGTTTCCAAGTATACCTCCTCCTCTTGTGATTCTTGAACAGGGTATTCGCTATTACTAGCTGAAACTTGATACAGAACTCAATTAGTCTTTCTCCTCTTTCATTCCTTGTCCCATGCCCATATTCTCCCGTAACCTTTTCTTCTACTCCTTCCCCTACTGCTGCATTCCAGTCGCCCTTGACCATTAGATTTTCGTCCCCCTTTACTTACTGCATTACCCTTTCAATATCCTCATACACTTTCTCTATCTGTTCGTCTTCAGCTTCGACGTCGGCATGTATACCTGAACTATTGTTGCCGGTGTTGGTCTGCTGTCGAATCTGATTAGAACAACCCGGTCACTGAACTGTTCACAGTAACACACCCTCTGCCCTATTTTCCTATTCATGACGAATCCTACACCTGTTATACCATTTTCTGCTGCTGTTGATATTACCCGATACTCATCTGACCAGAAATCCTTGGCTTCCTTCACTTCACTGACCCCTACTATATCGAGATTGAGCCTTGCATTTCCCTTTTCAGATTTTCTAGTTTCCCTACCACGTTCAAGCTCCTGACATTCCACGCCCCGACTCGTAGAACGCTATCCTTTTGTTGATTATTCAATCTTTTTCTCATGGTAACCTCCCCCTTGGCAGTCCCCTACCGGAGATCCGAATGGGGGACTATTCCGGAATCTTTTGCCAATGGAGAGATCATCATGACACTTCTTCTAATACAGGCCACATGTCCTGTGGATACACGTTACGTGTCTTTAATGCAGTGGTTTCCATTGCCTTCTGCATCCTCATGTCGTTGATCATTGCTGATTCTTCCGCCTTTAGGGGCAATTTCCCACCCCTAGGACAAGAGAGTGCCTTGAACCTCTATCCGCTCCTCCGCCCTCTTTGACAAGGCCGTTGGCAGAATGAGGCTGACTTCTATGCCGGAAGTTATCGGCCACCAATGCTGATTATTTATCAAAACTTAGGCAGTGGCGGCGATCGAACACGGGACCGAAGAAGTTTTGATTATGAATCAAAGACGCTACCCCTAGACCACGGGTAGCTTACAGCTTTTTTTCTGTCCAGTTCACTCTGTTGGTCCAGGTAGTCACTTATGGTCTGTGAAAATACATCCACATTTGCTTCATTACTCTGCAATTCACAATGAAGTGCCTGACACAGGGTTCACCGAACCACTGTCATTCTTTTTCTCTAACGCACCACTTTGTTACAGCCCGCGGGAAACACAAATACATACGAGTACATCTGTCCGTGAGTGCTCTGATTTCTCATCTTTCATTACGATGATCATTGCGCCCTATGTAGGTGGGCATAATCCCAAATCTCCACACTCGGAGGAAAAAAATTGTGATTGAAATTTCGTGACAACTTCCAGCCACAAAGGAAAACGACTTCCGTTTAGTGATTGCCGCACCAGTTCACGTACCATATCCGTGACACTCTCTTCGCTATTTCGTGACAGAACAAGACGAGGTGCCCATCTCTGAACTTTTTCAGTGTCCTCCGTAGATCCAATATGATGCGTCTCCTACACCGCACAGGACTACTCCGGAAGAGCACGGACAAGCGTAGTGTGCGCAGTCTCTTTAGAGACCCCGTCACACGTTTTAAGTATTTTGTAAATAAATTGGGGTTTTCGGTTTATTTTACCCACAACATTATATGTGATTGAACCAACTTAAGTTATTCGTAATAGATATCCATAAGTATGTAGTTGAGTTTATAGCCTTTATATTTGTGTGATTTTTTAGTATAACCGAAATTTAGTCGATTTCTTTTAGTACTCATGTGGTCGACTTCACCTTTTTAATTATTTAGAGTCAATTGCCACTTTTCGCACCATATAGATACCTCGTTTAAATTGTAGTGGAATTTGTTTTGAGCATCTGATGACTTTATAAGACCATAAATGACAGCTCGATCTTCCCACAATCTACGAGTGCTACTCATATTGTCTCCTAAATCGGTCATGTAGACGAGGAACAACAGAGGGCCTATAACACGCTACAGTCTGGAACCGCGCGGCCGTTACGGTCGCTGATTCGAATACTGCTTCGGGCAGGGATGTGTGTGATGCCCGTAGATTAGCCAGGTTTAAGTAGTTCCAAGTTCTAGGGAACTTATGAACTCAGAAGTTGAGTCCCATAGTGCTCAGAGCCATTTGAACCATTTTTTGAAGCCTATAACACTTCCTGGGGAACGCCAGGTATTTTTTCTGTTTTACTCGATGACTTTCCGTCTATTACTACGAACTGTGACCTTTCTGGCAGGAAGTCACAAATCCAGTCACACAACTGGGACGATCCTCCGCAGTTACGCAATTTGAACAGAAGCAGCTCCTGCCCGTGGAGAACGGTGTCAATAACTTCCAGGAAACCTAAAAATACGGAATTTCTGGAAACCTGCAGCTACGGAACACTATGACAACCCCGTCAATAGCGCTCATTACTTCCTGACAATAAATTGGTAGCTGTGTTTCACAAGCCGTTATCCGTTTTTCAATAAATTGTTTGCTTTGAGGTAACTCATAATCTTCGAACAGAATATACGTTCCTAAGCACTACGGCAAATCGACGTTTACGATTTGGGTCTGTAATTCAGCGGATTAAAGCCATTTCCTTTCTTAAATATTGGTGTGAGCTGCGCAACTTTCCAGTGTTTAGGCAAGAATGACTCGACGAGGAAGCGCTTGTACATACTTCTATAAATATGAAACTACTTTATCAACATACTCTGAGAGGAACCTGTCTGGTATACAGTAAGGACCGGAGGCTTTGCTTTAATGATTTAAATTGCTGTGTTACACCAAGGATATCTGCTTGTAAGTTACTCACGTTTCCAGCTTATCTTGATTCGAATCTGGAATATTTACTTCGTCTTCTTTGGGGAAAGAATTTGCTAAATCCGCTTTTAGTAACTCTGCTTTAATGGCACTGTCATCAGTAGGGTGTTATAGTGTAATGGAGATATTCATTGCATATTTCCGCTTGCGTACTTTATATACGACCAGAATGTCTTTGGATCTTCTGCCGCATTTTAGATTTAGTTTCGTTGTGCAAACTATTAAAAGTATTTGTCATTCGAGTTCGGAGTAAATTTCTAGCTTCTGTAAAACTTCAACACTCTTGGAGGTTTCGCGTTCATTCTAATTTGATATGCTTTTTTCGTCGCTTTTGCAACAGTGTTCCGACCTGTACTGTGTAATGTAGGGGATCAGTAGCATTTCTTATTAATTTATTTGGTATATGTTACTCGAGAGCCGTCGATAGTATTTCTTTTAATTCAAAGCATTATATAAATAAGTAAATGAAAAACTAAAAACTTTACGTAACCAGACTTCGTATGTTGTAAACGTTTTGTTATCTGGCTCGTTCGAGTAGCCACACCTCCGTCAGCCAGTGACATGTAAATTCATTTCCCTTTTCCTTGTTCGACTGCTATTAACATCCACAGGAGGGAACAACGGATAATTTTCTGTGAAGTACAAAACGCCTGGTAGCTTTTATCACTACAATTCGCACTTAACTGATGACGTTCGCTTTACGTAACAACGGAAGCTTACTAGCTTATAAAAGGCGATGTTCCTAACTCCTGGCTACTATTCGCCATGCAGAAGACACTCATTGTCATCGTCGTGGTCGCCGCCTGTGTCGGTAAGTCAATTCGCCGAACAGAGCCACGTAACTTCGTTTGTAATCGACTCTTAGACGCATTTTCAATTTGTAACAGATATACCAATAACGATGTTTGACCTCTAACTACGTTTCGAAGAGGCGAACAGCTGGAAACGAATTACTTGTTGCTAATCTTTGAGACACTCCGTTCATCCATTCGTTCCCTATATGCATCCCCTTTCATCGAACTGCACTGTATGCGTTCACCAGTATACAAGCCTTTATTCATTTGTTCTTGTACACTGACTGACAGGACGGACTCAACAGCGTCATAGTTTTTGCTCTCACCTCATATTGCTTGACAGAAAATATTAAAGGTGGAACCATAGGCATAACTTTTTCTAGTAATATCTGATATGTGAAGAAAGGGAAACGTAAAGGTTAAATGAGGCAAGCGTCGCGTACAGCAGAGTGACACTATGTGCACTTAATTACCTAGAAATAAACTCTGGGAAAGAAGATTAATGTTACCAGTCAGTAACTGCTAGCTCCAAAAACAGCACCCATTTGGAACAAAATGCAGCATGAAGTTGCTATGTTCACATATTCAGAGCTGTGATAGCATTCCCGTTTAGATGTTTAGGTAAGTGGAGTTCGTTTGACCAATATGTAACAGACGTTTCCTAAATTTCAATAACTCAATGAACGCTGTGCTTACATATCGTTGCGATGACAAGACTATAGAAATGAATTTTCTTCCAAAATATACGGGCTATACTACGGATTATTTATTGTGATAATTTGAAGAAGCAGTTACGACATAGATATCGTACAAATTTCCACAAGCTAAACAGTAAATTAACTACCTTGATATTTCGTAAATAACTTTAATGAATACATAAATTTTTGTCGTTTTGTGCTCCATGGCTGCGTTTACATTCCAGTTTCGTTAAATTAAGAGTTAGTTCCATTTTAATGGGATGCAAAGAGATGACGCGCGATTATGGTAACTGTATGGTATTGTTCGTAGCGTTCGTCACATAGCTCGACAGGCGATCCTGCGGCAGTCAGTTCTAAAGCTAAACCCATTTTGCACATATTGGGTCATCCGTGAGGCAGCGTGGCTCATGTGCTGCTTCTTAACCGGACAGGGCTTTTTACTGAGTATTAACAGCTTTACGATACAAGGTCTAAATCTTTTGTGTCTCTTCCATTGTGTCGAATAATTTTCGTTCTCACGTATGCAGATAAAAGATTCCCATATTCCTCCCGCCTTGATTTGGAACGAAAAGGTTATTTGTTATGAAATTGACCACTACTGCTCCTAAAAAGGACAATCCTTGCGCCAGAATTACTTTACGAATATACTCTAAGACAAAAAGTGATGCATCACGAAGGGCTGGGACGGAACTCGGTTGATGTAATGTGCGTGTACAGTCAACAAATGATTGCAACTTGAGAAAAAATTCGATAGTTAATTGATGAGGAAAAGCTTCATAAGTTGAGGAAGTCGTTTACGCTTTGGTCCACCTTTGGCGCTATGTTAGCAGTTATTAGTATTGACATTGTTTGATAGAATGGTTGGATGTCCTCCTGAAGGATACCTTGGTACATGCAGTCCCAATTGCTCTTTAGATCTTCAAAATGCCGAGTTGCTTGGAGGGTCTTTCCAATAATGCTCTAAACTTTCTCAACTGGGGTGAGATAAGGTGACCTTACAGTGTAACGTATGTTTTGGAAAGCACGAAGGCAAGCAGCTGAAAGTGTCGCCGTGTGCAGGAGGGCGTTATCTAGCTAAGATGTAAGCCCATAATGCCTTGCCATAAAGGGCAATAAAACGGGCTTAGAACATGCTGTAAAGTTGCGTGGATGACACTCAAAGGGGTCCTGCTATGATATGATACGGCACACCCATCCATGCGTGTCTGCAAGTACGTCTCCACTGGTCATCGGGGCTCAGTTTGAAGCGGGACTCATCACTGTAAACACCTCTACTCCAGTTAGTGAGATTACTAGTCGAATATGCCCGGCACCACTGATAATGGACCTGTTGTTGTACAGAGGTCAATGGATGACGGTTCAAGGGTCGCCTCCACAGCAGGCGACTGGATCATGTACGAAACATAACTCTAAGGTAACAAAAGTGATGGGATAACGACATGCACACATGCAGGTGTCGGCAGTATCGGGTACACAAGGCGTAAAACGGCAGTGCGTTGGCGGAGCTTTCATTTGTGATCCGGTGGTTAGTGACAATCATTCTTTGCGCGCACTATTTGCGAGTGGAACATGGTTGTGGGGATCAGATAGTTGTACCAAAAGTACGGTCCGCCACTCACCATTAGGTGGCTTGCGGAGTATGATGTAGATGTAGATGTGATTCATGTACAATAATTTACCAAGTTAATTATGGCCTCAACAAGGTAATTAGCATACTTTGAACGCGGAAAGGCATTTGGAGCGAGACGATTGGGTAAGTACATTCTGGAGATCGTTTGGGAATTCAGAGTGTGCCGAGAATATGACGTTTCAGGCGGAGAATGCAGTGGTTGATGGCCTTCACTTAACGACCGACAGCAACTGAGTTAGATTGGTCAGTACTAACAGGCAATAACAATACGTGAAATAGCCGTAGTAATCAGTGTGAAACGTACGACTAACGTATCTGTTACGGCTGTGCTGCGAAAGATGTCGTTAACGGGCTATGGCAGCAGACGACCGACCTGAGTGCCTTTGCTAACAGCATGACATCACTTGCAGTGCCTCTCCTGAGCCGATGACCATATCGGGTGGACCCTAAACGACAGGGAAACGGTGGTCATGTCAGACGAGTGCCTATTTCAGTTCGTAAGAGCTCATGCTAGTTTTTGAGTGTGTCACACACCCCACTTATCCACAAAACCAAGTTTTCAACAAGACACAGTGTAAGTTGGTAGTGGTTCAATAATGGTGAGAGCTCTGTTTCGATTCAATGGGCTGGGTAGTCTAGTTCATCTGAACCTCTCATTGACTGGCGATGGTGAGAGATTGCAGGGTACAGTCAGTTCTGATACGGTGTTGTGTTCCTAGGGAAGTTGATCTTTATTACATGGTTGCTATAGTTGGAAATTATCTGACTTCATTCATATCATGAAATGGTTGGCAGTAGTTACGCTCTTGCTTGTGTGCTCTACTGAAGGAATTGCGGTAAACTTTGCCTGCATCTAAAGGAAGAGGGTGCCGATTTAAACGACTGCAGTGAAAGCGTACGGTGGCTCAGAGCCGAGGGGACGTTTTTTCTGCAGGGTGAAAACGTGCTGCTAATCAGTCTCATTGTGCAGACTCGTTGGATGGCGCCAGTCGGCCGGCGGCCGCGTTCACATCGGCCAACTAGCTATGGGCAGAGCATTGATGATCAGCAAATAAATCAGAGGATGGGCCCTTGTTAGGCAGGAAGGCAATGAGACGACTGTGCGTTTCTGCGAATTTCCATGACCAGGGGCGCCCATACGTTAAGACTCTACTTCAAGACATATTTGTAAAGGCACAAGGGTTTAGCGAGTTTATGGCCATTCTTTGGAAAGTTCGAGATGGACGCTACAGGGTACATAGCAATCTTTGTATGTAAGACTGTGGTTCCATCGAGTTCATGCTTTTAGCAAACGTCACAGCGTAAACGTGGGAGAAAGAGGCCTATAATCTGAGTCTGTTTCTCCTTTTCTCCCAATTAATTCTTAAAGTCACTAATTGGTCAAATCTGTGTATGCAGAGAAAGGGAGAGCCTGTGCCAGTTTTCATCTGAACTGTCAGACGTACTGCTTTTAGCATCGAGCACACAACGAGTGGTGCGTGGGTGGACTTATTTGTTTTGAGTCATCCGTCTAAACATTTGACATATTCCGTCATTCATAGTTGTGGCATGGAGTCAAATTGGTTTGGCACAACAGCAAACTGGTCCACCTGCACACTAGAACCCACCGGGGTTTGAGAGGCTACGAATTAGCCAAACGCGAGACCGCCTACTTGCATCTTTCGGACGCGCGACATTAATAACAGTTTACTGCCGTCCATGACTCGGGTCGCCGAGCGCATCGCGGGGTGCCGCCCTGTCGCGCAGGAGGGTAAAGTGATCGTTGCTATGGCGTAGGGCTCCAATATATTCTTCTTAGCACCATGCTTGACTGTAGCGTAGTTTTTGGGCCATACCGCGGATTCACATGTATGAAGTCAGGTAAAGCGTTTAGTGTTCTGGTTTGTGTCGTGTGTTGATCCCCAGGTGATCACTTTGTTCACCTTAGGCCGCATATCTTTGATAGCGTTTGTCCAAATAAAAAATGTGTGTGTCGTTTCTTTAGTCATTTTTTGTCTTGTGATGTTAAGAATGAATAAATCTATTCTTATTTAGATCACAACTGCTCCGAGTGATATGATTCAACATTACCTTTGCCATATTTTTACTATAGTCATGATTGAAATTGAAAGTTGGATGTTTGCAATGGTTATATTCGGCTAACAGAAGACCATTTGCAGTCATTCAGTGGTGGAATCATTATGGATGACAATGCGTCATGTGCCATTGTTCTAGTTTGGTATGAAGAACATTCTACGAATAGATTGGTCACCTAGATCGTCCCACACGATTACAGTCAGGCGCTTATGGGACATAATCAAGGGCTCACTTCGAGCACAAAATCCAGCACTCGCAACGTTTTTGCAGTTGTGCACGGCTATATACGTAGTATGGGTCAATTTTACTGCATGAGACTTCCAACGACTTTTTGAGTCCATGCTAAAACGAGTTACTGCACTTCACTGGGCAACAGGACATCCGGCACGATATCCCATGACTTTTTCCGCCTCAGTGACAGCGCGTGGCCTCTCATGTGAGATGTCTGGTTGACCAAAAACTTGTGGAGGTCAAGGACGTGGTGGCTTCTGTGACAGGGACACAAATAACGAGATTCTTAGGGTAGTGTTTGATACATCTCTAAACTGAACGTGATTCCCAGCAAGTCCGGCGTAATATCCAACACAAGTCGGTGAGATAGGTCAAGTCCGATGTCCGCAGTAGTAACAAAGGCTGAATGACAACGCTTAGACTAGACAGAGAGAGCGGAACAACAGAAAGACTAGACTAGACTACTCTAGAGAGCGGTGGGTCGTCTATTAAGTCGGTTTCGTGCGGTACTAGCGGCGTGGGCTGAGGAGGTCTTGTCTCTAAGCCGACCGTAGATTTGCAGCGTAGTCACATGGGCTACCGCCAAATTCTACATGTGGACTCAGGTGGCGTAGTATTGACAGCACACGACGTCACACGAGGTAAAAAGTGTGCTTGCACCCTGGGGAGTTGGTGATGTAGACAAAGGTTATGTTAGTCACGTAACTTGTTTAGACGAAATCATTAACAGGGTAGCGAAGCACTGACGTGCTCATATTGGGGACAAGTTGGATGTAACACACATTCGTTCATGGTCAGTTCTAATCATCTAGCATTACAACTACTGGTGCCGGTATGGATTACATCATAATAGGGCAGTTTCGTTCTAATAACTCATTGCGTAATGTACGTCTTCTTTGATGTGGCGACAGTATTTCTGTCCAGCTGAGCTGCCGCTGCGAAATTTCACTCTTCATTTTTACCATCTACTGATACATGGTATTTGGATACCGTCAAGATGAAACGAAATCAGTAGTTTGTGTAACATGAAAGTTAATAATTTCTGGTCAGTTACAAAAAATACCTGCGACGTCAACACACGTACTCTAAGTCGTAGTTTTTGGAACACTGAAGAAAGATCGATATTCATATGCCTGATATTCATTGACGCATTGTCAGCGTGCTTTCAGAAAATTCGTTCTTGTGAAACGCAACCAGCTCTTCATTCGCAAGTAATAATGAGTGCTGTCGACGAGGGATCTCAAATTGATTCCATATTTCTAGGCTTCCAGAAGGCTTTTAACACTGTTCCTCATAAAAGACTTCTAATCAATTGCTTGTCTATGATGCATCACCTCAGTTACGTGACTAGACTCGTGCGCTCCTATCAAATGGGTCACAGTTCGTAGTAATCTACAGAAAATCATCGAGTAAAATAGAACTACTTCAATTCAATGTCGTACTTATTCTTCAGTAACGATTGTGGTAACTCTATGAAGAAAAACACGTCCGGTTTCTATAAAACAGAACTATTATCTGGCTTTCCCAAAATAAGAGTTATAGTCTTCTGCCTTCCCTGACCTATGTAAACATTTTAGGAGGCAATCTTGGTAGCCCTGTTAGACTGTTTGTAGAAGAAGCTATCGTTTTCCCTCTAGTGAAGTCTTTAGAATATCCAAACCATTTCCAAAACCGACACTACATCTACATCTACATCTACATTGATACTCCGCAAGCCACCCAACGGTGTGTGGCGGAGGGCACTTTACGTGCCACTGTCATTACCTCCCTTTCCTGTTCCAGTCGCGTATGGTTCGCGGGAAGAACGACTGTCTGAAAGCCTCCGTGCGCGCTCTAATCTCTCTAATTTTACATTCGCGATCTCCTCGAGAGGTATAAGTAGGGGGAAGCAATATATTCGATACCTCATCCAGAAACGCACCCTCTCGAAACCTGGCGAGCAAGTTACACCGCGATGCAGAGCGCCTCTCTTGCAGAGTCTGCCACTTCAGTTTATTAAACATCTCCGTAACGCTATCACGGTTACCAAATAACCCGGTAACGAAACGCGCCGCTCTTCTTTGGATCTTCTCTATCTCTTCCGTCAACCCGACCTGGTACGGATCCCACACTGATGAGCGATACTCAAGTATAGGTCGAACGAGTGTTTTGTAACCCACCTCCTTTGTTGATGGACTACATTTTCTAAGCACTCTCCCAATGAATCTCAACCTGGTACCCGCCTTACCAACAATTAATTTTATATGATCATTCCACTTCAAATCGTTCCGCACGCATACTCCCAGATATTTTACAGACGTAACTGCTACCAGTGTTTGTTCCGCTATCATATAATCATACAATAAAGGATCCTTCTTTCTATGTATTCGCAATACATTACATTTGTATATGTTAAGGGTCAATTGCCACTCCCTGCACCAAGTGCCTATCCGCTGCAGATCTTCCTGCATTTCGCTACAATTTTTCTAATGCTGCAACTTCTCTGTATACTACAGCATCATCCGCGAAAAGCCGCATGGAACTTCCGACACTATCTACTAAGTCATTTATATATATTGTGAAAAGCAATGGTCCCATAACACTCCCCTGTGGCACGCCAGAGGTTACTTTAACGTCTGTAGACGTCTCTCCATTGATAACAACATGCTGTGTTCTGTTTGCTAAAAACTCTTCAATCCAGCCACACAGCTGGTCTGATATTCCGTAGGCTCTTACTTTGTTTATCAGGCGACAGTGCGGAACTGTATCGAACGCCTTCCGGAAGTCAAGAAAAATAGCATCTACCTGGGAGCCTGTATCTAATATTTTCTGGGTCTCATGAACAAATAAGGCGAATTGGGTCTCACACGATCGCTGTTTCCGGAATCCATGTTGATTCCTACATAGTAGATTCTGGGTTTCCAGAAATGACATGATACGCGAGCAAAAAACATGTTCTAAAATTCTACAAGAGATCGACGTAAGAGATATAGGTCTACAGTTTTGCGCATCTGCTCGACGACCCTTCTTGAAGACTGGGACTATCTGTGCTCTTTTCCAATCATTTGGAACCCTCTGTTCCTCTAGAGACTTGCGGTACACGGCTGTTAGAAGGGGGGCAAGTTCTTTCGCGTACTCTGTGTAGAATCGAATTGGTATCCCGTCAGGTCCAGTGGACTTTCCTCTATTGAGTGATTCCAGTTGCTTTTCTATTCCTTGGACACTTATTTCGATGTCAGCTATTTTTTCGTTTGTGCGAGGATTTAGAGAAGGAACTGCAGTGCGGTCTTCCTCTGTGAAACAGCTTTGGAAAAAGGTGTTCAGTATTTCAGCTTTACGCGTGTCATCCTCTGTTTCAATGCCATCATCATCCCGTAGTGTCTGCATATGCTGTTTCGAGCCACTTACTGATTTAACGTAAGACCAGAACTTCCTAGGATTTTCTGTCAAGTCGGTACATAGAACTTTACTTTCGAATTCAATGAACGCTTCACGCATAGCCCTCCTTACGCCAACTTTGACATCGTTTAGCTTCCGTTTGTCTGAGAGGTTTTGGCTGCGTTTAAACTTGGAGTGGAGCTCTCTTTGCTTTCGCAGTAGTTTCTTAACTTTGTTGTCGTACCACGGTGGGTTTTTCCCGTCCCTCACAGTTTTACTCGGCACGTACCTGTCTAAAACGCATTTTACGATTGCCTTGAACTTTTTCCATAAACACTCAACATTGTCAGTGTCGGAACAGAAATTTTCGTTTTGATCTGTTAGGTAGTCTGAAATCTGCCTTCTATTACTCTTGCTAAACAGATAAACCTTCCTCCCTTTTTTTATATTCCTATTAACTTCCATATTCAGGGATGCTGCAACGGCCTTATGATCACTGATTCCCTGTTCTGTACATACAGAGTCGAAAAGTTCGGGTCTGTTTGTTATCAGTAGGTCCAAGATGTTATCTCCACGAGTCGGTTCTCTGTTTAATTGCTCGAGGTAATTTTCGGATAGTGCACTCAGTATAATGTCACTCGATGCTCCGTCCCTACCACCCGTCCTAAACATCTCAGTGTCCCAGCCTATATCTGGTAAATTGAAATCTCCACCTAAGACTATAACATGCTGAGAAAATTTATCTGAAATGTATTCCAAATTTTCTCTCAGTTGTTCTGCCACTAATGCTGCTGAGTCGGGAGGTCGGTAAAAGGAGCCAATTATTAACCTAGTTCGGTTGTTTAGTGTAACCTCCAACCATATTAATTCACAGGAGTTATCCACTTCTACTTCACTACAGGATAAACTACTACTAACTGTATCTGCATTGTGCGAAAAGTGACAATGGTCTCAGAATAGATAAACTATAAGGTCACCCAAATGAGTAAGAAAAGAAAGCCATTAAATTTAGGTTACACCAGAAATTACACAAGTTTAAAAGCTTCCAGTTGAACTAAGTATCTGTGAATTACTGTTAAGGACAATTTAAATTGGAAAGACCAGATAGGTAATGTTATGGGGAAGACACCACATGGACTGTACTTCACCAAGACTTAGAAGGTATAACATTTCTACTAAAGAGACTGCTTACAGTACCCTTATACGTCCTTTGCAAGTCATTAAACGAATGGCGATTTCACTGCGACAGGATCTTCTCACGAAATTTCAGTCACCAATATTTTCCCTTAATGTGAAATTATTTTAGAGTCGCCTACCTACATACGGAGAAATGACCATCTTCATAAAGTAAGAGAAATCAGAGTAGCTACAGAAGTATGTGTATGTAATTGTCTATTTTTCTCACGCGCTGGACCAATTTCTTGTGCATCAAATACTTTGCCGAACTCAAGCAGTGTCGTTATGGTAGCCGCACGTTTGTCAGTGGCATATCTCAGGTCATCAGTTGGTACCGGGTGCTTACTTAATTCCGACTGATATTTGCGGTATAAGTTGTACAAGTTTATCAGCTTTGATGTGATATACAGCTATTGATTTTTTCTGATTTTTACCAAAGCTACAGAAATCCTTTAACAGGACGCAGGGCTCGTATTGTTATACTGAATTGAATGTTTTTTGTATGGAGCCATGAAACAGAAGCTCAAAAATTTAGCAACTTTCTTGGAAGCACTGTTTATTTGGAGCCTTTGTATTTCTACAGGGTGATTCACGAAGATATGCTAATATTTTCCTATGTTATTCTATAAGTAAAACTAAAGAAAACAGTGCAGATAAACACACACCCGAAAATGTTTAGTGACGGCGTTGTGGCTAGTAAAATATTTTGTCGGGAATTTAGCAACTTCGCTAATTTGAAGCCATGGCTGTACGAGGTTAAAGCAAAGCGTGATTTCCATTCATTTTGTTTTCATTGATCAAGTGGATCTAATAAAACAGGTACCAGACGTGTATCTGCAGTAGTTTTCCATAACATCCAGAGAAGTAAAGACGTAATTTCGTGAAATTTTAATTTATTAACTACTTGGCCTAATTCGTAGTTTAAATTCCAGACTATGCACAACGTTTTCAACAGAAGTAGTGGAGAACTTAATTTAAAAAAAAACGGGGTAATAACGCTAAATGAAACTGTGTGAATATGTCTGATAATCTAATTTCATCAATACAATAGCACCTGTGAATTCATGTTGGATGTTCTGGAAAACTACTGCACGTCTGGGACATGTTATATTAGATTCAGGAGACCAATAACAACAACAAAAATCTGAAATCGTGCCTTACTTTAATCTGAAAAAGGTTTTGCTATGGTTTCACATTAACGAACTTGCTAAATTATACGGAATAGCTATTATTAGCCGTAAATAAACATTTGCGGACCTATCTTCATTTGAACTTTTTTCTTTACTTGTACTTGCAGAGTAACATATTAAAATATTTCCATATCTTTGTGAACCATGCTGTAGGCAGTCCGCTTTGGACTGTCACGATCGATATATCTAACGTTCCTCCAAGTTGTGTGACCAAATTTGTGCTGTGTGGAGTAGACAATGGATATTAAATTATGCCCTCAGAGTTCTGTTGCTTAAATATTACCATATCTTTTACACTGTCAAACTTTCGCTGCAGCTACCTCTGTAACAAACTTCCTGGCAGATTAAAACTGTGTGCCTGACCGAGACTCGATCGGGACCTCTGCCTTTCTCGGGCAAGTGCTCTACCATCTGAGTTACCCAACCACGACTCACGCCCCGTCCTCACGGGTTTACTTCTGCCAGTACCTCGTCTCCTACTTTCTAAACTTTACGAAAGCTCTTTTGCGAAACTTGCAGAACTAGCACTCCTGAAAGAAAGGACATTGCGGAGACATGGATTAGCCACAGCCTGGGGGATGTTTCCAGAATGAGATTTTCACTCTGCAAGGTTCGCAGGAGAGCTTCTGTAAAGTTTGGAAAGTAGGAGACGAGGTACTGGCAGAAGTAAAGCTGTGAGGACGGGGCATGAGCAGTGCTTGGATAGCTCAGCTGGTCGAGCACTTGCCCGCGAAAGGCAAAGGTCCCGATTTCGTATCTCGGTCTGGCACACAGTTTTAATCTGTCAGGAAGTTTCATATCAGCACGCACTCCGCTGCAGAGTGAAATTCTCATTCTACATCTGTAAGTGTTTATTGCATGCAGTGAGATGCGTGGGGTGTAGCAGCAACAATCTCAAAATGTTGCGACTACACAATCTTCTTAGCTATATTATGGGGAGAGTTTCTCCTAGTAAGTTTCTGTTCACGCCTCGAATTAAATTAAATTACTCTTATAGACACAGAAGTGAATGTAATTCCCATTGAATGGATGACAGTTTGGTAAATTATTACAGATTCTGGAACTGTTTTCTCACAACTCAGAGGTCAGTTGACCATAGTAAATACAGGAAAAGCATCGAGATATAGTACTGTGAGACTTTTGATGTGTAAAGTGAACATTTAGTAACTGTTTAGGTCTCTCATCTAAATAAGTTCAATCTTCTGTTGTGAATGATGAATGTACTGGTGCAATTGCGTTGTATGAAACATATTAAAACTACAAAACAATTCCTTTGCGCAGGAGCCATCTCTGCACAGGTGGTATGTCCCAAGGAGTGCCTAGGGCTGGCAGGAGGGCCTCCGGTTGCAGAAGACCAACTGCAGTCTGGTTTGTATATTAGCACTACATATGTCTGAAAAATGTACTAAAAGAAATATTTTTTAAAATTAATTGAGTATTCCAAAAATTATGCGATTTTTATGCTCATATTCTTTTCAATTCTTCGTTGCTATTTTTATACAATTAATAAGTACTGATATTTGTTGGCGCTTGTGGTAGTTTAAAATATTTACTGCTAAGTTTTAAATATATTTTCAAGGTCATATTTTTATGATGAAAAATTACATATGTTACTTTGCTTTTAATCAGCGATTTTATTTTCAAGCGATGAATTTATGTCAATCCTTACAGTTTGAGCACGACTATTAAGTAAATAAAATTTGCAGCACCTTTTAAACGTAAAGAAGTGCCCTAGAAAAAAATTTTGACACTGACTTGTGAAACTATATTTGCAAGAAAGTAAAATTCTGACATCAAAGAATACCAAATAGTAAGGCAGACAACACACTTCAGTTACTTATCTTATAGTTGGTAATTATTAGTGTCCGCAAATCGGTCTAACCTGTTTCGAACAAACACAGCTGCCTCGTGGTATTGATTATAACATGGGTTAAATGGTTATCACAGGTAACAATTAACACCATCAATAGCCGAATAAGTTGCACACTTAACAGGTATTACCTGAGCCCGGTTTGTCGTAATCGTTGCTATGAATTAGTAGATACACTAGTGGAAACTCACCGAACTGCAACCAAACTAACTCTTAACGTATCCGCCTCTTACAAGTAAGGCCGTTTGTCGTAAGATATCACTTACAATTTTCGTACAAAAACCCATTTACCCAAAGACGGCACTAACCTTACCTTATCCAGCTGAACCGCAGTGACCAACATACGTTTTTCCTTATTGCCACATTTCAGTATTTGACAGTAAATAACGTGCAATGCGAAAACACAATGCAGTTCTTATCGTAGACTTCCCAACAAAAGGTAACACTTAAATACGCACACACTTAACGGCGTTTAGAAAACTTCATAAAACACATACAGTGAAACTCAGTGCTCGCTCGGACATGGATATCATTAACTCGAGTTCTCGGTGAATCCAAACAGATACAAACTTGATCGAGTGAGGTTCGCGCGACTCTCTCCGTCGGAGGTTCGCGTCCTCCCTTGGGAATGGGTGTATGTGTAGTCCTTACCGTAACTTATTTTAAATTATATTCAGTAGTGTGTAAGCCTAGGAACCGATAACGTCAGCAATTTGGTCATATAGGAACTTACCACAAATTTCCAAAAAATAGTACATTCTTGCTCAGTCCCGGTTCCTTAACCGTTTAAACAGAACCACAGAGAGATGTGCGTAATTGATTCTCCGTCAGTACACTCTCTCAACTAATCGTGCAATCCCTGATATAGGCTATCAGTACAAGCTATCAGGCTAATTCCGCAAATCCAGAGATCTCAATGCACAATTGATAGTAAAAAACACCAGACAGACAAACTAATGATAACTTATACTCCGGGCAATTTGCATGCAGAAAAGAAAGGTACACGTCCCGAACCACAAATTACACCTCATTGCACTAACATCGTAAGCTAATCAGAACGCACTTTCCTTAATTGACGGAAACGCACCGAGGCGCACAAAACTCACAGCAAAAGATGTAGATTTCGGCGTGTTGTTGCCTGCACCAGAAACGAACACTAAAGTAGAGCTGGTAGAATGTAGCTGATTGTAGCTCCTGCTTTCAGCATCCGTAAGTGGATTACCACGTCATCGGGTAGCTGAAAGAAGCGATTGTAAACACTTTTACTTCCAGGAAAATACTCAGCAGTAACTAACTCAACTTTCCTGCACAGGACGCGATGGGAGGGACCTGCCCAGTCAAAGTCTACGAGCACCACTTCCCGCCTCAGCGACCACAGCAAATAGCAAGCCGATACCCCTGGATAGCAACGTTAGCGAAGAGTATAATCGATGGTTGACGTTTTTCCAGGTAATTAGTTTAACACTAAGTGCATGTGGTTTTTTTTAGGAATAGTCTGAACTTTACTTCTTACTCATTGAAGGCGTTGTGTCCCAAACTCGAAGGCAAATTTAAATTCCCTGACGGAAAAAATGTCACAACACCAAGAATAATTAATGTGGAGGACGGTGGAGCTGTTGTGTGATGATGCTCCATATGGGTTCGATTGGAGACAGATGTGATGACAGAGCAGGCTGGGGCAACATGTCGACACTTTGTAGAGCATGTTGAGTGAAAACAACTGTATGTGGGAAATACACCCTGGAACGCTGTTCATGAATGGCATCACAATAGGCTCAATCTACAGGTTGACGTACAGATTTGCTGTCAGAGTGCGTTGGATAGCCATAAGAGTACTCCATCTGATATATGAAATCGCATCGCAGACCATAACTCTACGTATAGGTCCATTGCGTCTAGAAAGTAGACAGGTTGGCCGCAGGCCCTCAAATGATGTCCCAGTAACCAACACACAGCCGTCACTGGTAAAGAGACAGAGCCTGCTTTCACCAGAAAACACGACAGACTGCCACCGCGCTGTCCAATGGTTTGGGCACAGCGGAATGCACGCTACAAGGCGTCTGGCTCAGAGCTGTCCTTGAAGTAACAGATTTATAACAGCTTTCTATGGCGCTATGATGTCAACCGCTGCTGAAATATGCCCCAGAACTACACGCCGAACGTATGGTCTTCGTAGTGCCACGTAGCCATCCGGAGACCGATCTTCTTGCGACTGTTTAATCTCGTGACGACCGATTTCAGCAGTAGCGCGGAGTGGCTACGTTCCTGCCAAGTCTTTCTACAGTATCGGAGACGGAGCATCCAGCTTCTAGTACTATATTACACGACCTCGTTCAAACCTAGTCACCATAAACGTGTTCTTGACTAACAGCAGCACACCGTGTCCACTATCAAAAGTAACTAGTGCTCACGGCTGCTACAGCGTGTATTTAGAGTAGCTCTGATGTCTCACAACTATTTCTTGGTGTTGCGACTTTTTCCGCCAGTGAAGGCTAGCCGAGGCTCGCACGATGCCGTGTGGTATATTTTGGAAAATGGTACGCCTAATAGTGTCGATACCTATTGCTTCAGAAGGGATTCTCATTACAGCTTTTCTAATTTCACGTGCTGTAACGTGGTTTAAGTAGTAAGGATCAGGGTCATTTAGCCTTAATTTTCTTTCAGAAAGTAGTTCTTATTAGCATTTGGTCTGATTAAAGCTGAAAGAACTTGTTCACCTTGTCAGCTGGCTTTTTCTGTCCTTCACCCAAGCTACGCGAGATTCTTCCTCGTAATCTAAGCTCTCGTACAGTGCCACCTAAGGTATGCCATATTTTTGCATTGCAGACTTATTGCTTTCCCCGGTTGAGCAATTTTCTGTATCCTTCGTAGCACCAGCTAGCATCATACCTGTGGATGAATATTTGACATAACTTAAAGTTTTGTATTATTCGTATAAGAGGCATGAACTTATTAATAAGTTTCTGGATCTTTGCTCAGTTGTTGGTTCACTGATTATTTGATGTTACAGCGTTTATGAGCACTACGCTCCAGAGATCCACGGTCGATAAGATTAATGTTCCCATAAGCTGCGTGGCCGGCCATAGGTGGCCGAGCGGTTCTAGGCGCTACAGTCTGGAACCGCGTGACCGCCACGGTCGCAGGTTCGAATCCTCCCTCGGGCATGGATGTGTGTAATGTCCTTAGGGTAGTTAGGTTTAACTGGTTCTAAGTTCTAGGGGACTGATGACATCAGATGTTTAGTCCCATAGGCTCAGAGCCATTTGAGCCAATACTATTTGAGTAATACAACCCAGTACGTTTTCCTTGTCGGCAAGCGTTTACCAGAGACAAGTGCATTGTCAGGAATGTCTCTGGAGAGCATGATTTCACAGCTTTTATCCTCTATATACGTAAGTGATCGGACAGGCTACAGAGATTTACGTCTTTCTGCTGATGATTCTGTGATGTACAGCAAGGTGTCGACGTTGACTGGCTATAGGACGTTGCAAGATGACGTTAACAGAATTTCTAGTTGGTGTGATGAGTTGCAACGTGCTTTAAATTTAGAAAGATATAAGATAATGTGATCGAGTAGGAAAAAAACAATTCCTGTAACTTTAGAATACAGAGTTAGTCGTGTGCTGCATAACACACTCATCGTTTCAACATCTAGGCGAAAATTTACAAAGCAATATGAAATGGAACGATGAGGTCAGGTTTTTAGCAGGAAAGGCGAATGATCGACTTCGGTTTATTGGAAGGATTTTGGGTAAATGTAGCTCATTTATAACGGAGGCGGCATATAGAACGCTGGTGCGACCCTTTCTTGTGTACTGCTCATGTGCTTGGGATACTCACCAGGTCGGGTTAAAGGAAAACATCGCAATAATTCAGATTCGTGCTGTTAAATTTGTTACCGGATGGTTCGATCAGCAGGGAAATATACTTTGTGGACTCAAATGAGAACCTCGGAGGGCAGACGGCGCACTTCCCTCGAGGCACCATCCCAGAAATTTAGAGAACTCGGTTTTAAGGCTGACAGCAGAACTATTCTATTGCCGCCATCGTACGTTTCGTGCAAGGGCCACGAAGGTGAGACAACAGAAGCTGGGTCTCGTGTGGAGGCTTGTAGACAGTAGTTTTGTCCTCGCCCTATTTGCGAGTGCAACAGGGAAAGAAATGACTAGAAGTGATGCTGTGTAAACGAATAAGAGGCTGAACCTTTACTGTGAAATAATTCTCAAGACTTATTTTGTTTAAACGACTCAGTAAGTGCATATGCTGAAGTGAAACATGAGAAACATTTCTCGCAGAAGTGGTCTATCGCTGCATGTGCTTCATAAATTGGCTATAGTGTCTTCTTTTTTAAAAATCTAGTAGTCACGAAAATGATTACAGCGATGTTTGAAATGCGCACGTGAAACTCTCTTGAATCGATCTTGATCGATGCTGAAAAATATGCAAATCGCGACAGGAATGACTCGAAAAAAAAATTATGTTATAATATGTTATGTATAAAGTGTATCACTAAGATCGTTTATCAGTCTCTAGTTACAATGACTTCCTCGTATTCACAATAAAGTGAATGTAATCGCGTTTGAAAGGCTATTTATAAAGGAATCCTGGAACCGTATCTGTGTGGAACTCTGACTTCATTTCATTAAGGTAAATGCAGGCACAACACCTAGCTGTGTCAAAAAATGTTGCCCAGGAGACGTAACAACACCGCAGCTCCTGTTGAAGGCCTGAACCAAACTCAGTTAGATTCATATAAGTTTTAGTGCATTGTGAAGGCTATGATTGTCTTAGACGCTTCTGCAAACGGTATCTGATATAAGCCTGGTTTAGGTCCAGTGTAATTAATATCTCTGACTTATCGTAGCACGAAAACATGAATGGAAGTCTCGTAGTGAAATAGACAGGAGGATTACTTTGTAATTCAGGTCTCTTTAATCAGCTGCTGGCCAAACCCCGCCTCATCTTTTCAGAACTAAAAATATTAGTCAATATAATGATGACACAAAGTCTAATTATTCCTTCACGTATCAACTAACCGATATTGGCTAAGGTTGTGTCATCCGTGAGGGTAAGAGTCGGTATGACTGTTACCTTTTCTTCACGTTATAACTGACATCAGTTTCGTCGCTCCCAAGTCATCAGTGGGAACGTCAGGAAAGAAATCCAGTAAGTATATGGCCTTCTCGATTGACAAGTGATCGATCTCGACGTCTTCCTTGCCCCCAACGGAATTACCAATGGTATCGTAAGCTCACAAAATTTACATGTTTGTGCTTTGTAAAGCTACCCTCTGGCTCGAATGTTTTATCAAATAACAGCCCAAAGTTTGCAATACTGCTAAATGACTTCCCCCTCTCACGCGGAATTTGAAGTTAAATAGTGGTATTTAATCGGAGTCGCTTAGTAATAACATCTCGTCCGAATTTTCCATCTTACATGTACCCACATCTGAAACCAATGATGGAATTTTTCAAGTTGAATCGCTATTCCGGTAGCAATTCTCGCTGACTAAGGAAATTTAACTGCGTGAGTCCAAGCATACACAGTTTTTTTTCGCATATAACGCAAATGAAGGGAACAGTAGCAGTAAATCCTGCTGTCCTACTGCACATGTCAGACATAATAATTAAACCAGTTTCCGTTCCGTGCAGCTAGTCACTAAGACATTGCACATTTTCCCTTACGTACCAGCTGGCAAACTCACTTAACATGGTTGGTACTCACTCACCCGAAACATTTCGGCACTAATTCTATTCTCATTACCGCCCTTACCCAATGTTGTCTCTACCTACAGCTTATTAAACTCGATTCTATCTTGTTCATCAACAGCACCACGAAAGCAAAAAGTTAAAAAAAAGTACAGATAATCTTAGCTGTTGTGGACTTTTACTAACAGCCTACATTTTAAATAGATGACGTGTAACTAGCGTTCAGAAGTTGAAAATATTTAATATGACTGTCGTTGTAGCAAGTCGTATGGACTACTAGTATACTACTACAACTACATTTATCACTACAACTTAAATTTCTGAATTAACTTTAAATGATAAAAGTTTAAAAGTACTGTAGAATATGGCACAAGCATTCTTGGGAACCAGTATACATTTTTTTTCAAAATTTTAATATGAAGTACATGACTAGATTATAGTACTTACGAGAGATGGGTGTAAAGTACACCTTCCCCGTTGGTGCCGGAGGAATTTAGTTGTAGGGAGGACGGTTCCAGTTCTTCGAAGAATGAAAGTAATGTGAACTTGTCTACAAACGTCATTTCAGTAACAGACACGGCTGTAGTCATACATTCCCCGCCCGACGTCGGCAGCATGCCGGTTGATACAACACTTCATTTAAACTTCCGACATAGTAACATTCCTACTTATTTTTAATTCTGAACTCAGTTTTACTTTTCTCGAAGCATTAAACGTAACAGCTCTGAGGCAGACACGGTGAAACAGACCACTTCAAATAGAACGCCGGCCACGCATCTTAAACATAGAATTAATAGAATGTAAAGCTATTATAAAATATAAGGCACATAGTGTTCTCAACCACACTCCGCTGCCACTACAGAACTCAACCAAGGAGAGTGGTAGTAGTGGTAGTACTGAGTTGGTTTTTATATATATATATATATATATATATATATATATATATATATATATATATATATATATATATCTGTGTGTGTGTGTGCGGGTGTGCGGGTGTGTCTGTGTGTGTTTGGTTTCGCTATATTTATTAAAATCCACTGCTTGGTACAAAAACAACCTCGCAGTCATTCAACTCCTCAATAAGGTAAGCTTCAGAGACGGTAAACAGGAAAAGAAATCACACAATAAGCTTTTGAACATCATAATAAATTAAAATCCGACACCACTGGAACGGTACCATGTCCATCGCGGCATAATTCTTGACGTTTCCACAATGTAAATCATGAATCTTTGCCTATTGTCAGTTTGAAATAGTTAATTGTTAACTCCTCACCCACGACGATAATGCAACACTTACTTGAACCGTAATAGTTTTTCTGTGATGCCTCCTCGACACACAGACTTTCTGTTGTGTCAAACTAAGAAGAGATATTAAAAGACTATGCCTTGGTCAAAAACGTTTACTGATATATGCCGCCTTTCGCAATTGAAAGCTATGCAGTATTCATACACTTTGCCAACAACGATGGGTGAGAACGTAGTAAAACAACCCCATTTATAAAATACTGATTGACATTTGTGCACGATGAGTGTACAGACGGTCTGTTGCTGTTCCTATCTCTCTGCTATAGACGTGCACAGCAACAAAATAGCTAAGGAGACACTTCCTGCAAACGTAACATACAGGTCCTTGTGTATTCTCTGCAATTCTTATGCTACATTCGTTGATATAAGAAGTTAATTGTGGAACGTGATGATGGCTCGAGATATGATAGAAACAAAGTAATAACCAAGTTCTTTTTCTTGTCCTCCTCTCTAGCGTCCACGGCTTCATCCATCTAGGGGCTAAACCACGACGCAAGAAGGTGGATGAGCTCTTACAAACCAACAACCTCACTGACGTACAACGGCTACTGACAATTCCAGGCCTGTTGCTGTTCACCACCGTAGTAATGATAACATCTTCACTAATAAATGCCGACTATTTGCTACGATATCTGTCGCTCTTTCAATAATACGAGTAATAACAGCACCATATGCAGAAATAACTCGCACGAATATTAATTTCCACAATTCTATTGGAAATAAACTACTTCTTTTCCTCATGATGATTTCATTTATTTTGTCAATTCATCCCAAAACTTCAGTCTCAATAAATAAGCTCTTCCTTTCACATTTTTCCTAACTGCCTACAACAAAATATCCTCGTTTCCACACTAGTTCAGTCATAAACGACTGATCCTTGCTTTGTGCAATACGAAGTTAACAAAATAGAAGTTATGACTGTGATTAACAATAACACTGGTCAATCATTACTAAGGTATTAAAAATTGTAATGACACACATAGATACCTGCATTTCACCCAGTACAACTAAAGAAGCAGCGAAGTGCCACAGAAACAGTACAACTAAAGAAGCAGCGAAGTGCCACAGAAAGAATACGACCGTTTGATGAAAGATATTATCCAGCAACAAAATACAAACTTACATGAAAAAGTATTCGTTAGAAAAGAGAAAATTTTGTTTACGATGAATATACACACCAAGGGCATTAGTTATAGGGTCGTAAATGGTAGGAGAACCAAAATAATGCCAATCAGAGAGTTCAGATAGAAAAATGCAACTAGAACGCCATCTGAAATCACTATTTCGTAAACAGCAGCACACCTTGCCTTATTAATTCGCTTAAAGTTCTATTTCAGTTGACAGATCGCAATTTCACTCATGGGACCGTCTCCTCAAACTAAATACATAGGGTTTTCTATCAAACCTAAGCCCCAGTTTGGTACTAGGTCAGTTTGGGGAACCATGTAACCCTGACTGCTGCTATTATCGGAAATAATCAGAATGACGGTATACAATTAATAGTAGCTATTAGCAACGGATGATCCAGTCTCTGACGACGCCCTAATTCACACTCTATCTCTCTTCTGTCCTCTGAAACCCTACTCCTTTCTCACATTTTCATAAAGTCGGAAACTTCCTCATAACAAATCTGAAATACAAATCGTCAAGTAGGAAGGTATTTACTGTATTGTACTGTAAAAATTATCCGACATTACGGTAAACAACATTGTCAACAAAGTATATGAGATAGATTATTTGGCGATTTGGGAGAAGAAGATATTGCAGGTCTTGTAAATAAAACCGTTTTAAATCCAAACTACACTGCAAGGCCAGCTTATGTAAGAGAGTCGCTAGAAGCTGCACCATAATGACACTCGGCGCCCAATCTCATGGCAAAACCACTTGGACTCCGATACCTTTTGAGGAAGGTCTGAAGCAGACACACACAACCTGCACACTCTCCATGCCTATGTTTATCAGGCAAATACAGCATTCACTATTGAAGGTACCTGGCGACTTAGCAGAAGATTTTATTCAGTGCATTCATTCTGGGATTAACACATTCATGCTAGGACTCGATTTACAAATTTTAACATCTCGCTTGCCAGACTCTGACCTGTGGTGTTGCTGTCACCTGTGGGAGCCACACGGCATGGCCCAAAGGTGAGTAAATTGTGTTTATCATGGTGTTGCATGTGAACTTATAAATTCACCTTGGTTCTTTGAACGTTAGTACTGCTTTTATATATGTATAATAAAAATGGGGGTCCCTAGCGGGCCAACCATAGCTCCATCTCGTATCCCACTTCAAGCTAGGCGAGCTTCGTTTTTTGTGGTTTTAACGACCACCCTTATATATATATATATATATATATATATATATATATATATATATATATATATATATATATATGTGTGTGTGTGTGTATAATGTATTGTGCTGGTGCTCTGAGTACACACTCGAGAATGTACATAAGGTTTGTGCCCTGCTTTGTCCCCTGCTCTTAGCCAGCAAATTCTATAGTTTTTTGTGTGACATATTTCCCATGCTAATTCTGAATTTGGTCAACAGTGGTTATAGTTTTTTTTTGGAATGACATTTTAAAGAACTGTTCCACTTCTAACATGGGCATTAGTCTCTGAAAGTTGCCACTAACATTTTTCAGAGGGCGATATGAAAATACTTTATTCCATATCGTCTTACAAGTGACCAAGATGGTATTCAGTAATACATTAGAAATTCCGCAAGAGCTGCGGTCGTTGACTGGTCGAGACACGCATCTGCTAGCTGCAGTGTCTCCTCAACGGATGTTCGCCAGTATCTGAGTGAACAGGGGACGAGCATGTCTAATTCTGGACAAACAAAGTTTCAATTCATCGCTACAGGTGGCAGACTATACTGGACAGACTAACCTGACCAGTTTGAAAAATGCCGCTAGATGGTACTTGGGCGTGGCTGGTAAGTTGTGAAACCAAACATACTCGTTCATTTCTATGGCTCTGAAATAGCAGATTTGGGTTAGCCAAGACAGTGGCTGTTTTCATTTCACTATTTGTTTCTTTACATTTGCTAGATAATACAGGAGAGGTTTCCAAGAACTGAAAGCTTTCTAGCTGGCTGCACGAGATATCAGTCCTGTCAAGAGGATTGGCCACCATAAAAATGTTAATCCCTGTGAGAGGCGCGGCCTAAGGTGGGCAGATAGGCATTCATGACCACTCTAACAACCCAACCCCTCTTTCTCCCTCCGCCGGCTGACCAGGAAGCACTTTTTTTGTCGTAAGAATCATAGAATTCTCCGCAGAAGCCATTTAGTCATATAAGAGACCACTAGCCGGGTGTGGTTTCCCTCATGCCGCCTAAATTTTCAATACAACGTCTCATAATAACGTCCGGTTTAAACCTAGAGAATGTAGATTTGTGGCTCGGTCATGCTATTAATTTCTGGCATGCCCACACGTTTTCGTTCTTTCCACTTGCGGAACATTGGACAGGCCCTTTTGAGAATTGTACCATGTAGTAGGGGAGTTCCTCTGCCTTCCTCAACACCTAAGAGCTCTATTGGGTCAAAAAAGAGAAAAATCTACAAGAATAGGAGATCGTTTAACACCTTCATTAGGCTTTTTCTGGTCGGCATTTGCAATCTTCGTCACCATTGTCCAACGAATTTCTTCTCTGGCGAAATGCAGCGAAGATCCAAAGAGAAGCAAAAGGAGATCACCTGTACATTTCAGCAGAGTAATGAATTCGCTCTACGTTTCTGCAGAGTTGTCACTTCACTTCAGGTTTCTGCAGAGTTGCAGCTTCAGGCTAGGACAGGAGAGGTAACTGATGATCTGAACCTTGCTGCCGTTGGAAGGATTTCAGCACTTGATCTTTAAGTACAAATGGGCTGCTGAATCTGACACTCGAGTTGTTGATGCTGTCTTCCGATTTTTTCGCTCTTTCCCCGCCTGGTAAGACGAATCTCCGTTGCCCGCTTGGTCGCCTTTCAGACGCGAAGTTCATTCAGTTCCTTCAGCAGACTAGTGCGGATTTTAAGGTCACGAATCAAGCTTGTTGCCCTCGCTGCGCGTTTTGGCAAACGTATGGTGTTCACTCCTAAGTTTCTGTGTGCTTCCTACATTTAACTATTCAACTTACGTGGTCACTGGTCTTATCGGCAAATTATTAACGTAACTGTGTTTCATCCTCCCCACCCATATGTACCAAGATTATACTTCAGAGCTATAATCTCTCGTCCGATTGTCAATAGTTTCTTTTAATACACTGAGGTGGCGAAGATCATGAATTAGCTATATGCACGTATACAAATGGCAGTAGTATCGCGTACACATGGAATAAAAGGGCACTACGTTGGCAGAGTTGTCATTTGTACTTTGGCGATTCATTTGAATAGCTTTCTGACGTTATGATGGTCGCACAACAAGAGTTAACAGACTTTCAACGCGCAGCGGTGGTAGGAGCTAGACACATGGGATATTCCGTTTCGGAAATCGTTCTGGAACTCAATATTCCGTGATGCATAGTGTCAAAAATTGGTCAAAAGGGCATCTTGTGACTAATGCGCTTTTGACATATTTATTATTTTATAAATGAAATATAAGTACGGCCAGTCTTTCACGGTAATTCCATACTCTTAATTTGTATCATACGTTTTTAGACACAATTCTAAGACCATGTTACAGACCATTCTTTGGTTTAACTTCTGTGAAAGACACTCCTGGCAGTGTCGAAACCCGATTAATTCGTTAAAAATTAGTGACCGAGGGCTGTTTTCTTTTAATTGCATTTTTAACTCTTTGGTCTCTATAACCGACGTATCTCCGTCCACTGGCTTCAAAGTTATAACAATGTGAGATAATTTTCAAAGAGTGGAGAAGATATTACAAATATTTTCTATCCTTTGGACTTACGCTATACCAGAAACTGCTTCTGTCACGAAAGAGGAAGCTTTAAATTATATGGAGTCATGAATTGCTCGACATGAAAAAATACTGCTATGGAAGTTACTCCACTTGTTCATATTAAGGACGTGACAATTATAAATTCATGTTCGCATGTGTGTTGCTATGTGCTTTGGCAAGCTTCCTCGCCATTATCCCATCCCTTGAAATACGACATGTAACCATATTTCGGATGTAGGAAATCCTAGCAGTGGGAACTAGCCTCTTGTAGTTTGTAAAATAACCAAGACAGTCGTAACTACTCATTTGTCCTGTGTGAAAATGGCAAAGGTTTTGATTTTATATGGGGAAAACACATCAATTTACACGTAAGAAACTAGTCTACATGTCATCTATATCTACATCTACATCCATACTCCACAAGCCACCTCACGGTGTGTGGCGTGGACTGGACGGTTTTTTAGGTTAGAAGGCCTCGGGAAAGTACGGGGTGGGCTGCAATCTCAAAGGCTGCATGGCAAATACAGGACGTGCTTGGATCAAAGAACAGTCGGAATTGTAGTTGTAAATTGTTGTAGTTGTGGTGGGAAAGTCCCTGAGCTTCAAGTGCTAATAGAAAGCACAGAAGCTGAAATCGTTATAGGTACAGAAAGCTGGCTATAGCCTGAAATAAGTTCTGCGGAAATTTTTACGAAGTCTCAGACGGTGTTTAGGATAGATAGATTAGACACAATTGGTGGTGGAGTGTTTGTGTCTGTCAGTAGTGGATTGTCTTGTAGTGAAGTCGAAGTAGGAACTCTGTGCGAAATGATATGGGTGGAGGTTATACTTAACAGTCGAACTAAGTTAATAATAGGCTCCTTCTACCGTCCCCCAGACTCCGATGATATAGTTGCTGAACAGTCCAGAGAAAATTTGAGTCTCTTAACAAACAGATACCCCACTCATACGGTTGTAGTTGGTGGGGACTTCAAACTTCCTTCGATAAGTTGGCAAAAATACTTGTTCAAAACCGGTGGTAGGCAGAAAACATCTTTCGAGATTGTCCTAAATGCTTTCTCCGATAATTATTTCGACCAGTTAGTCCACGAACCCACGCGAATTGTAAATGGTTGCGAAAACACACTTGACCTCTTAGCCACAAACAATCCAGAGCTAATAGAGAGCATCATGACTGATACAGGGATTAGTGGTCACCCGTTTCTTCCAAATCCACCAGAAAGAAACGCAAAATAATTTTATTTAAAAAAGCGGATAAAGTGTCACTAGAATCCTTCCTAAGAGACAATCTCCATTCCTTCCGAATTGACTATGCAAATGTAGACGAGATATGGCTCAAATTCAAAGATATAGTAGCAACAGCAATTGAGAGATTCATACCTCATAAATTGGTAAGAGATGGAACTGATCCCTCATGGTGCACAAAACAGGTACGAACGCTGTTGCAGAGGCAACGGAATAAGCATGCGAAGTTTAGAAGAACGCGAAATCCCGAAGGTCTGCTAAAATTTACAGACGCGCGAAATTTGGCACGGACTTCAATGCGAGATGCCTTTAATAGGTTCCACAACGAAACATTGTCTCGAAATTTGGTAGGAAATCCGAAGAAATTCCTGGTCGCATGTAAAGTACACAAGCGGCAAGACGCAGTCAATACCTTCGCTGCGCAGTGCCGATGGTACTGTTACCGCCGTCTGTGCCGCTAAAGCGGAGTTATTGAACGAAGTTTTCCGAAATTCCTTCACCAGGGAAGACGAATGGAATATTCCAGAATTTGAAACACGAACAGCTGCTAGCATGAGTTTTTTAGAAGTAGATACCTTAGGGGTAGCGAAGCAACTCAAATCGCTTGGTATGGGCAAGTCTTCAGGTCGTGATTGTATACCGATTAGGTTCATTTCAGATTACGCTGATACAATAGTTCCCTACTTAGCAATCATATACAACCGCTCGCTCACCGATAGATCTGTACCTGCAAATTTGAAAATTGCGCAGGTCGCACCAGTGTTTAAGAAGGGTAGTAGGAGTAATCCATCGAACTACAGAACTATATCATTGACGTCGGTTTGCAGTGGGGTTTTGGAGCATATACTGCATTCAAACATTATGAATCACCTCCAAGGGAACGATCTATTGATACGTAATCAGCATGGTTTCAGAAATCATCGTTCTTGTGCAACGCAGCTAGCTCTTTATTCGCACGAAGTAATGGCCGCTATCGACAGGGGATCTCTAGTTGATTCCGTATTTCTAGATTTACGGAAAGCTTTTGACACCGTTCCTCACAAGCGACTTCTAATCAAGCTGCGGGCCTATGGGGTATCGTCTCAGTTGTGCGACTGGATTCGTGATTTCCTATCAGAGAGGTCGCAGTTCGTAGTAATAGACGGCAAATAATCGAGTAAAACTGAAGTGATATCAGGTGTTCCCCAGGAAAGCGTCCTGAGACCTCTGCTGTTCCTGATCTATATAAACGACCTGGGTGACAATCTGAGCAGTTCTCTTAGGTTGTTCGCAGATGATGCTGTAATATACCGTCTAGTAAGGTCATCCGAAGACCAGTATCAGTTGCAAAGCGATTTAGAAAAGATCGCTGTATGGTGTGGCAAGTGGCAGTTGATGCTAAATAACGAAAAGTGGGAGGTGATCCACATGAGTTCCAAAAGAAATCCGCTGGAATTCGATTACTCGATAAATAGTACAATTCTCAAGACTGTCAATTCAACTAAATTCCTGGGTGTAAAAATTACGAGCAACTTCAGTTGGAAAGACCACATAGGTAATATTGTGGGGAAGGAGAGCCAAAGGTTGCGTTTCATTGGCAGGACACTTAGAAGATGCAACAAGTCCACTAAAGAGACAGCTTACACTACACTCGTTCGTCCTCTGATAGAATACTGCTGCGCGGTGTGGGATCCTTACCAGGTGGGATTGACGGAGGACATCGAAAGGGCGCAAAAAAGGGCAGCTCGTTTTGTATTATGACGTAATAGGGGAGAGAGTGTGGCAGATATGATACGCGACTTGGGATGGAAGTCATTAAAGCAATGACGTTTTTTGTCGCGGCGAGATCTGTTTACGAAATTTCAGTCACCAACTTTATCTTCTGAATGCGAAAATATTTTGTTGAGCCCAACTTACATAGGTAGAAATGATCATCAAAAAAAATAAGCTGTTCGGGAGAGGAATGGCAGGGAGATAGTATGATTGTGGTTCGATGAACCCTCTGCCAAGCACTTAAATGTAAATTGCAGAGTAATCACGTAGATGTACATGTAGATGTAGATGTACCTACACAAACCTAGCAACAAACTCTCGGACCCCTGATACCCAGAATCAGTGATGTTTTTCGTTCCAAAGATTGACAAACAGGCTGTTAAGCAGGAAGACATATTTTGGCTCTTCAGTGTCTGTATAAGTTTTATGACTATGACGAATTCGCATTTACAAACAAATCATAAAGCTAATATGTATATTATTCTGCTTACAATGTAATGACATTGATGTCTGTATATGTATTGCGCTAGAAAATAAACTTTCTACTGTAGTAGCAATAAAACGTATGTGTGGATGATCAAATGTGAAACTTAAGCAAGTACACTAAAGAACGAAACTCTTCTTTAATAACCATTGACATGACAGTCTGAAGGCCCTGTTCGCAGTTTTTCTTTGGTTTTAAGCTAAACATGATTCGAAGACGGTGTAAGAGAGAAAATATTAATCCAAGGTTAAAAATAGCCCTACTTCTGGCAGCACATCTTGCGTAAAAGTACACTTATTTGTAAGAACGCTACATTGAAAGATGTGCCTCAACCACAGCTAGATGTAATAAAAAATTTATATATACACTTTTTTCTCAGACTCAAATATGGACTGCACTCATGTATATTCACTAGATTGTAATCCGACGAACAAACAACTTGAACTTCTGTGGCCCGTATTCCATCCCACTTGTTATGTAATCAAAGACAACACAATACTATATCTATTGTATGTAAGAGAAGTTTTTGGCTGAACATATAAACTGATATAAATAGAAGGTCTACAGAATGTCAAAAGTACTGTTAACAGTGTAATATTTCCATACAAAAAAAATTGACATACTTATTCGCTTTCTTATAACTCTGTAATAACTGGCTGCATTCAGGCGAGGTTTCGTAGGCTGCATGTTTATCGACGTAGTTGTCCACTTTTTTTTATAACAGCTCACAAATGTATCGGACGCTCTTTAGAACACTCATCTTGTTCCTACGTCTTGAGCCTAGCAGACTGAAGTGATTTGGGGGAGGGAACCAAACAGCTAGGTCATCGGACCCATCAGAGTAGGGAAGGATGGGGAAAGATGTCGGCCGTACCCTTTCGTAGGAACCTACCCTGCATTGGCCTGAGGCGATTTAGGGAAATCACGGAACATCGGAAGGAAGATGGCCGAGAGCGGTTTTGAACCGACGTCGTCGCGAGTGCAAGTCCATTGTGCCAACCACTGCGCCACCTTAGTGACTAAAGTGAGACCAGTACGTACTCGCGCCACTGACTTCTTGTTGTATGTAATAAATACGCAACCATGATACTAGAACTATTTAAATATTACGCCATTTCTTATTTAAGATTTGTGTTTCTGACACCAATAACCTTAGGAACTTTGGTTTTTTTCAATCTTTTTTTCTGAAATGTTTCGTGATTTATCTGCCGGTCGAACGATCGAGCAAGTGGGTGTTCTATTGTAATTTATTCCACTATTAAAGTCGAACCTTCTTCTTTGCTGACGTTATCCTTTGAATAAAGTTGCGATTCTGAATCTCTGCTTATACATTTTCTTTTATCATCCCCGTCATTAGATATTTAGCGTAATGAAGATCAGTATTTTTCAATATTCCGTAGTATTCATGACAAGTCACTTAATCAGGTTACTTAAACTTAATACAATTCATCAATTTTAGTGAACTACATATTTTTGTCGAGATCGTTCAGTGCGTTGTTCGTGACTCTCCATTTGGTGAAACTGCCATTATCACCTTTGTACATAAACCATGTCGTCTCGATACTGTGTATTATGTAAACTTTCTAATATAATTTCCGAAATTAAAATAATTATACAAAAATGGTTCAAATGGCTCTGAGCACTATGGGACTCAACATCTGTGGTCGTAAGTCTCCTAGAACTTACAACTACTTAAACCTAACTAACCTAAGGACATCACACACATCCATGCCCGAGGCAGGATTCGAACCTGCGATCGTAGCAGCTGCGCGTTTCCTGACTGAGCGCCTAGAACCGCTTGACCACCGCGGCCGGTTAGAATAATTATACACAAATTCAAAACTGGTTGCAGCTTTTCCCTGAAGCATACGCAGTTGCACAAATTTTCAACGACCACACAATTATATTGTTTACTCAGACTTGTGATGCATTGTTATTTAGACATCAGGTATGCTAGAAATAGCAATGTTGGTAAAGGATTTTTGTATATAACGTATTTTTCACCTAGTAAAGATTTTAGTTCATTCTTAATTAGCTTTGCAATGCAGGTCGTTAACAAGTCACTGTTGGACATAATATGCCACTTAGAGCAACGTCATGATACCTACAGAACCTATGTAAATACAAAACTTCGTGTTAAACATCTTGCTGGCGCTGAAAGTGTGCGTATTGTTTGCGTTTCTCTACATTTCTAAAAGTGAACGTATTTCATTCAATTTCTCCTCATTTCACAGCAGACAAGAAAATATTGCTGTTAATCTTTGCTGATTGACAACACTCTTCTATTAAAGAAGAGTATAGGGGCTTGTTTCTTATCTGACAGGAGCATTTATCAGCTGGTAAGTTATAAGGCATTTTAATAGTAAGAACGACTTAACAGACTTTTTATAGTGTAACAGGCGTTAGATGTTATGTTTGATGATTACAGTTAGTAGAGTCTCATAAACCATCATGTTCACTACATATCCATCTGACGCACATCTTCTGGAGATAAGTGTTCCTAGGTTCGCATTTATCGAAAAATGCAATATTTTTGTCATCAGCTCCCTCAAAAGTTAAACTTTTCAGAACAGCAGAATGCATAATAAAATACTAAAACATGTAAAACATTTCATTATAGCTGTAAGAGAACTGCACTACCTAGACATAAACTTCTTTACCGTTCCGGTGCGGAGTAGTAATCTGTGGGCGGCTGGCACTGTGATGATACGTGTTGCTTGAAGTTCAGTGGTATGGAAATTTTTTATCTGGATGAAAAACCGGGCTTGTCGTGATTGCGGAGGAGATATATTAATGCGGGAAGAAGGAATTTACTGTCCTGGATTACGAGATATAATTAGGTCATGGAAATGACAATCAAACACGCAAAGTCCACATCAACATTGCAACAGTCTACGTAAGTTCGACGATCTTTTGTAAAGTACTTCACCTGGATGACAGGTTTTCGTTCAAGTTAAGGACTTTGAAACCTGAATATGTTGCAGAGAGCTACAATTTTGAATAGGCTTGGTTACACCTCATTTTCCTAAATTTACCTTGGTTGTTATTTAAAGTCTGGCATCATAACGTAATGTTGCTTCACAAACATCGATTTCAGCAATTGCAGTGGGCTGATAGATTTAATATTTCCATGGTTGTGTATGTACTGCTATCATTATTGTTTAGTGCATGATTAGTAATGTAGTGACATGAATGGGTTTGACTGGGTTCTTTAAATTGTTATCGTAGCATCATGCTATGCGTCTAGGACACAGCAGTTGATGAAGGAACAGTATTACTTAGCCTATGAGTGGCCAGTGCTACATCTGATAGATGAGTAGCATGAGTAGCAGTCTAACAAATGTCACACACCCACACACACACACACACACACGCACCCACACACACACGCACACAAACACACACACACACACACACACACACACACACACACACACTTATGTGTGTATATATATATATATATATATATATATATATATATATATATGTATATATTTTTTTTTTCATTTAGTGTAATGTTCACGACAACACATCATCTCAGTTAGCAATGTTTTGGACAGTAACTGTCCCTGCGAGAGTTGTGCGAAGAGGCCAGTGATGTAATAACTGGTCAGGTAGAAGCTGATTTAGCAGTTAGGCCAAGTGGCCATTGATTCATTAGATGACAGAACAGGTCCAAGCTAAGCACCCTAGGTAGTGCATTTTATATAGATTAGAACAAGAGACAGATGGCTCGTCTCTTCACAATGGGAATGCCATTTGTAATTATATGAAATCACAGTAAAGAAATTACGACAGTAAAATGTTGGTTCGAGGAGTGGCTCAGGAATGTACAGGGTGTGGAAGTTATCAATGCAGATATTTTTATATGTGGTACCTTTATACGTACACACATCAATGTGTTGGTTTTTTCTTCTGCATCAGTCTACCCACGAACAATAATTCATGTTTTCTCCATGGTCGCAACTGCACAACAAAGTGGACTATGCCTTTCGGTATATACTATCCGTTTTGCTTCCACACGTACACAAATCGATAATTGACTTGTTACACAGGGTGAAAATGAATGTTAGTGGCGTACTTGTACAACACTTCCGTGGAGGTACTACTATCGTGACAGAAAAAGTAAGAATTATAATAGCCGTAATTATTAGTCTGCAATCGACTTAAATACTGATTCAATATTCTTCAGTACACCGTCCTCAGTCACCAGTAGACATGTCTGCACTTACACCCATTTACCTTGTATAGCAGATGGTCAAACACCTCACATATAATCAGGAATAAAGCAACTTTTTTTTAAGGAGTGCGTATTATCTTGCTACTTTCACATGTCTCCATCCTTATCAAAGATTATTTTCTGTTTCCGCAATCCACCATACGACGAGTGGTGGAGTGTACTCCGTACACTTGTCAGTCGTCTCCTTTCCTGATCCACTCAAAAACAGTTCGAGAGGAAAATGATTGTGTATGTGCCTTCGTATGTGTGCTAATTTCTCGTATATTATCTTCACGGTCCTAGTGGGCAAAATACTGTGGCGGCAGTAGAACCGATCTTCTGTCACCTTCAAATGTTGGTTCTCTTAATAATCTCAATAGTGTTCCTGGTACATAATGTGTCCTCCCTCCCAGAATCCTCATTTTAGATCCTGCACCTTGTCCGGAACACTTAGGCGACGCTCGGGCCTGTTAGTAAAATATCTAATTGGCCGTCTCTGAATTGCTTCGATGTCTTACTTTAATGTGACCCAGTATGGCTCCAAAAACAGGAGCAGTACCCAAGAATAGGTTGCACTAGCGTCCTATATGTGGTCTCATTTACTTATGTTTCTCCCAATAAACAGAATTCGACCATTCGCCTTCCTCACAACAATTCTCACATGCTCGTTCCGTTTCATATCGCTTGCAGCATTGCGCCTATGTATTTAAACGACGTGACTGTGGCAAACAGGGCACTATTAACGCTGTATCCCAGTATTACGGTTTATCATCCACATTCACTTTCATTTTTCTACATTTGGAGCTAGTGCCATTCATCACGCCAACTATAAATTTTGTCTAAGTCATATTTTGTCCTCCTACAGTCACTCACGTTCGACACTTGCCTTACACCACAGCATCGTTTGCAAACAACCGCAAATTGATGTTCACCCGGTCCGCCAAATCATTTGTATATTATGTAGAGGACAACGGTGGACCTGTCGCACTTCCATGGAGCACTCCTGACGATATCCTTGTTTCTGACGAAAACTGGCCGTCGAAGGCCACATCCTGGGTTCTATAACTTAAGAAATATTTGAGACACTCACGTATCTGTGAAACTAATCCATATGCTCGTACCTTCTTTAACAGGCTTCGAAGGCGTTCCGGTCCAAACGTTCTCCGGAAATCTAGAAGTATGCGATTTGCCTGTTGCGCTTCATCCATAATTCGCAGCATATCATGTGAGAAAAGGGCAAGCTGAGCTTCGCACTAGCGATACTTTCGGAAAGCATGCTGATTCGTTGAGATAAGATTCTCAGTCTCCAGAAAATTTATTATCAATTGAAGACATTAAGTCCGTATATGAGTCCACGATCATTTTATTTTGAGCACTTTTATTTTCACAAGTCCTTCTTGATCACATATATTTCTATCCACTTTACGACCGGTTTCGGCTTATCGCCATCTTCAGACCTGTTTTAATTATAAATACTGTCTAAGCGTCGAGGTTCAATTAATTAAGATTAAATCTATACAAGTCTTAGTGATGCATGAAATATAAAATATTTACAGCCATGTACCACATTCATACATAGCGTTAAAATATTCTGATATAAATCATGGTTAAGTTAACCATGTGCTCGATAACACTCAGATTACGTCAGTATTTAAACAAAATCCTAATGCCAGCAGACGGCACCTTAGCCAGAGTACATAGTAAGCCAGTGCCGCCAATATAAAGATTAAAATTCAGTATGCATTGTCTTTAGTAAAAAAAATTTCTCCCTTGGCTAAACGAGCGTCTGTAATTAAAACATATACTGATATACTCGTTGTTGAAATCAATAAAAAGTACCAATTATATTGAGTACAACTCTCGCCTGGTTAGGGCCATTTTTTATACTGGCATTCATAAAAGTTGTACGTTACCTAACCAGGCTAAGGGTTGTATCGCATATTATTTGTACTTTTTATGAATTTCAAGTGAGAGTCTAATTTCACATGTAGTATATCAGTATATGTTTTTAATGATAGGCGCTCGTTTAGCCAAAGGGGGAAAAACTTTTAACTAAAGACAATGCGTACCGCATTTTAATCTTTATATTGGCGACTTTGGTTTACTATGTACTCTGGCTAAATTTCCCTCTGTCGGCATTAGGTTTTTGTATAAATACTGACGCAGTCTGAGTATTAGCAAGCACATTTTTAACTTGACGATGATTTATATCAGAATACTTTGACGGTATGTATGACTGTTATACATGGATATAAATATTTAATATTTTATATTACATGCATCTCTAAGACTTGAATAGATTTAATCTTAATAAATAGAACTTGGCCGCTTACACAGTATTTATATTTACAACATATCCGAAGATCTCGATAAGTCGAAAACCCTCATAAAGTGTAAAGAAATCTGTGTGATCAAGAAGAACTTGTGAAAATAAAAGTGTTCAAAGATTTATTATATAAGAACTGAGAATGTGTTCAAGGATTTTGCTGCATACCGATGTCAGGAATAGCAGTCTGTAACTTTAGTGGTCCGTTCTTTTGTCCTTCTTATATGTAAGAATTGACTGCGCTCTTTTCCAGTAACTGGCGACTTTTCGCTGGGAGAGAGATTCGCGGTAGATGCAAGCTAGGTAAGAGGCCACTGCTATGGAATACTCTTTTACCCGCTCAGCGATTTTACATTAAGACCAAAATTTTCATGAGTTCTCTGTCATATGGTTTGCAAATGTATGACGGTGGTAGTTGTTGTATGCTTCAAGCATAGATCTTTCACAGACGCTTCAATCATTACTATCCTTTGCTAGCAGTCATTTACAAGTTGTCTTTTGAACTTAGAGCGCAACATCGTCTGCTTCCTCAAATTTTCTCGAATCTTGTTATCAAACCATGGTTGGTCTTTTGTCCTTAACCCACTTACTAGGCACATAATTATCTAGATTACGATGTATATCCGTTTAAACGTAGTCCCAGTATGATTGACGTTGAGCAGTTATAAACAAAATGATACCAGTTCAAGTCAGTATGTGTTGCAGTGCCGGAGAAACAGAAGACATATAGGCCACTAGACTGAGATCCATGCCAGAGGTTGCCCCAAGAAGCAGACGAGCAGAGGAGGCCCGCTGGTGGAACGAGCCACATGGCGCCAAGACATTTGAAATCCCATGTGTAAAAAGACGTCCTCCAGCAGCGATAGGAGCGGTATACGTTCTGAGAAACCGCTAGTAATAGTTTCAGGAACATTTCAGAGTAACAAAGGGGAAGTGCTGCAGTTACTGAGAATATGCATGTTGCATTTGAGGTAGCTAAAGGTAAGGACCAAGAGTTATTATTTAGATAGCTCAATTATAAAATTACTGGTGATACAAGACCTAATTTGGTAGTCAGAGGTAACAGAGAAAAAACTTCCGATAAACGTACGACAGATTTTTACACGGGTATAATATTTCAAGCCAGACAACATTCAGGGGAATTGTAGCCTGAAGGGGAAATGGGATGAATTAGCAATCAAAGTCCCTTGGGGTTGCAATTAGAGTGTGACTAAAAATGTAAATTTAAGCGCCATAATAGAATAGGTTTATGCACTAGGACGTGCATATTTCCTTCAGAGATTGGAAAATGACAGACTACGGAGCGCAGCATGTTGGAGAAGGGCGAGAACATTAGTTTAAGTGACTCATTTCATTTCGTGCTGTAAGACGAAAGTGCGAATATGCCAAGGGTAGTGGAAAGTAAAGTGACAACAGTAAAATTTTGGGAGGGTAACAATAAAGAAACGTGATAAGTAACATTACAGTTGTGGGAATCGGAGGCTTGTATGCTGATACTGTGATCAAAGTAAGATGGGTGCAGACACATACTATGGCAGAGTTAGCTAGAAAATTTCTAGATTTCTGCTACTATTGTGACGAGTCAGAGCAAACAGATGCATAGTTGAACTATTAAAAAGTCAGAGACCTCACCGTAAGTCCTCTGAGACTTCCAGATGTTATTTATGTACTAAATACTGGCAAGCAGCACACCGGTGTGGAGAGAAACTCGGGAACACTCCTGAGAAAACAATGGGATATTCAATAGCTGCCTCGTGTGGCAGTCATGCGTGGCCACTGTCAAATATGGCACAATGTTAGGGTAGTAACACGCACAGCAGAAAATGACTGAGGTGACAGAGCCATGGGATACCTTCTAATATCGTTTCGGACCTCCCTTTGGCTGGCACAGTGCTAAGGCAGCTGGACCTGGCATAGACTCAAAATGTCGTTGGAAGTCCTCTGCAGAAATATTGAACCATGCTGCCTCCATATCCGTCCACAATTACGAAAGTGTTGATCATGCAGGGTATTGTGCAAGAACTAACCTCATCAGTATATGTCGTAAATCTTTTACGGGATTTAAGAAGGTGGCCCTAGTGCAAGATCATTTTTTCGAATTGTCCACAATCTTCTTCAAGCTAATCACGAACAGCTGTGGCCCGGTGAATGGCGCATTGTCATCTATAAAAATCCCATCATCCTGGAACATGACGTCCATGAATGGCTGCAAATGGTCTCCAAGTAGCAAAACATAGCCATTTCCTGTCAATGAGCAGTTCAGTTTGACCAGAGGATCCAGTCCATTCCATGTCAATACAGCCCATACCATTATGGAACAGCCACCAGCCTGCAGAGTGCCTTGTTGATAACTTGGGTCCATGGCTTCGTGAGGTCTGCACCACTCGAAATCAACCGTGAGCTCTTACCAAATGAAACTGAAACTCATCTGACAAGGCGACTGTTTTACAGTTCCGCTTTTCTTCGAAATTTCTCGATGTTCTCCGTTAATCCTATCTGGTAATGACCCCTCACCGCGTAGAGGTACTCCAAAACAAGACGGACAAGCGTAGTGTAGGAAGTCTCTTGAGCAGATATGCAACTTTTTCAAAGTGTTTTTCCAATCAATCGCAGACTTTGGTTCGCTTATCACACATTTGCTGTTGTTCTTTTGAGTTTAAGCTGTACGCAATTGTAATCCCTAAATATCAATTGAATTTACGGCCGTCAGATCTTATTTTTCGTTTAACAGAAGTTTTACCGGATTCTTTTTAGCACTCATGTGGATGATTCATACGTTTCATTTTTTATAGTCAATGGCCACTTTTCGCATCATAAAGATATTTTTTTAAGTCGTTCCGCAATGTACTTTGATCTTCTGATGACTTTGGTAGACGCCAAACGACAGCATCATCTGCAAACAACCTGGAGGGCTTCTCAGATTGTTTCCTAAATCATTTATATTAAAAAGGAACAGCAGATGTCTATAACACTACCGTCGGGAACGCCAGAAATCAGTTCCGTTTTACTCCATAACTTTCCGTCGCTTTCCTACGAACTGCGAACTTTCTGGCAGGAAATCAGGAATCCATTGACGTAAGCGAGACGATATCCGTAAACATGCGGTTTGATTAGGAGCCGCTTTTTAGGTACAGTGTCAAAAACCTTCTGCAGATCTAGAAATGCGGAATCAATTTGGAATCCCTTGTTAATAGCACTGACCATTTCGTGTGAGTAAATAGCTAGTTGTGTTTCACAACAAGGATGTTTCCTAAATCCGTGCTGACTGTGTCAATAGACAGTTCTCTTCAAGGTAATTCATTATGTTCGAAAACAATATACATTCCAAAATCCTGCTGCATATCAGAGTTAATGATTTGGGCCTCTAATTTACAGGATTACTCCTATTACCTTTCCTGAATACTGGTGAGACTGTGCAACTTTCCAGTCTTTGGGTAAGGTTCTTTCGTGAAGAGACGGAATGTACATTGCACGTTAGAGGTACATTGTACATTAGGGGTCTACTGCACCAGCGTACTCAGAAAGGGCCCTGCACAGCTAGACTTGCTTTTATTGATTTAGGCTTCTACACTAATCGGAGGGCATCTACTTCTAATTTTCATGTGTTGACAGCTGTTCTTGATTGGAATTCACGAATATTTACTTCGTTTTCTTTCGTGAAGGAATTTAGAGGATTAAGTCTAATAACCGTCTTAGTGTCCCTTTTATCGGTACCATTAGCATTTTCCAGTAAAGATACGGATTGCGTCTTGCCGCTAGCATTCTTTACATACCATCAGAATCACTCTCGAATTTATGCCAGGTTTCAAGAGAAACTTTCGTTGTGGAAACTGTTATTAGCATCTCGCATTGAACTCTGCGCTAAGTTTCGAGCTTCTGTAGAAGATCCCAAATTTTTGAGATTTTGTTTTCATTTAAATCTGGCATGTTTCTTCCGTTGTTTCTGCAACAGTGTTCCTACCCGTTTCATGTACCCAGAGGAATCAGCTCCATCAGCTCCATCGTTCGTTAACTAATTTAGTGTAAATCTCTGAATTGCAGATACTATTTCTTTGAATTCAAGCCTCATTTGGAAGGATTAGAACTTGTGTTTCAGGAATGCGTCAAGAGAACATTTATCTGTTTTCTGAATACGTATACTTTTCGTTTATTTTTAGGGTATTTGGTCTCTCTGCGACTACCTGTGTTCACTAATCCCTTTATCCGTTTTGATGCTCATTATTAGCTCATAATTATTTGCAGCCATGATGTCAAGTATGTTTTCACAAACGTTTACTATTCGAGTCGGCTTGTGAACTAACAGATGGAAATAATATACAGAGAGTGCGTGTAGCACAATTCTGAATGATGTTTTATCCGTACCTCCGTATTAAACATGTATTTTAGGTAAGATATAGAGGGTAAACTGAAGTCAACACCAACTATAACGGTATGAGTCGGGTAGGTGTTATTATATTATTTGAGTTGGCAGTCGCTAAAGGGATCCAATTAATACCTTATTCCGGTTGCCACGAATGACCTCTACCCAAATTAATTCAATTTCGGTACAAGATTAAATACTTCTGACAGCCACAGACATGCCACCACAAACGGTGTTTAGCCTATCCTTTCAAAAAACCGTAAAGTCCTTATCAATAATATCGTCCCACATTGCCTTCTGCGCCTATTTCACACAGTGGTGTTCACTGTTAGCACTGACAACTTTACGAAAACGTCGCTGCTCGCGGTCGTTAAGTGAAGGCCGACAGCCGATGTATCGATCGTGGTGATCGGTAATGTCTGCAGTTTGCTATTCTTGGCAAGCTCTTGAATCTTCTGATAAGTAGTCATATATCTGCTCTTATTTACTTAAATGTAGTTTGCATCTGGCGCAACGCATTTACTAACTTGTCACTCTCTCTTGCACTGATCATCAGCAATGTGTTGCTCTTTGTTGTAATTGTGTTTGTTGCATTTTTTTTGCTTTGTCTTAGTTTCATTTATGCTTAATTCTGATTTCTGAATTACACCGCGAAAAACTTTTAACAGTACATCGCGATGTATAATGAGTGAAATAGCCGACTCGAATAATTTGACCGATAGTACTTGCAACACTCAGTGTAATAGTGACAGTCCTCCATTTACAGACAATCATTGCGTACCGACCGCTAATATTGACTTTGATCCAAGTGATGAGCACATAAATTCAATTGTGTCGTCTGTTAATTTAACGACAATTGATGACGCGCGACGTTCTGTTACAATGAATGCTGCGCAGCTTGATACTCCCGGTTTGCAAAATTTACGTAATGAACAGACAAATTTTTCTAACGAAAATGAACAGTGTAATCAGAATACGTCAGATTTATTTGATTCCGAGGTAGTGACTAACAGTGCACATCCGATTAGCTAACATTTTCAAGAATCACAGAATATCCAAATGGATACACAAAACGTGACAATTGCGGATACACCATCACACAGCACTGAGAATAGAGTTGCTAATTTTAGCTTGGATCAAATTATGGCATTGTTGCTACAAATTAATGAACATAATAAAAAACAAGACGAAAATTCCAAACGACAGAATGAAAGACAAGACAACAATCACCAACAACTTAGTGAAAATTTCAAACAACTTAATGAAAAACAAGACAACCTCAATAAAAATTTCAAACAACTTTGTGAACAGAACAAACAACTTGGTGAAAATTTTAAATAAATTAATGAACACAAAAAACAACTTAGTGAACAGATTACAGCCGTTGCTGAGCAATGTCATGATACTAAAGAACAATTACATGAGGGAATTAAGGCTTGTGCTAGGAAATAGTGAAGAAATTAGATCTGTTGCTCAAGAATTAAGGAATATGCAAACAGCTACAACAGAATCACTTAGAGACGAAATTAGTGCAGTCGGTAAACAATGCTCTGAAAACGCAACACAGTTACGCGACGAGTTTGAACTAATGACTGCATAACTTTCGCGCACACTGGATGTAAAAGTAGATGCGAAATTCGACCAACAGAACAGTCAAATTGACGAACGCTTTAATCACCACCTACAAAACAGTGAAACGCGTTACTGTAATTTCATACAGGAACAAAATAAAGTAAAACGACACACAGTAGACTTTCAGACAGTGACCGACAGACTCGAACAATTAGAACTAATACAGGATTCCGATGTCATCAAAGCAGACGTAAAAAAATTGAACGAAACCACTCGTAAAATACAAAAACAAATTAATGCTTGTGACACTAAAAACGATGATTAGGTAAAAATACTGACTGAAAAATATGATGAATTGGCCAGTCGTATTGACGTTATCGAAAGTAATAATGACACCAAATCAGACGATACGTCACCAGTTTCGTTTAATCAAACACATGAATTCCAAAATTTACAGCAGACGATCAGTGAGATAGATTTGTCCAATAATACATTACGTAGAAAATTGTCAACTTTACAGCAAGAGGTGACAGAGATAAAAAATATTTCAGTCAATAACACGTCACAGCATAGGCATGTTCCGAACATTTGTCACACTCACACAGCCAGTATAATTTAGGTAATTTACAGAGAGTACGTGACTTAAATTCCGAACAATCACAGACAAATAGATTCTCATACAATCCTGAACCTGTTCACACATACAGAGACGATTATTTTGATTACAAGCATTTTCTATCCGTGAGAAAATTTAAAGTGTTTAAAAATGACAGAACACAGGTACACACTTTGAAGTGGATACGCCGATTTATTTTTGTACTTTCACCAGCTTGTCCTGTAATGCTGAAACTAGAATTGGACTGGATATAACAATTTGCTTTTGAATTTTCATCGGCATTGCTTGTAACGCAAAAACTAAAATTTGTTTGCAGCTCGTAATAGACCTCAAGGGATTCATTATGCTTTAATGAATATGTGCTGTAGCGTGCACAGGGCCCCGAGCCGTAGTAGTGCCATTTCATCTTTACTTTTCTGCACTGCTGCCTTCTCTTCTACTATCCTTTATACCTATTAAAACAGCTCTTCAACTATCGATCAATCTAGAATTAAGAATGAGTAAAGAAAACCTGATAGAACAAATTTTACCGAAAGTGACAGTTCTCTTTAGACACTCCCGAAACGACAACTACCGCCGTAATTTTAATAACAGATGAAATTGTAATCATCAGTATGTACAACATTTTTAGCATTCATCAAAATTGTCAGCAACCACATTTTGGTAACAACAGAGGTTTTTCACCGCAACAGCATCAAAGCCAGCCGGTTAGCATACCTAACCAACAATGTAATGTACAAGGTCAACCAAGCTTTAATCTTTCGCCGCCTACACGTATAGCATCAGCTTCAACAAATAGTAACGCACAGCAACAAGGGAATCAGTACGTACAGAAAACACACTATCTCAATTCCTATCGCAATGAACCGTATAGAAATGACTATCATGACAGATGTAAAAGTAATGAACACAATTTTCAGCGTACGTTTAATAACAGTCGGTCTTATCAGCAGCAAAATCATCCGCAACAACATATTATCATGAATGAACCAGACAGCAGATATCATCCCGAACGTAATACGTCAGGAAGAAATAACAGAACAGTACAAATAGTTGAAATGCCACAGCATCCTACTGAAAATAATAGCGCGTCAGATAGAATTTGACTAGATACAGTACAGGTTGCATCTTCCAGTAACGTAAGCACTACTTTTGACACGCAGAATGTTGTTCACGAAAATGTTATTACTTTTGGCGACATCCGATACACACTTTTGCATTGAAAGACAGAATCACAACGTACGTAGACGACATTCTTATTGCAGAAGCTAACTGGTCTGAGCACAATCTGATTCTTGAACAACTGTTACGAACTTTTCGTGCAGAAGGACTCACAGTCAATCTCAGTAAACCGCACTTTGGTAAAACTTCTATAAAATTTCTTGGACATATAATTTCAGCAGAGGGCACTACGCCTGACCCGAAAAAACTTCAAGCTTTACGTGTCATTACTGTTCCTACGACGAAGAAACAACTACGCAGCTTTTTGGGTTTAATTAACTTTTTTCGTAAATTTATTCATTACTCTGCTTTAGACACCCCTATATTATGTCAACTGACAGGTAAAAACACTATTTGGTCCTGGGATAAGCAAGCACATTCTGAATTTATGAACCTGAAACATGCTTTGTTGCGTGCACCACTTTTATCTCACCCAGATCTTACTAGAAATTTTTCCATTGCCACCGACAGTTCTAACACCGCTTTAGGCGTACACATTTTTCAGGAAGTTGAAGAAGATGGTTCTACAGTAATTAAAAATATCGCCTTTGCGAGTCGCATTCTGTCACCTGCTGAGCGCAATTATTCTGTTACAGAACTTGAAACATAATGTGTTGTATGGGCATTTACCAGATTTCGGCATTTCCTTTATGGAAGCCATACGACCGTTTATACAGACCATAGAGCGATACAGTTTTTACTTTCCGCCAAGTTTACACACGACAGATTAAGCAGATGGAAACTTTATTTGCAGGAATTTAATTTTACAATTGTTCACATTCCCGGCACACAAAATATTGTACCAGACGCACTATCCCGTTCTCTCAGCAACAATCAGCAAGACATCGCAACCAACTTCTGCAAAGCAAATTTCAGCGTCATGTACATCCAACGAGTTGCATTTGAAAATTTCGTTTCGTCGTCATTACAAGACATAGCACAAGAGCAGAGTAAAGACAACGTGTGAAAAGAAATGAAACACCTTTGGCAAGATAGGAATAATGTTACCATTAGAAACCATTACACTGTACGCAATGCCATTCTGTTTCGCCGCTCTCATCCAGACAGCAACAATTGGTTATTATGCATTCCAGGCGAACTTGTTAACAAATTAATCTGGTATACTCATTTAAGTTACGCACATTACGGAGCCAAAAAATGTTTTCTTATATTGAGACAGAACTGTTATTTTACCAACATGGAGAAACGTATTCGACGAGTTTTAGCGTCACGTAAAATCTGCCAGAAAGCTAAATCAGACACGACTTCACATATTCCTCCATTACATCCCATTTTACCTGTTAAATGGAGACCTATGGCCGCTGTAGACATTTTTGGTCCGATTCCCAGAACTAATAGAGGTTTTTGCTACATCTTTGTCGCTGTTGAACTCACTTCAAAATTTGTTACCTTCACTCCGTTACGCAAAGCTACTGCTAAAACTGTATCGAAAGCATTTGTAAAACATTTTCTATTTCATGTAGGGTATATGTTGGAAGTAATTTCCGACAATGGATCACAGTTTCGATCTGCTATATGGACACGTATGTTACGAGCTAGAAACATTTCTCCGATCTATATATCCAGGTACCATGCTTCTTCGAACCCTTGTGAACGATTAATGAAAGAAATTGGTAAAGTGTGTAGAATATACTGCCATAAAAAACATATTGATTGGGACACACACATACTCTCATTCCAGGATGTAATTAATTCCATACCAAATGAATCTACTATGCTATCTCCGTCTGTTATACTGAAAAATGTTGAACCACCTAACAAAATTAAAGAATTAGTAACATTTCCTACATCTCGTCGACTACGACACCATGAAATAATTGACATTGCGCTGAACAACATCAAACGGCCCGCAGAGCGCCGGAGAAGACAGCAAAAACAGGTTTGTACATGCGTGACTTTCACATTGGACAGAAGATATTAGTGCGTACACACTGTATATCGAACAGAGGAAAGAGAAGATGCAGTAAATTTGAGCTTTATACGCAGGTCCATATAGAATTCGCAGCATTCCTCACCCCAGTGTAGTACACGTGGAAACTTTGAGAACCAGAAAAAGTATGGGCAATCACCATGTCTCCAACATCAAACCGTGTATTGAATGAACATACTTTATGATTTATCACACTGTAATGCCACTTCCTAATTTTTTTATGACCACTTACGCAATTATATTTATGTGACTACTAACTGATGATTAACGTATTTTTTCTTGGCAAGTACCCGGCAAGGTAAGGTTAGCAAGTCGCTTTTCTTGTCGTTACACATCAGACTGTGCTCACTTTTCCAGATATACTTACGTATTTCACGAATAATTATGCAGTTCTATCTAGTGACATATTAATTTTATGTAATTCTCTCTCCATTAAAGTCTTCAATTCTCGCCTCTATTAACTACACAACATACAAGCTGAACACAAAGAAAGTCATTTCTTGTCGTTATATATCTGACTGTGCTTATTTTACATTTTTCATGTATGTATGATTGTTTTATTATTTTGTTCGTATGCATTATGAAATATTTAAGATGTAAGAAACACTAGTTGACTTTGACATTTTGCCTTATGCTATCTCAACATCGTGACTACTTTACTTTTTTTTTTTTTTTGCTGCTACATTGTGATACTCTGCGTACATTTTTGCCTCTGAACACTGTCTATGTTTTTGACATATTACGTTTTCTGTCATGCTATGCTGTGTGCTCAATTGTGTTACTATAAACCAGTTTTTATTTAAGGGGTATATGATTTAAATACAAGACATTAATCATTGTACATCAATTTCAGAAAGCAATAACGTATAAAAGAAATAAATGAAAGAAACACAGTGGATTACTATAAAATGGGAATCTCACCTTCGGAATGAACGAAAAAAGATGCAGTACCTCGTCACGAAGAGTAAATGGATCAGAATTAACAAGCATTAACGAGAATATACTATACACATCGTAGAATTGCAGTCTTAACTATTTTTTTCTTTCAGAGTACGAGGCGATTGTTGCAGGCTGTCAGACAGAACTACACATCTTAGTTTTAGTGAAGAAATATGCTAGAAATAAGGAACTCTATACTATGAATAGTTGTATGATGAAGTGTCTTTTTGCAGATGATAATGAATGGTGATGAATAGCGATGAAGAGTATGCTACTATGGATTATGAAGCTTTTCTTTGCAGGTGATGATAATAATGGAGTTATAGTGATATGGATAATGAAGTTTTTCTTTGCAGGTGATGATAATAATGGAGTTATAGTGATATGGATAATGAAGTTTTTCTTTGCAGGTGATGATAGTAATGATAATGAAGTTTTTCTTTGTAGATGAAAATAATGATGAAGTTTATATATTTACTGTTAGTTAAGAAATGCTATGTCGTTATTTAGGTATTTGTTGCAGTTCCTTTTGACTGTATGTCTTATGTCGCATGTTATGATGACTGAAGGTTTTGGAAAGGACAGCTAGAGAACATATATAATTAATACACATTTCATTACCTGTTAATTCGAAGTTCACTACTCTTCAGCATAATATGCGTTTCTTCTTTCAGTTTAATAATCCATTTTGTATTTTTTGCAGGAGAAATTATTCATGAAATTAATGTGCTATAAACAGTTGATCATTAAACCTGTGTCATTTATGAATGGGATCACATATACTCTACTTGTTTCATAACCTTGCTACAGTTGACTCATGACGAATGACGTTACACATCTTCATTTGCAGCAGTAACTCAAAAGCAAATATTGTTATGCCCCAGTAATTAATTATCGATTCCAACGCAATGCATTGCTAGCACAAAAAAAAAAAAATTATTACCAGTCCCAAATAATGCTACCAGTTTAAGAGAGTTCTGAGTCATACTGAATAATGTTTCCTAGTCACAGACCTTGAATAATAGTTACAGTATGTTACATTTTCAATTTGTCCTATGCCACTGGCATGATCAGTTCTGAGTAATACTGAATGATACTTTGTAATAATGCATAAATACTATGCCAATAATTTCTGTAAATAATATTTTTGTTATACTCTATAAATGCTATGCCAATAATTGACTCTCATTTTGAATAATAACTTCTGAATAATACTGAATTAGGTTTTATTAAAATATAAGAATATTTTGTAACCGGCCAATGAGAGCCAATAATTATTTTAAGTATGTCATATGTCACTTTAATGATGAAAAATGTTTTGAAATATTCAATACTTGCTATATGTTTAGTTACTGGCCAATGAGTGCCAATGATTACTATAACTAAGTGAATTATGTTAATACTATGCCATTGATTAGCTCCTGTTTTGAATGATGACTTCTGATGGTTTCTAACTGGTCAATGAGAGACAATGTTCACTGTAATCAGATGATTTATGAAAATTATTCAGTAATACTTCATACATGGCACAGAATAGTTCAGTAACTGGGCGATGAGTGCCACCTATTAGTCAAATCAGTTGTTAGACTAGTGTAATTCTCAATGAAGACTTGTATGTGACTTAATGTCCTTCACCTTCTGGCCTAGTTACCAGAAGTTACTGCAATATCCGTTTGTTCTGTCTATCCTCATGATCATGCAGCACTATATTTGGTTTTTGCACTAATTCTACATTGGTGTACCTTACAGAAACGTGATGTTGACACGACATGCTGTCCACCACCTTGAGCGATGGAGATGTTATTATGGTCCCACTGTTTGGTGTACCTAATGTACTACCAAAATGATAACATGGAATATTACTACGAGATTTCAGTGTCTTGGCTACACTGATTAATACTTCAAGGAAAAGAACTTCAGATTGTCTCACTTGGTGTTGTGCTTCTGTAGAAAGATATGGACTTTCAATGCAGCTGCGTGCAACCTAAAGTGCTACGACCATGATGCAATACTTCCCTTTCCTATCCTAGTTCTTGTAAAATAGTAAAAAAAGTATATACAGTGCGTGTGCACTTTTGTCATTTTGTTAATATGGTTAGTACTCATTCCGTATACATTTGTGATTTCCTGATATGTTCAGTACTACAGTGAATGAGCACTTTATGTCATTTGCCGATATGATTTGTACTCATTCCGTATACATTTTGTGATTTTCTGATATGTTCTGAACTACAGTGCGTGTGCACTTTTGTCATTTGTTAATATGATTTGTACTCATTGTGTATACATTTTGTAATTGCTTGATATGTTCTGTACTCAGTGCATGTGCACTATATTATATTTCATATTCTGCACTTATAGATATGTATATATTCTGTGATTGTAAACTTAGTTAATTAAGAAAAATTTGTTGCTCATGGCCATTCCAATTGACCCACCATCGCTGCCAAATTTTTGCCCCCCCCCCCCCCCCTCCCCGCACCCCCGTGGAGGGTTATGTAAGACGTATGCGTTGCCGGCGATGGGCGAGGCATGGCAGAGTCTCTGACCAAAGAGTAGTATGTAGTTAGTTGTTGCTTGTCGTCAGTTCGCAGTAGTGTTCAGTTGTCTGCGGTAGTCTTGAGTAGTCTGCGTTAGTCTGCAGTAGTCGGCGCGTACCTGCGCGTGTCGGCAGTCTCCTCTGGTCGGGACTTTGGAGGCTGAGTTTTATTGTAGAAGGTAAACAAGCAGCGTTGCGCATATCTAGTAATGTATATTAACTGTCATTAATTTCTTTAAAAAATCCCCCAATAATAATTTTTATAATATAAAGTAATTTTTTAAAGACAAGCATTCATTTCAATTTAAAGAATATTTCCAATGCATGATCATTCCTTTCAAGAATCAGAAAAAAATATACGCCAGCATTGCACGAAGTTGTGCGGTGAAAAATTTATACATAAGAGCAGATATATTCGCAGTTTGTAGTGAGGTAAGAATTTTTCCTGTTTTATTCCGAATACAGGGCCGAGGCTCAGCGCTGCTGCCGTCATAAAATTTACCAGGTTACTGATTTTTTTTTTTATTCTTTCGGTGTTTAGGAATTTCTTCTGTTTCGAACTTAACATTAAATGAGAAAAGAATTTTGTGGGTACATTAAATGTGAATGCGTTTCTGCACAGAGATCGTAAATAGGACCCAATTTTGTGGGGAGGTTACATTTGGTTCTTGGTTCCTTTTAAATTATTTTGTGGGGAGGTTGCAACATTCATCACTAGAGTCAAAATGACAGCTCCGCACTCACACTGCCCTTTCACCCCATGTGTACGTGGTACTACCGCCATCTCTATATGTGCATATCGCTTTACCATGACTTTTGTCATATCGAGTGTATTTACAAATTAGTTACAGGGAAGCTACATCCAAATGTGTACCAGCTGACAAGCATGATGTGCGAAGATTGAAAAGTGTGACACATGGCACTTAGAACAAGCTTGGGATGGTGAATTTGACGCTTAAAATAGCCATAAATGTTTTAGGAGGAAACAAATTTCAAATATGAAGAAGGGAAGAAACGTCCGCTATAATAGTTTAGTAGGAACATATTTCCTCACAAGAGACATAGTGGTCATTATCGATATGGATAGACAGTTAGAAGTGACTGAGAGTAATATACCCTTGTGGAAGGTACACGACGATAAGATACTGAAAGAGCAAACGAAACCACGAAATGTTACTGGACAACTGGGAGCACGAATTGGCCATCAGGACTATAGGAATGTAATAAATGAGAAGAGACAATGGGACGAGTCGCAGCAAAGGAATATCAATTGGTGGAACATTGTCAGCGAGAATTACGGACCAATGCAGTTGTTAGGTGGCGAAAGAAAAAGCAAGCTTCGCGGCCGAAAGGAAACAATCGGATGAAGGGACGGGAAGGTCATGTGGAATCGCATAAAGGAATACTGCATTACTCCAGAAGGCGAAGAAATGATAGTGTCGAAACAGAAGCCCTACTACCAATCATACGAGGAGAATGAATTATAAATGAAATGAATGCGAGCGAAGAGGAGTGTGATATAAGATCTGTACTGAATCAATATGCTGGGAAAGAACAGTAAGATGTTGAAACCTCAGACGTGGTCCAATATAATAATGTTCACTTCGCGCAAGTCACGCATGCTTAGCGAACAGGGCACATAAAACGAAACGGAAAACATGAATGACAAAAGCTATGCCGTCCGGAGTGGCCGAGTGTTTCTACGCGCTACAGTCTCGAACCGCGCGACCACTACGGTCGCAGGTTCGAATCCTGCCTCAGGCATGGACGTGTGTGATGTCCTTAGGTTAGCTAGGTTTAAGTAGTTCTAACATCGAGGGGACTGATGATCTCAGAAGTTAAGTCCTATAGTGCTCAGAGCCATTTGAACCATTTTTACAAACGTTCTGTTGTGCAGATCTGAAAATGGTTCAAATGGCTCTAAGCACTACGGGACTTAACATCTGAGAACATCAGTCCCCTAGAAGTTAGAACTACTTAAGCCTAACTAACGTAAGGACATCACACACGTCCATGCCCGAGGCAGCATTCGAACCCGCAACTGTAGCGGTCGCTCGGTTCCAGACTGATGCGCCAAGAACCGCTCGATCACACCGTCCGTTTGTGCATATCTCATTGTGCTTCATTTAAAGGGTGACAGATTGTCATTTACTGATACTATGAGGCATATACATCCGGTATCAGCAGAACATAATGGTCAAATAATGCACTGAGGTGACATAAGTCATGCGGTAGTGATATGCACAAATCCAGATGGTGGTAGTGTCACATACACAAGGTATGAAAAGGCAGTGCGCTGTTGAAACTGTCATTTGTACTCATGTGATGCATGTGAAAGGGTGTCCGATGTGGTTATGGTCGCACGACGGGAATTAACGAACTTTAAACGCGGAATGGTGGTTGGAGCTAGAAGCATGGGACAATCCATTTCGGATTTCGTCAGGGAATTTAATACATAGAGATCCACAATGTCAAGAATGTCACGAGAACACCAAATTTCAGGTATTACCTCTCACCACTAAGAAAGCAGTGGCCGACGCTCTTCACTTTAGGACCGCGAGCAGTGGCGTTTGCAATAGTTGTCAGTGCTAACAGACAAGCAACATTGCATGAAACAGACCCTGAAATCAGTGTGGGACGTCCAACGAACGTATCCGTTAGCACAAAGCGCCGAAATTTCGCGTTTATGGCCACGACACGCCATCACTTGCATCACCTCTCCTTGGCTCGTTACCTTATCGCCTGGACCCTAGATGACTGGAAAACCTTAGCCTGGTAGTTTGTGGGCAGTTCTGAATACCACATGTGGCATCGGATTGTCGTGGATGAGAATCACTTTGTCCACATTTTGTATCCCTCGACGCCTTCGTCTGATGGCAGTCCAGAAGGCCGCTAACATCACTTTCCTGACCGATGGCTCTCAACAGATTTTTTTTTTTTTTTTTTTTTTTTTTGAGCTCCAGGAGATCTTCGCACTCCTTGGAGTACCGATCGCGATGATTCAGTGAAGACATCATTCGTTTGCCTTTCATCATGTTATCCGACGCTTAGCAGCAGGAAACCTTCCCATCCATACCTTAGGATCTGTGAATGGTATAAAATGGGCATATCACCCTCGTAGTAAGGGTTGCACTGACTAATGTAGTAAAGGAGACCGAGAGAAAGCAAAATTGTAGGTACACGTCAATAGGCAGAAGACATACTATTAAAATAGAAGTGTATGGCATAAACTTTGAACTAAATTTAGGTGAGGTGTCCTCCTATTGAATACCAAATCATCATGTTACCATGTGCAGTGATGACTTGGCTCTGGATCATTACTTGAAGTTATTATGCCTGGGATGTTCAAGTGCACGGGTTTCCTCAGGATTATATTACCATCATCAAGGATCGTCAAAGTTATCAGTATCACCTGAAAGTTCGTAACGTAAGTAAATCTTAGAACTATTCATGAAAACTTAGTAGCGCAAAGAGAGCTGATTTGAAGGTTGTTCAACAAGACAAGGATAAGCTATAGCAGCTAAATATTAGTAAAACGAATTGTAATATGTTGATTAATGGGGTCACATACAATGCGGAAAGGTTGCAAGTAACGAGATACATAAAATCATTAATTAAAGAATCCTTAACTTTGTATGAGAATTTAGCAAAATATTGTTCGGAACCTTGGACGAGGAGAATGTCGCTTATTACAAAATGCACATGCATATGATCGAATCTAGATCAGAACAACTGTGGAAATTATCAAAGAGCAAGTGACTGTAATAAATTCCCCTTGTCTGGTCTGAACTGGATGGTAAATTCGATCGGCAGAAATGGGAAGTTGCTTAAGAATAGTATGACAGAAATGGAACAGTTCACACGTACTGTCTGAGAACTACAGATGTGACTCTGAAAAGAACTACACCTCATTGAGCGAGATAAGTATAGAATATGAACAGTTAGTGAGTGCTGTAGTTCACACACAGAAAGACCACCCGCACCACATGTAGCAAATTCACTAGAGAATGTTAAATACCTAAGGTTAATCCAAGCTGAAGAGAGATGTAAGGTTTCCATTATATCTAATTGTAGATTTTATAGGTATAGTCTATTGAATGTCATGGATCTTGATGTTTAAGGATATTTAATTGATATTCCCTTAAGTGAGAATTCTAGACAATTAAAATTTTATGTTGACCATTTGTTACAACAGCAGGTAAGGAACAGAAATTATGTAAGGAGAGAGACGAAAGGAAGAAAATTTATAATGAAACTTTTGTGGAAATTACGATTTATGACCGAGAAAAGTGAAAAGACCTACAACGAGACAGGCATTATCCTAATAATTGTATTAAATAAAGACTAATTCATTAGCTAAAAGTTAATGGACACATTTATGTGCCAACAAATGGTTGTATGTAGTTTCTAGTGAGGAAGATAATACCATATTTTGTAATACGTGTTCTTTTCAAGCTGTTGAAGTAAATGAAATCTGGATGAATGGTGAAAGGTGGGGTCCTCATATATTCAGTTGGACAAAGTGGTACAACAAATTATAATTGGAAAGAAGTAATACCAAATGTGGCTTTGAGCACAGATGTTGTGAGGGCCTGGAAACAAACATTACTGCCTGACAGGTACGATTATATTTGACATTGAAATATGTAACATCGAATCTGTTGATTTAAGAAAACCCGTCAAAAGAGTAGAGAAAATTTCCAAAACCATAGGTAAGGAGTAGATCGAAATGGAAAGCCAAGAAAGGGTCTAAAAATGTCCCATTGCTACATATCCTAAGTAAAACCTTAGTTATAATAGATGTTGTATCATTGCATTGTTCCGAATGTGATTGTTGCAACATTTGTATAAGAATTAATTTGATGATATTTGAGGTGGTGACTATTGTTTTCTCTTTCTAAGAGGACGACTGTAGTGAGTTCATCAGAGAAATCGAATTACCGTTGCGAGCAGGAGGACAAATGACAAAATAGTGACGTAAGAAAGACTTCGTAGAGAAACAGATGACAGAGTAATCCCAAGAAACTGACGATAGTGAACAAAATGTAGCTGCGTTCTTTCAGGATCATATAAACAATCCATGTACAACTTTTATTGTGCTACTGCTACTCTGTGTAGGGCCCTTTAATGTATTTCTGCGGCGAGCTGTCAGGACCGGGACTATTTTAGTTAAAAGTGAGAAAATAAGTGGGGCTGTTCCACTGGGGCTTCTTCGAAGACGCCAATGGGTGTGCGGAGCACGAGAAACAAGAACGGAGCAAAGCCGAGTAATTTTTAACGAGAACGCCTTCCGAAGGAAATTTTTAGGTTAGAGGGTCTCAGGAAACCACAGAAATGGCGTCCGTCTAAATGGGGGCAGGTTAAAACACAGAAAGGTAGTTGCAGAAACGATCGGTGTTGTAAATGTGAATTGTCATAACTGTGTTGGGAAAGAACCAGAGTTCCAAGCCCTAATAGAAAGGACTGAAGCTCAAATAGTTATAAGTTCGAAAAGCTGGATAAAGCCGGAAATAAGTTTAGCAGAAATTATTTCAAATGATTTAACAGTGATCAGAAAGGATATATTAAATATTCTTGTGATGGCGTAATTATTGACGTCAGAAGTTGTTTAGCTTGTAGTGAAATTGAACTAGATATTTCCTGCGAAGTAGTATGTCGGACTAAACTATTAATTGGATCGTTTTACCGACCACCCGACTCAGAACATATATTGCTGAACAATTCAACGAAAACTTGAGTCTCATTTCAATAGGTACGGCAGTCATGCAATTGTAGTCGGAGGTGACTTAAATCTACCATCGATATGCTGGAAAAATTATACATATAAAGCCAGTGACAGGCATACCACCTCATCCGAAATTGTATTGAAGATTATTTTCAACGTGTAGTTCATGAGCCAACTCGATGCATAAATGGTTGCGAAAGCATACTTGACCTCTTAGTAGCAAATAATCCCGTACCAATTGGGAGTATAATGACGAATACAGGGATTAGCGACCACAAGGCGGTTTCTGCTAGGCTGAATACCGTAACACCCACAACCATCAAAAGGAAACGCAAAGTACATTTGTTTATAAAAGCTGATAAAAATGCTCTTCATGCCTCTTTAAGAGGCAGTCTCCACTCCTTCCGATCTGATCATGTTAGCGTAAAAAAGATGTGGATTGATTTCAAAGAGATAGTATCGAAGGCTGTTGAGAGATATGTACCTCATAAAGTAATAAGTGATGGTAGGGGACCTCCATGGTACACAAAACGGGTGAGATCGCTGTTGCAGGAGCAACGAAAACAGCACTCCAAATTTAAAAGAACGCAAAATCATCAAGATTGGCAATGTTTTGCAGAACTTCAAAATATAGCCTGTACTTCAGTGCGAGATGCTTTTAATAATTTCCACAACGAAACTCTGCCTCGGGATCTGGCAGAAAACCCAAAGATATTCTGGTCACACATAAAGCACATCAGTGGCATGACGCAGTCAATACCTCCACTGCGCAATAACAACGGTGAAGCCACTAATGACAGTACCACTAAAGGAGAGTTATTAAACACTGCTTTCCGGAACTCCTGCACCAAAGAAGACGAGGTAAACATTCCTCAATTCCAATAAAGAACAACTACGAAAATGTGAAACGTAGGAGTAGATAACCCCGGTGTAGTAAAGCAGCCTATATCACTTAATAAAGGTAAGCCTCCGGTCCAGATTGTATACCAGTCAGGTTCCTTTCAGATTACGCTGATACAATAGCTCCATATATAGCAGTTATATACATCTGCTCGCTCACAGAAAGTTTCGTACCTAAAGACTGGAAAATTGTTCAAGTCACACCAATACCCAAAATGGAAATAGGAACAATCCTCTGAATTACAGGCCCATATAACTAACGTCAATTTGCAAGAGGGTTTAGGAACATATACTGTATTCGAACATTGTGAAGTACCTCGAAGAAAACGATTTGTTGACATATAGAACGAATTCAGGAATCATAGTTCTTGTGAAACACAACAAGCTCCTTATACTGAGAAAGTGGTGAGTGCTATTGACAGGGGATGTAAAATTGGTTCCATATTTTTAGGTTTCCAGATCGCTTTCGCCACCGTTCCTCACAAGCGTCTTCTAACCAAACTGTGTGCCTACGGAATATCGCCTCAGTTGTGCGACTGGATTCGTGATTTCCTGTCAGAAACATCACAGTTCGTAGTAGTACACGGAAAATCATCGAGTAAAACAGAATAAATATCCGGCATTCCCCAAGGAAGTGCTATAGCCCTCTGTTATTCCCGATCTATATTAACTACAGAGGAGACAATCTGAGTAGCGCTATAAGCTTGTTTGCAGATGATGGTGTCATTTACCCTCTCGTAAAGTCATCAGATGACCAAAACGAATTCTAAAGTGATTTAGATAAGTTATCCGTATGGTGCCAAAAGTGGCAATTGACCCAGAATAAAGAAAAGTGTGAAGTTATTCAAATGAGTACTACAAGAAATCCGCTGCATTTCGATTACGCGATAAGTCACACATATCTCAAGGCTGTAAATAGGGGGAGATAATGCCACAGACATTATAAGCGAAATGGAGTGGAAATAATTAAAACGAAAGTGTTTTTCGTTGGGACGGGATCTTCGCAAAACATTTGAGTCACCCGTTTTCTCCTCCGATTGCGAAAACATTCTGTAGGCACCCACCTAAATAGGAGAAATTTCATCACGATGTAAAAAGAGAAATCAGGGGTCGCACAGAAAAATATAAGTGATTATATTATCCGCGCGCCGTTCGAGAGTGGAACGGTAGGAACTTCTTAAAGGTGGTTCATTGAACCCTCTGACAGACACTTTATTGTGACTAGTAGAGTAATCACGTAGCTGTAGATGTAGATACATCCTCCCAGAAGTGGTCTGCTTGCCTGTCATGGGTACAGCACATGGATGAAACTTATCAACCCATCAAATGAGTCGAGGATAGAGAAAAAAACTCATGACAGGAAAAAGCCATGTTCTAATTGTGGTTACTAGATGCGTAGATGCAGTGATCGAGGAAAATAACGAAAAGGCTCATGGACAACTATATTCGAGTGGAAAAACAGTCACTCTGAAAACCTATAAAGGGTGAGCTATGGGCCGTAGTTTCCGGTCATAGAGTCAGCTGAATCTGTAGTGGACGTCTTTTTCCAATCGCCTTCTCACTCCAAGTACCAAGACACGGCTACCTGTCAGGATTTCTCGAGTGCTGGCCAGGCAGAGACCGGAAAAGCCAACAGTTAATTTACAAGCGCATGTTCTCGACATCCATTACGAGAAACATATTAATCGATCTTTTCAACTGTTCGACTGTGCCCCCTGTGCGTGGTAACGGCTGAGTCGTTTACCTGCGTTTACCTGCGTTTACCCGTTATTGCGCTACATCACAGTTTGTATTTGCTAATAATAATTCCTGTACTCCCTTTGTATAACTAAAGATTTAGTGATTACTTTTTCTTCCAAATTCTTTGTCTCCTGTAATCTGTGAACCAATAAATTAGCCGATAACACTGATAAGTAGTTGTGTTTCATATCATTTTCAGTCTGTATTGAAATTTCATAATGGTAAATTAACCGATCAAAAGCTGTTTCGGGAAGCGAGTGTACTTGATTTAAACGCAGACTTCTACAGCAGTGGGATTTTTCTGTCACAGAGAAGAAAAGGCTGCTTGCGGGAGAGATACAGGCCACCAGTGTGTGCTCTGGAATGCCCACCTCTGTGTGCATATTCCAGATGCGAAGGGTGGAAACTCATAATCGGAAAACACACGACTTTAGGAAAGCTTTTTTACAAAAAAGACTTCATATTTTAGGTAATTCTATGATCGCCTTTGTGTCGCGTATGTGTGTTGTGCTCTGAGTTAGTAGCTTCTGAGACGTATAGTTTGCTCAAGAGTCTGTGTAGCTATAGCAGTGTTCATATCTCGGATACAAGTTAATGATGCTGCAGAATTTGTGTGTGGATGAAAGTTACTCACGATTTTCTCTGCAGTCGATAATTCGTGAAAACCTCTAGGACCTTCGTGGAGTCTGTAAAAGAGCTTCCCAGTACCATGCAGGACAGGGGTGCGAAAAACATAATGTCAGTGGTTAGTGTAACATTCACGTGATAAATTTTTGGCTACAGTGCGACGAGAGGAAATTATGCCTCTAACAGTTACAAACATTATCTATTCGACGTATCAAAAAACAGTGAAAATTTTTAAATATTAATTATTTACATAATATTCTATGATATAATTGGACATATCGATGTGTACAATACAAAGACAATGATATTTGAAAATTCCTTTTATGATCTGCGTTTGTCTTCCTTTGTTTGTACCTTTTGTTGGATGGCTTTTGTAGGTTCAGCACGCAAGACGCATATCAAACTGAGGTCTGTTAAGAAAGTGTAATTATTTGTTAATTATTACTTGAAAATAGAGTTCATTATAATTATGAACATGAGTGAATAATTATTTGTAACTGTAATTCCTCTCTCAGTAAGCATTATCTGTGTTAATTATTTCTTTCTGCTGAAAGGAGCGCAGCCATTGATGATAGCGATTTGTATCGCGCTTTTGTCTGTGTTTTCCTTTGAAACAAATCGAATGTTTCCTTGATGAAGTCTAAATAGTGCACAATACGAAAATAGATTTTATAGCGTTCAATAAGCATTTTAAATATTTACTTATTTGCTCTAACAATAGAAAGTCTCTATCAATTGCCTGCCGCCATCTCAACAATTATCTCAGCGGCAAATACAAATTTAAATCACGCAACTCTGCAGACATAAATGCCGAACGTAATACAAATGTGTAAAAATAAATGTGCACTGGTGGTTCCGAACTCATTTTATATGAAAATGATTCGAATCAGATTGGTTCTTTAAAAACAGTGCTCATTGCACGATCCTTATAAGAAATTTTTCTAGCTGATGTATGGAGCCGAAATTAATTACGCACGAGTTGCGAAGAATATTGGTTCAGGTAACATACGTCAGTGCTATGCGCGGCTGATATTCGGTGGTTTTAATGATCATTTTGCTGAAGATAACTGTTTCCATCGTAATCCATAGTTGTATTGAATCTGTTGTATGAACTGTGATTTAGTGACACACAACTTACAGACAACACTTTAACACGACGTTAACTTGGAGATCTTTAGCAACTTGATCAAATCTTTAGCCGGGAGAAAAATTATTTAGTAATTACCCAATGTAATAAAATAAGATTGTCATTTCCATTTACAAATTAGTTAAATACCAAACCACTGAATAACACAGCGAACGCCACATTAGTGAGGCTGATTAGTACAATACTTTTTAGTGTGTGGTGTTAAAAACAAGTCTGTGGCCCATTTACCTTCCGTGTGGGTCACTCTGTTACGTGGGACTCACTCTGTTACGATGGAAACGCAATAGATAACTGGAGGTAGTGTTGTAAGTAAACAGCGAGGTTTGTGAAAATTTTTAAAATGCATATGGCTTTCTTGGCAACTAAAGGGTTTATATTATTATTTGAAAAGAATTTCTTTAAGTACTACCTTGAGGACTGTGCATTTCCGTGTTTTGCGGACATTAAAAAAACCTGTTAAATGCTGACCGATGATATAATTCGCATCGAGGTTAATGATATGATCTCATGTTCTTCCTAGTGTTTTCAAATAGAGGAGAAGATTAATTAACCGGCTCTTGTATGAAGGCGAGATATATAACCTTACCTACAAATCAATAACGAAGCTTACCAATAAAGTGAGTATCTCCCCATTAACATAATACTTACTTATTACTGAGCTTGTAACAAAAAAAAAAAAAAAAAAAACCAGTGAAGCACTTCGACGGTATTTATACGTTTAGCCTTTATTAAACGAAGAAATACTTTCAAATCCGGTGTTTAGAGTAAACTGGGCTTTTTAATTTTTTTTTTTTTTTTGGTCATCAGTCTACTGACTGGTTTGATGCGACCCGCCACGAATTCCTTTCCTGCGCTAACCTCTTCATCTCAGAGTAGCACTTGCAACCTACTTCCTCAATTATTTGCTTGACGTATTCTAATCTCTGTCTTCCTCTACAGTTTTAGCCCTCTACAGCTCCCTCTAGTACCATGGAAGTCATTCCCTCATGTCTTGGCAGATGTCCTATCCTCCTGTCCCTTCTCCATATCAGTGTTTTCCACATTTACCTTTCCTCTCCGATTCTGCGTAGAACCTCCTCATTCCTTACCTTATCAGTCCACCTAATTTTCAACATTCGTCTATATCACCACATCTCAAATGCTTCGATTCTCTTCTGTTCCGGTTTTCCCACAGTCTGTGTTTCACTACCATACAATGCTGTACTCCTGACGCACATCCTCAGAAATTTCTTCCTCAAATTAAGGCCGGTATTTGATATTAGTAGACTTCTCTTGGCCAGAAATGCCTTTTTTGCCATAGCGAGTCTGCTTCTGATGTCCGCCTTGCTCCGTCCGTCATCGGTTATTTTACTGCCTAGGTAGCAGAAGTCCTTAATTTCATTGACTTCGTGACCATCAATCCTGATGTTAAGTTTCTCGCTGTCCTCATTTCTACTACTTGTCGCTACCTTCGTCTATCTCCGATTTACTCTCAAACCATATTGTGTGTTCATTAGACTGTTCATTCCGTTCAGCAGATAATTTATTTCTTCTTCACTTTCACTCAGGATAGCAATGTCATCAGCGCATTGTATCATTGATATCCTTTCACTTTGTATTTTAATTCCATTCCTGAACCATCCTTTTATTTCCATCATTGCTTCCTCGATGTACAGATTGAAGAGTAGGGGTGAAAGGCTCCAGCCTTGTCTTACACCGTTTTTATTACGAGCACTTCGTTCTTGATCGTCCACTCTTATTATTCCCTCTTGGTGGTTGTACATACTGTATAAGTCTCGTCTCTCCCTATAGTTTACCCCTACTTATTTCAGAATCTCGAACAGCTTGCAGCATTTTATATTGTCGAACGCTTTTTCCAGTTCTACAAATCTTATGAAAGTGTCTTGATTTTTCTTTAGCCTTGCTTCCATTATTAGCCGTAACGTCAGAATTGCCTCTCTCGTCCCTTTACGTTTCCTAAAGCCAAACTGATCGTCACCTAGCGCATTCTCAATTTTCTTTTCCATTCTTCTGTATATTAACCTTGTAAGCAGCTTCGATGCATGAGCTGTTAAGCTGATTGTGCGACAATTCTCGCACTTGTCAGCTCTTGCCGTCTTCGTAATTGTGTGGATGATGCTTTTCCGAAAATCAGATGTTATATCGCCAGACTCTTATATTCTACACACCAACGTGAACAGTCGTTTTTTGCCACTTCCCGCAAAGTTTTTAGAAATTTTGATGGAGTGTTATCTATCCCTTCTGCCTTATTTGACCGTAAGTCCTCCAAAGCTCTTTTAAATTCCGATTCTAATACTGGATCCCCTATCTCTTCTAAATCGACTCCTGTTTCTTCTTCCGTCACATCAGACAAATCTTCACCCTCATAGAGGCTTTCGATGTATTCTTTCCACCAATCTGCTCTCTCCTCTGAATTAAACAGTGGAATTCCCGTTGCACTCTTAATGTTACCACTGTTGCTTTTAATGTCACCAAAGGTTGTTTTGACTTTCCTGTATGCTGAGTCTGTCCTTCCGACAATCATATCTTTTTCGATGTCTTCACATTTTTCCTGCAGCCATTTCGTCTTAGCTTCCCTGCACTTCGTCCGCAGTTCGTGGTCGTGCGGTAGCGTTCTCGCTTCCCACGCCCGGTTTCCCGGGTTCGGTTCCCGGTAGGGTCAGGGATTTTCTCTGCCTCGTGATTGGGTGTTGTGTGATGTCCTTAGGTTAGTTAGGTTTAAGTAGTTCTAAGTTCTAGGGGACTGATGACCATAGGTGTTAAGTCCCATAGTGCTCAGAGCCTTCCCTGCACTTCCTACAGATTTCATTCCTCAGCGACTTGTATTTCTGTATACCTGATTTCCCCGGAACATGTTTGTACTTCCTCCTTTCATCAATCAACTGAAGTATTTCTTCTGTTACTCATGGTTTCTTCGCAGCTACCTTCTTTGTACCTATGTTTTCCTTCCCAACTTCTGTGATGGCCCTTTCTTAGAGATGTCCATTCCTCTTCATCTGTACTGCCTACTACGCTATTCCTTATTGCTGTATCTATAGCGTTAGAGAACTTCAAACGTATCTCGTCATTCCTTAGTACTTCCGTATCCCACTTCTTTGCGGACTGATTCTTCCTGACTAATGTCTTGAACTTCAGCCTACTCTTCATCACTACTATATTGTGATCTGAGTCTATATCTGCTCCTGGGAACGCCTTACAATCCAGTATCTTATGTCTGCTCCTGGGAACGCCTTACAATCCAGTATCTGATTTCGGAATCTCTGTCTGACCATGATGTAATCTAATTGAAATCTTCCCGTATCTCCCGGCCTTTTCCAAGTATACCTCCTCCTCTTGTGATTCTTGAACAGGGTATTCGCTATTACTATCTGAAACTTGATACAGAACTCAATTAGTCTCTCTCCTCTTTCATTCCTTGTCCCATGCCCATATTCTCCCGTAACCTTTTCTTCTACTCCTTCCCCTACTGCTGCATTCCAGTCGCCCTTGACCATTAGATTTTCGTCCCCCTTTACTTACTGCATTACCCTTTCAATATCCTCATACACTTTCTCTATCTGTTCGTCTTCAGCTTCGGCGTCGGCATGTATACCTGAACTATTGTTGCCGGTGTTGGTCTGCTGTCGAATCTGATTAGAACAACCCGGTCACTGAACTGTTCACAGTAACACACCCTCTGCCCTATTTTCCTATTCATAACGAATCCTACACCTGTTATACCATTTTCTGCTGCTGTTGATATTACCCGATACTCATCTGACCAGAAATCCTTGGCTTCCTTCACTTCACTGACCCCTACTATATCGAGATTGAGCCTTGCATTTCCCTTTTCAGATTTTCTAGTTTCCCTACCACGTTCAAGCTCCTGACATTCCACGCCCCGACTCGTAGAACGCTATCCTTTCGTTGATTATTCAATCTTTTTCTCATGGTAACCTCCCCCTTGGCAGTCCCCTACCGGAGATCCGAATGGGGGACTGTTCCGGAATCTTTTGCCAATGGAGAGATCATCATGACACTTCTTCTAATACAGGCCACATGTCCTGTGGATACACGTTACGTGTCTTTAATGCAGTGGTTTCCATTGCCTTCTGCATCCTCATGTCGTTGATCATTGCTGATTCTTCCGCCTTTAGGGGCAATTTCCAACCCCTAGGACAAGAGTGTGCCTTGAACCTCTATCCGCTCCTCCGCCCTCTTTGACAAGGCCGTTGGCAGAATGAGGCTGACTTCTATGCCGGAAGTTATCGGCCACCAATGCTGATTATTTATCAAAACTTAGGCAGTGGCGGCGATCGAACACGGGACCGAAGAAGTTTTGATTATGAATCAAAGACGCTACCCCTAGACCACGGGTAGCTTACAGCTTTATTTCTGTCCAGTTCACTCTGTTGGTCCAGGTAGTCACTTATGGTCTGTGAAAATACATCCACATTTGCTTCATTACTCTGCAATTCACAATGAAGTGCCTGACACAGGGTTCACCGAACCACGGTCATTCTTTTTCTCTAACGCACCACTTTGTTACAGCCCGCGGGAAACACAAATACATACGAGTACATCTGTCCGTGAGTGCTCTGATTTCTCATCTTTCATTACGATGATCATTGCGCCCTATGTAGGTGGGCATAATCCCAAATCTCCACACTCTGAGGAAAAAAATTGTGATTGAAATTTCGTGACAACTTCCAGCCACAAAGGAAAACGACTTCTGTTTAGTGATTGCCGCACCAGTTCACGTACCATATCCGTGACACTCTCTTCGCTATTTCGTGACAGAACAAGACGAGGTGCCCATCTCTGAACTTTTTCAGTGTCCTCCGTAGATCCAATATGATGCGTCTCCTACACCGCACAGGACAACTCCGGAAGAGCACGGACAAGCGTAGTGTGCGCAGTCTCTTTAGAGACCCCGTCACACGTTTTAAGTATTTTGTAAATAAATTAGGGTTTTCGGTTTATTTTACCCACAACATTATATGTGATTGAACCAACTTAAGTTATTCGTAATAGATATCCATAAGTATGTAGTTGAGTTTATAGCCTTTATATTTGTGTGATTTTTTAGTATAACCGAAATTTAGTCGATTTCTTTTAGTACTCATGAGGTCGACTTCACCTTTTTAATTATTTAGAGTCAATTGCCACTTTTCGCACCATATAGATACCTCGTTTAAATTGTAGTGGAATTTGTTTTGAGCATCTGATGACTTTATAAAACCATAAATGACAGCTCCATCTTCCCACAATCTACGAGTGCTACTCATATTGTCTCCTAAATCGGTCATGTAGACGAGGAACAACAGAGGGCCTATAACACGCTACAGTCTGGAACCGCGCGGCCGTTACGGTCGCTGATTCGAATACTGCTTCGGGCAGGGATGTGTATGCCCGTAGATTAGCCAGGTTTAAGTAGTTCCAAGTTCTAGGGAACTTATGAACTCAGAAGTTGAGTCCCATAGTGCTCAGAGCCATTTGAACCATTTTTTGAAGCCTACAACACATCCTGGGGAACGCCAGGTATTTTTTCTCTTTTACTCGATGACTTTCCGTCTATTACTACGAACTGTGACCTTTCTGGCAGGAAGTCACAAATCCAGTCACACAACTGGGACGATCCTCCGCAGTTACGCAATTTGAACAGAAGCAGCTCCTGCCCGTGGAGAACGGTGTCAATAACTTCCAGGAAACCTAAAAATACGGAATTTCTGGAAACCTGCAGCTACGGAACACTATGACAACCCCGTCAATAGCGCTCATTACTTCCTGACAATAAATTGGTAGCTGTGTTTCACAAGCCGTTATCCGTTTTTCAATAAATTGTTTGCTTTGAGGTAACTCATAATCTTCGAACAGAATATATGTTCCTAAGCACTACGGCAAATCGACGTTTACGATTTGGGTCTGTAATTCAGCGGATTAAAGCCATTTCCTTTCTTAAATATTGGTGTGAGCTGCGCAACTTTCCAGTGTTTAGGTAAGAATGACTCGACGAGAAAGCGCTTGTACATACTTCTATAAATATGAAACTACTTTATCAACATACTCTGAGAGGAACCTGTCTGGTATACAGTAAGGACCGGAGGCTTTGCTTTAATGATTTAAATTGCTGTGTTACACCAAGGATATCTGCTTGTAAGTTACTCACGTTTCCAGCTTATCTTGATTCGAATCTGGAATATTTACTTCGTCTTCTTTGGGGAAAGAATTTGCTAAATCCGCTTTTAGTAACTCTGCTTTAATGGCACTGTCATCAGTAGGGTGTTATAGTGTAATGGAGATATTCATTGCATATTTCCGCTTGCGTACTTTATATACGACCAGAATGTCTTTGGATCTTCTGCCACATTTTAGATTTAGTTTCGTTGTGCAAACTATTAAAAGTATTTGTCATTCGAGTTCGGAGTAAATTTCTAGCTTCTGTAAAACTTCAACACTCTTGGAGGTTTCGCGTTCATTCTAATTTGATATGCTTTTTTCGTCGCTTTTGCAACAGTGTTCCGACCTGTACTGTGTAATGTAGGGGATCAGTAGCATTTCTTATTAATTTATTTGGTATATGTTACTCGAGAGCCGTCGATAGTATTTCTTTTAATTCAAAGCATTATATAAATAAGTAAATGAAAAACTAAAAACTTTACGTAACCAGACTTCGTATGTTGTAAACGTTTTGTTATCTGGCTCGTTCGAGTAGCCACACCTCCGTCAGCCAGTGACATGTAAATTCATTTCCCTTTTCCTTGTTCGACTGCTATTAACATCCACAGGAGGGAACAACGGATAATTTTCTGTGAAGTACAAAACGCCTGGTAGCTTTTATCACTACAATTCGCACTTAACTGATGACGTTCGCTTTACGTAACAACGGAAGCTTACTAGCTTATAAAAGGCGATGTTCCTAACTCCTGGCTACTATTCGCCATGCAGAAGACACTCATTGTCATCGTCGTGGTCGCCGCCTGTGTCGGTAAGTCAATTCGCCGAACAGAGCCACGTAACTTCGTTTGTAATCGACTCTTAGACGCATTCAATTTGTAACAGATATACCAATAACGATGTTTGACCTCTAACTACGTTTCGAAGAGGCGAACAGCTGGAAACGAATTACTTGTTGCTAATCTTTGAGACACTCCGTTCATCCATTCGTTCCCTATATGCATCCCCTTTCATCGAACTGCACTGTATGCGTTCACCAGTATACAAGCCTTTATTCATTTGTTCTTGTACACTGACTGACAGGACGGACTCAACAGCGTCATAGTTTTTGCTCTCACCTCATATTGCTTGACAGAAAATATTAAAGGTGGAACCATAGGCATAACTTTTTCTAGTAATATCTGATATGTGAAGAAAGGGAAACGTAAAGGTTAAATTAGGCAAGCGTCGCGTACAGCAGAGTGACACTATGTGCACTTAATTACCTAGAAATAAACTCTGGGAAAGAAGATTAATGTTACCAGTCAGTAACTGCTAGCTCCAAAAACAGCACCCATTTGGAACAAAATGCAGCATGAAGTTGCTATGTTCACATATTCAGAGCTGTGATAGCATTCCCGTTTAGATGTTTAGGTAAGTGGAGTTCGTTTGACCAATATGTAACAGACGTTTCCTAAATTTCAATAACTCAATGAACGCTGTGCTTACATATCGTTGCGATGACAAGACTATAGAAATGAATTTTCTTCCAAAATATACGGGCTATACTACGGATTATTTATTGTGATAATTTGAAGAAGCAGTTACGACATAGATATCGTACAAATTTCCACAAGCTAAACAGTAAATTAACTACCTTGATATTTCGTAAATAACTTTAATGAATACATAAATTTTTGTCGTTTTGTGCTCCATGGCTGCGTTTACATTCCAGTTTCGTTAAATTAAGAGTTAGTTCCATTTTAATGGGATGCAAAGAGATGACGCGCGATTATGGTAACTGTATGGTATTGTTCGTAGCGTTCGTCACATAGCTCGACAGGCGATCCTGCGGCAGTCAGTTCTAAAGCTAAACCCATTTTGCACATATTGGGTCATCCGTGTGGCAGCGTGGCTCATGTGCTGCTTCTTAACCAGACAGGGCTTTTTACTGAGTATTAACAGCTTTACGATACAAGGTCTAAATCTTTTGTGTCTCTTCCATTGTGTCGAATAATTTTCGTTCTCACGTATGCAGATAAAAGATTCCCATATTCCTCCCGCCTTGATTTGGAACGAAAAGGTTATTTGTTATGAAATTGACCACTACTGCTCCTAAAAAGGACAATCCTTGCGCCAGAATTACTTTACGAATATACTCTAAGACAAAAAGTGATGCATCACGAAGGGCTGGGACGGAACTCGGTTGATGTAATGTGCGTGTACAGTCAACAAATGATTGCAACTTGAGAAAAAGTTCGATAGTTAATTCAAGAGGAAAAGCTTCATAAGTTGAGGAAGTCGTTTACGCTTTGGTCCACCTTTGGCGCTATGTAAGCAGTTATTAGTATTGACATTGTTTGATAGAATGGTTGGATGTCCTCCTGAAGGATACCTTGGTACATGCAGTCCCAATTGCTCTTTAGATCTTCAAAATGCCGAGTTGCTTGGAGGGTCTTTCCAATAATGCTCTAAACTTTCTCAACTGGGGTGAGATAAGGTGACCTTACAGTGTAACGTATGTTTTGGAAAGCACGAAGGCAAGCAGCTGAAAGTGTCGCCGTGTGCAGGAGGGCGTTATCTAGCTAAGATGTAAGCCCATAATGCCTTGCCATAAAGGGCAATAAAACGGGCTTAGAACATGCTGTAAAGTTGCGTGGATGACACTCAAAGGGGTCCTGCTATGATATGATATGGCACATCCATCCATGCGTGTCTGCAAGTACGTCTCCACTGGTCATCGGGGCTCAGTTTGAAGCGGGACTCATCACTGTAAACACCTCTACTCCAGTTAGTGAGATTACTAGTCGAATATGCCCGGCACCACTGATAATGGACCTGTTGTTGTACAGAGGTCAATGGATGACGGTTCAAGGGTCGCCTCCACAGCAGGCGACTGGATCATGTACGAAACATAACTCTAAGGTAACAAAAGTGATGGGATAACGACATGCACACATGCAGGTGTCGGCAGTATCGGGTACACAAGGCGTAAAACGGCAGTGCGTTGGCGGAGCTTTCATTTGTGATCCGGTGGTTAGTGACAATCATTCTTTGCGCGCACTATTTGCGAGTGGAACATGGTTGTGGGGATCAGATAGTTGTACCAAAAGTACGGTCCGCCACTCACCATTAGGTGGCTTGCGGAGTATGATGTAGATGTAGATGTGATTCATGTACAATAATTTACCAAGTTAATTATGGCCTCAACAAGGTAATTAGCATACTTTGAACGCGGAAAGGCATTTGGAGCGAGACGATTGGGTAAGTACATTCTGGAGATCGTTTGGGAATTCAGAGTGTGCCGAGAATATGACGTTTCAGGCGGAGAATGCAGTGGTTGATGGCCTTCACTTAACGACCGACAGCAACTGAGTTAGATTGGTCAGTACTAACAGGCAATAACAATACGTGAAATAGCCGTAGTAATCAGTGTGAAACTTACGACTAACGTATCTGTTACGGCTGTGCTGCGAAAGATGTCGTTAACGGGCTATGGCAGCAGACGACCGACCTGAGTGCCTTTGCTAACAGCATGACATCACTTGCAGTGCCTCTCCTGAGCCGATGACCATATCGGGTGGACCCTAAACGACAGGGAAACGGTGGTCATGTCAGACGAGTGCCTATTTCAGTTCGTAAGAGCTCATGCTAGTTTTTGAGTGTGTCACACACCCCACTTATCCACAAAACCAAGTTTTCAACAAGACACAGTGTAAGTTGGTAGTGGTTCAATAATGGTGAGGGCTCTGTTTCGATTCAATGGACTGGGTAGTCTAGTTCATCTGAACCTCTCATTGACTGGCGATGCTGAGAGATTGCAGGGTACAGTCAGTTCTGATACGGTGTTGTGTTCCTAGGGAAGTTGATCTTTATTACATGGTTGCTATAGTTGGAAATTACCTGACTTCATTCATATCATGAAATGGTTGGCAGTAGTTACGCTCTTGCTTGTGTGCTCTACTGAAGGAATTGCGGTAAACTTTGCCTGCATCTAAAGGAAGAGGGTGCCGATTTAAACGACTGCAGTGAAAGCGTACGGTGGCTCAGAGCCGAGGGGACGTTTTTTCTGCAGGGTGAAAACGTGCTGCTAATCAGTCTCATTGTGCAGACTCGTTGGATGGCGCCAGTCGGCCGGCGGCCGCGTTCACATCGGCCAACTAGCTATGGGCAGAGCATTGATGATCAGCAAATAAATCAGAGGATGGGCCCTTGTTAGGCAGGAAGGCAATGAGACGACTGTGCGTTTCTGCGAATTTCCATGACCAGGGGCGCCCATACGTTAAGACTCTACTTCAAGACATATTTGTAAAGGCACAAGGGTTTAGCGAGTTTATGGCCATTCTTTGGAAAGTTCGAGATGGACGCTACAGGGTACATAGCAATCTTTGTATGTAAGACTGTGGTTCCATCGAGTTCATGCTTTTAGCAAACGTCACAGCGTAAACGTGGGAGGAAGAGGCCTATAATCTGAGTCTGTTTCTCCTTTTCTCCCAATTAATTCTTAAAGTCACTAATTGGTCAAATCTGTGTATGCAGAGAAAGGGAGAGCCTGTGCCAGTTTTCATCTGAACTGTCAGACGTACTGCTTTTAGCATCAAGCACACAACGAGTGGTGCGTGGGTGGACTTATTTGTTTTGAGTCATCCGTCTAAACATTTGACATATTCCGTCATTCATAGTTGTGGCATGGAGTCAAATTGGTTTGGCACAACAGCAAACTGGTCCACCTGCACACTAGAACCCACCGGGGTTTGAGAGGCTACGAATTAGCCAAACGCGAGACCGCCTACTTGCATCTTTCGGACGCGCGACATTAATAACAGTTTACTGCCGTCCATGACTCCGGTCGCCGAGCGCAATGCGGGGTGCCGCCCTGTCGAGCAGGTGGGTAAAGTGTTCGTTGCTATGGCGTAGGACTCCAATATATTCTTCTCAGCACCATGCTTGACTGTAGCGTAGTTTTTGGGCCATACCGCGGATTCACATGTATGAAGTCAGGTAAACCGTTTAGTGTTCTGGTTTGTGTCGTGTGTTGATCCCCAGGTGATCACTTTGTTCACCTTAGGCCACATATCTTTGATAGCGTTTGTCCAAATAAAAAAATGTGTGTGTCGTTTCTTTAGTCATTTTTTGTCTTGTGATGTTAAGAATGAATAAATCTATTATGGGTCAATTTTACTGCATGAGACTTCCAACGACTTTTTGAGTCCATGCTAAAACGAGTTACTGCACTTCACTGGGCAACAGGACATCCGGCACGATATCCCATGACTTTTTCCGCCTCAGTGACAGCGCGTGGCCTCTCATGTGAGATGTCTGGTTGACCAAAAACTTGTGGAGGTCAAGGACGGGGTGGCTTCTGTGACAGGGACACAAATAACGAGATTCTTAGGGTAGTGTTTGATACATCTCTAAACTGAACGTGATTCCCAGCAAGTCCGGCGTAATATCCAACACAAGTCGGTGAGATAGGTCAAGTCCGATGTCCGCAGTAGTAACAAAGGCTGAATGACAACGCTTAGACTAGACAGAGAGAGCGGAACAACAGAAAGACTAGACTAGACTACTCTAGAGAGCGGTGGGTCGTCTATTAAGTCGGTTTCGTGGCGGTACTAGCGGCGTGGGCTGAGGAGGTCTTGTCTCTAAGCCGGCCGTAGATTTGCAGCGTAGTCACATGGGCTACCGCCAAATTCTACATGTGGACTCAGGTGGCGTAGTATTGACAGCACACGACGTCACACGAGGTAAAAAGTGTGCTTGCACCCTGGGGAGTTGGTGATGTAGACAAAGGTTATGTTAGTCACGTAACTTGTTTAGACGAAATCATTAACAGGGTAGCGAAGCACTGACGTGCTCATATTGGGGACAAGTTGGATGTAACACACATTCGTTCATGGTCAGTTCTAATCATCTAGCATTACAACTACTGGTGCCGGTATGGATTACATCATAATAGGGCAGTTTCGTTCTAATAACTCATTGCGTAATGTACGTCTTCTTTGATGTGGCGACAGTATTTCTGTCCAGCTGAGCTGCCGCTGCGAAATTTCACTCTTCATTTTTACCATCTACTGATACATGGTATTTGGATACCGTCAAGATGAAACGAAATCAGTAGTTTGTGTAACATGAAAGTTAATAATTTCTGGTCAGTTACAAAAAATACCTGCGACGTCAACACACGTACTCTAAGTCGTAGTTTTTGGAACACTGAAGAAAGATCGATATTCATATGCCTGATATTCATTGACGCATTGTCAGCGTGCTTTCAGAAAATTCGTTCTTGTGAAACGCAACCAGCTCTTCATTCGCAAGTAATAATGAGTGCTGTCGACGAGGGATCTCAAATTGATTCCATATTTCTAGGCTTCCAGAAGGCTTTTAACACTGTTCCTCATAAAAGACTTCTAATCAATTGCTTGTCTATGATGCATCACCTCAGTTACGTGACTAGACTCGTGCGCTCCTATCAAATGGGTCACAGTTCGTAGTAATCTACAGAAAATCATCGAGTGAAATAGAACTATTTCAATTCAATCTCGTACTTATTCTTCAGTAACGATTGTGGTAACTCTATGAAGAAAAACACGTCCGGTTTCTATAAAACAGAACTATTATCTGGCTTTCCCAAAATAAGAGTTATAGTCTTCTGCCCTCCCTAACCTATGTAAACATTTTAGGAGGCAATCTTGGTAGCCCTGTTAGACTGTTTGTAGAAGAAGCTATCGTTTGCCCTCTAGTGAAGTCTTTAGAATATCCAAACCATTTCCAAAACCGACACTACATCTACATCTACATCTACATTGGGAGCCTGTATCTAATATTTTCTGGGTCTCATGAACAAATAAGGCGAATTGGGTCTCACACGATCGCTGTTTCCGGAATCCATGTTGATTCCTACATAGTAGATTCTGGGTTTCCAGAAATGACATGATACGCGAGCAAAAAACATGTTCTAAAATTCTACAAGAGATCGACGTAAGAGATATAGGTCTATAGTTTTGCGCATCTGCTCGACGACCCTTCTTGAAGACTGGGACTATCTGTGCTCTTTTCCAATCATTTGGAACCCTCCGTTCCTCTAGAGACTTGCGGTACACGGCTGTTAGAAGGGGGCCAAGTTCTTTCGCGTACTCTGTGTAGAATCGAATTGGTATCCCGTCAGGTCCAGTGGACTTTCCTCTATTGAGTGATACCAGTTGCTTTTCTATTCCTTGGACACTTATTTCGATGTCAGCCATTTTTTCGTTTGTGCGAGGATTTAGAGAAGGAACTGCAGTGCGGTCTTCCTCTGTGAAACAGCTTTGGAAAAAGGTGTTTAGTATTTCAGCTTTACGCGTGTCATCCTCTGTTTCAATGCCATCATCATCCCGTAGTGTCTGCATATGCTGTTTCGAGCCACTTACTGATTTAACGTAAGACCAGAACTTCCTAGGATTTTCTGTCAAGTCGGTACATAGAACTTTACTTTCGAATTCAATGAACGCTTCACGCATAGCCCTCCTTACGCCAACTTTGACATCGTTTAGCTTCCGTTTGTCTGAGAGGTTTTGGCTGCGTTTAAACTTGGAGTGGAGCTCTCTTTGCTTTCGCAGTAGTTTCCTAACTTTGTTGTCGTACCACGGTGGGTTTTTCCCGTCCCTCACAGTTTTACTCGGCACGTACCTGTCTAAAACGCATTTTACGATTGCCTTGAACTTTTTCCATAAACACTCAACATTGTCAGTGTCGGAACAGAAATTTTCGTTTTGATCTGTTAGGTAGTCTGAAATCTGCCTTCTATTACTCTTGCTAAACAGATAAACCTTCCTCCCTTTTTTTATATTCCTATTAACTTCCATATTCAGGGATGCTGCAACGGCCTTATGATCACTGATTCCCTGTTCTGTACATACAGAGTCGGAAAGTTCGGGTCTGTTTGTTATCAGTAGGTCCAAGATGTTATCTCCACGAGTCGGTTCTCTGTTTAATTGCTCGACGTAATTTTCGGATAGTGCACTCAGTATAATGTCACTCGATGCTCCGTCCCTACCACCCGTCCTAAACATCTCAGTGTCCCAGTCTATATCTGGTGAATTGAAATCTCCACCTAAGACTATAACATGCTGAGAAAATTTATGTGAAATGTATTCCAAATTTTCTCTCAGTTGTTCTGCCACTAATGCTGCTGAGTCGGGAGGTCGGTAAAAGGAGCCAATTATTAACCTAGTTCGGTTGTTTAGTGTAACCTCCAACCATATTAATTCACAGGAGTTATCCACTTCTACTTCACTACAGGATAAACTACTACTAACTGTATCTGCATTGTGCGAAAAGTGACAATGGTCTCAGAATAGATAAACTATAAGGTCACCCAAATGAGTAAGAAAAGAAAACCATTAAATTTTGGTTACACCAGAAATTACACAAGTTTAAAAGCTTCCAGTTGAACTAAGTATCTGTGAATTACTGTTAAGGACAATTTAAATTGGAAAGACCAGATAGGTAATGTTATGGGGAAGACACCACATGGACTGTACTTCACCAAGACTTAGAAGGTATAACATTTCTACTAAAGAGACTGCTTACAGTACCCTTATACGTCCTTTGCAAGTCATTAAACGAATGGCGATTTCACTGCGACAGGATCTTCTCACGAAATTTCAGTCACCAATATTTTCCCTTAATGTGAAATTATTTTAGAGTCGCCTACCTACATACGGAGAAATGACCATCTTCATAAAGTAAGAGAAATCAGAGTAGCTACAGAAGTATGTGTATGTAATTGTCTATTTTTCTCACGCGCTGGACCAATTTCTTGTGCATCAAATACTTTGCCGAACTCAAGCAGTGTCGTTATGGTAGCCGCACGTTTATCAGTGGCATATCTCAGGTCATCAGTTGGTACCGGGTGCTTACTTAATTCCGACTGATATTTGCGGTATAAGTTGTACAAGTTTATCAGCTATGATGTGATATACAGCTATTGATTTTTTCTGATTTTTACCAAAGCTACAGAAATCCTTTAACAGGACGCAGGGCTCGTATTGTTATACTGAATTGAATGTTTTTTGTATGGAGCCATGAAACAGAAGCTCAAAAATTTAGCAACTTTCTTGGAAGCACTGTTTATTTGGAGCCTTTGTATTTCTACAGGGTGATTCACGAAGATATGTTAATATTTTCCTATGTTATTCTATAAGTAAAACTAAAGAAAACAGTGCAGATAAACACACATCCGAAAATGTTTAGTTACGGCGTTGTGGCTAGTAAAATATTTTGTCGGGAATTTAGCAACTTCGCTAATTTGAAGCCATGACTGTACGAGGTTAAAGCAAAGCGTGATTTCCATTCATTTTGTTTTTATTGATCAAGTGGATCTAATAAAACATGTACCAGACGTGTATCTGCAGTAGTTTTCCATAACATCCAGAGAAGTAAAGACGTAATTTCGTGAAATTTTAATTTATTAACTACTTTTCCTAATTCGTTGTTTAAATTCCAGACTATGCACAACGTTTTCAACAGAAGTAGTGGAGAACTTAATTTTAAAAAAACGGGGTAATAACGCTAAATGAAACTGTGTGAATATGTCTGATAATCTAATTTCATCAATACAATAGCACCTGTGAATTCATGTTGGATGTTCTGGAAAACTACTGCACGTCTGGGACATGTTATATTAGATTCAGGAGACCAATAACAACAACAAAAATCTGAAATCGTGCCTTACTTTAATCTAAAAAAGGTTTTGCTATGGTTTCACATTAACGAACTTGCTAAATTATACGGAATAGCTATTATTAGCCGTAAATAAACATTTGCGGACCTATCTTCATTTGAACTTTTTTCTTTACTTGTACTTGCAGAGTAACATATTAAAATATTTCCATATCTTTGTGAACCATGCTGTAGGCAGTCCGCTTTGGACTGTCACGATCGATATATCTAACGTTCCTCCAAGTTGTGTGACAATATTTGTGCTGTGTGGAGTAGACAATGGATATTAAATTATGCCCTCAGAGTTCTGTTGCTTAAATATTACCATATCTTTTACACTGTCAAACTTTCGCTGCAGCTACCTCTGTAACAAACTTCCTGGCAGATTAAAACTGTGTGCCTGACCGAGACTCGATCGGGACCTCTGCCTTTCTCGGGCAAGTGCTCTACCATCTGAGTTACCCAACCACGACTCACGCCCCGTCCTCACGGATTTACTTCTGCCAGTACCTCGTCTCCTACTTTCTAAACTTTACGAAAGCTCTTTTGCGAACCTTGCAGAACTAGCACTCCTGAAAGAAAGGACATTGCGGAGACGTGGATTAGCCACAGCTTTAGGGATGTTTCCAGAATGAGATTTTCACTCTGCAAGGTTCGCAGGAGAGCTTCTGTAAAGTTTGGAAAGTAGGAGACGAGGTACTGGCAGAAGTAAAGCTGTGAGGACGGGGCATGAGCAGTGCTTGGATAGCTCAGCTGGTCGAGCACTTGCCCGCGAAAGGCAAAGGTCCCGATTTCGTGTCTCGGTCTGGCACACAGTTTTAATCTGTCAGGAAGTTTCATATCAGCACGCACTCCGCTGCAGAGTGAAATTCTCATTCTACATCTGTAAGTGTTTATTGCATGCAGTGAGATGCGTGGGGTGTAGCAGCAACAATCTCAAAATGTTGCGACTACACAATCTTCTTAGCTATATTATGGAGAGAGTTTCTCCTAGTAAGTTTCTGTTCATGCCTCGAATTAAGTTAAATTACTCTTATAGACACAGAAGTGAATGTAATTCCCATTGAATGGATGACAGTTTGGTAAATTATTACAGATTCTGGAACTGTTTTCTCACAACTCAGAGGTCAGTTGACCATAGTAAATACAGGAAAAGCATCGAGATATAGTACTGTGAGACTTTTGATGTGTAAAGTGAACATTTAGTAACTGTTTAGGTCTCTCATCTAAATAAGTTCAATTTTCTGTTGTGAATGATGAATGTACTGGTGCAATTGCGTTGTATGAAACATATTAAAACTACAAAACAATTCCTTTGCGCAGGAGCCATCTCTGCACAGGTGGTATGTCCCAAGGAGTGCCTAGGGCTGGCAGGAGGGCCTCCGGTTGCAGAAGACCAACTGCAGTCTGGTTTGTATATTAGCACTACATATGTCTGAAAAATGTACTAAAAGAAATATTTTTTTAAATTAATTGAGTATTCCAAAAATTATGCAATTTTTATGCTCATATTCTTTTCAATTCTTCGTTGCTATTTTTATACAATTAATAAGTACTGATATTTGTTGGTGCTTGTGGTAGTTTAAAATATTTACTGCTAAGTTTTAAATATATTTTCAAGGTCATATTTTTATGGTGAAAAATTACATATGTTACTTTGCTTTTAATCAGCGATTTTATTTTCAAGCGATGAATTTATGTCAATCCTTACAGTTTGAGCACGACTATTAAGTAAATAAAATTTGCAGCACCTTTTAAACGTAAAGAAGTGCCCTAGAAAAAAATTTTGACACTGACTTGTGAAACTATATTTGCAAGAAAGTAAAATTCTGACATCAAAGAATACCAAATAGTAAGGCAGACAACACACTTCAGTTACTTATCTTATAGTTGGTAATTATTAGTGTCCGCAAATCGGTCTAAGCTGTTTAGAACAAACACAGCTGCCTCGTGGTATTGATTATAACATGGGTTAAATTGTTATCACAGGTAACAATTAACACCATCAATAGCCGAATAAGTTGCACACTTAACAGGTATTACCTGAGCCCGGTTTGTCGTAATCGTTGCTATGAATTAGTAGATACACTAGTGGAAACTCACCGAACTACAACCAAACTAACTCTTAACGTATCCGCCTCTTACAAGTAAGGCCGTTTGTCGTAAGATATCACTTACAATTTTCGTACAAAAACCCATTTACCCAAAGACGGCACTAACCTTACCTTATCCAGCTGAACCGCAGTGACCAACATACGTTTTTCCTTATTGCCACATTTCAGTATTTGACAGTAAATAACGTGCAATGCGAAAACACAATGCAGTTCCCAACAAAAGGTAACACTTAAATACGCACACACTTAACGGCGTTTAGAAAACTTCATAAAACACATACAGTGAAACTCAGTGCTCGCTCGGACATGGATATCATTAACTCGAGTTCTCGGTGAATCCAAACAGATACAAACTTGATCGAGTGAGGTTCGCGCGTCTCTCTCCGTCGGAGGTTCGCGTCCTCCCTTGGGAATGGGTGTATGTGTAGTCCTTACCGTAACTTATTTTAAATTATATTCAGTAGTGTGTAAGGCTAGGAACCGATAACGTCAGCAATTTGGTCATATAGGAACTTACCACAAATTTCCAAAAAATAGTACATCCTTGCTCAGTCCCGGTTCCTTAACCGTTTAAACAGAACCACAGAGAGATGTGCGTAATTGATTCCCCGTCAGTACACTCTCTCAACTAATCGTGCAATCCCTGATATAGGCTATCAGTACAAGCTATCAGGCTAATTCCGCAAATCCAGAGATCTCAATGCACAATTGATAGTAAAAAACACCAGACAGACAAACTAATGATAACTTATACTCCGGGCAATTTGCATGCAAAAAAGAAAGGTAAACGTCCCGAACCACAAATTACACCTCATTGCACTAACATCGTAAGCTAATCAGAACGCACTTTCCTTAATTGACGGAAACGCACCGACGCGCACAAAACTCACAGCAAAAGATGTAGATTTCGGCGTGTTGTTGCCTGCACCAGAAACGAACACTAAAGTAGAGCTGGTAGAATGTAGCTGATTGTAGCTCCTGCTTTCAGCATCCGTAAGTGGATTACCACGTCATCGGGTAGCTGAAAGAAGCGATTGTAAACACTTTTACTTTCAGGAAAATTCTCAGCAGTAACTAACTCAACTTTCCTGCACAGGACGCGATGGGAGGGACCTGCCCAGTCAAAGTCTACGAGCGCCACTTCCCGCCTCAGCGACCACAGCAAATAGCAAGCCGATACCCCTGGATAGCAACGTTAGCGAAGAGTATAATCGATGGTTGACGTTTTTTCAGGTAATTAGTTTAACACTAAGTGCATGTGGTTTTTTTTAGGAGTAGTCTGAACTATACTTCTTACTCATTGAAGGCGTTGTGTCCCAAACTCGAAGGCAAATTTAAATTCCCTGACGGAAAAAATGTCACAACACCAAGAATAATTAATGTGGAGGACGGTGGAGCTGTTGTGTGATGATGCTCCATATGGGTTCGATTGGAGACAGATGTGATGATAGAGCAGGCTGGGGCAACATGTCGACACTTTGTAGAGCATGTTGAGTGAAAACAACTGTATCTGGGAAATACACCCTGGAATGCTGTTCATGAATGGCATCACAATAGGTTCAATCTACAGGTTGACGTACAGATTTGATGTCAGAGTGCGTTGGATAGCCATAAGAGTACTCCATCTGATATATGAAATCGCATCGCAGACCATAACTCTACGTATAGGTCCATTGCGTGTAGAAAGTAGACAGGTTGGCCGCAGGCCCTCAAATGATGTCCCAGTAACCAACACACAGCCGTCACTGGCAAAGAGACAGAGCCTGCTTTCACCAGAAAACACGACAGACTGCCACCGCGCTGTACAATGGTTTGGGCACAGCGGAGTGCACGCTACAAGGCGTCTGGCTCAGAGCTGTCCTTGAAGTAACAGATTTATAACAGCTTTCTATGGCGCTATGATGTCAACCACTGCTGAAATATGCCCCAGAACTACACGCCGAACGTATGGTCTTCGTAGTGCACCGTAGCCATCCGGAGACCGATCTTCTTGCGACTGTTTAATCTCGTGACGACCGATTTCAGCAGTAGCGCAGAGTGGCTACGTTCCTGCCAAGTCTTTCTACAGTATCGGAGACGGAGCATCCAGCTTCTAGTACTATATTACACGACCTCGTTCAAACCTAGTCACCATAAACGTGTTCTTGACTAACAGCAGCACACCGTGTCCACTATCAAAAGTAACTAGTGCTCACGGCTGCTACAGCGTGTATTTAGAGTAGCTCTGATGTCTCACAACTATTTCTTGGTGTTGCGACTTTTTCCGCCAGTGAAGGCTAGCCGAGGCTCGCACGATGCCGTGTGGTGTATTTTGGAAAATGGTACGCCTAATAGTGTCGATACCTATTGCTTCAGAAGGGATTCTCATTACAGCTTTTCTAATTTCACTTGCTGTATCGTGGTTTAAGTAGCAAGGATCAGGGTCATTTAGCCTTAATTTTCTTTCAGAAAGTAGTTCTTATTAGCATTTGGTCTGATTAAAGCTGAAAGAACTTGTTCACCTTGTCAGCTGGCTTTTTCTGTCCTTCACCCAAGCTACGGAGATTCTTCCTCGTAATCTAAGCTCTCGTACAGTGCCACCTAAAGTACGCCATATTTTTGCATTGCAGACTTATTGCTTTCCCCGGTTGAGCAATTTTCTGTATCCTTCGTAGCACCAGCTAGCATCATACCTGTGGATGAATATTTGACATAACTGAAAGTTTTGTATTATTCGTATATGAGGCATGAACTTATTAATAAGTTTCTGGATCTTTGCTCAGTTGTTGGTTCACTGATTATTTGATGTTACAGCGTTTATGAGCACTACGCTCCAGAGATCCACGGTCGACATGATTAATGTTCCCATAAGCTGCGGGGCCGGCCATAGGTGGCCGAGCGGTTCTAGGCGCTACAGTCTGGAACCGCGTGACCGCCACGGTCGCAGGTTCGAATCCTCCCTCGGGCATGGATGTGTGTAATGTCCTTAGGGTAGTTAGGTTTAACTGGTTCTAAGTGCTAGGGGACTGATGACATCAGATGTTTAGTCCCATAGGCTCAGAGCCATTTGAGCCAATACTATTTGAGTAATACAACCCAGTACGTTTTCCTTGTCGGCAAGCGTTTACCAGAGACAAGTGCATTGTCAGGAATGTCTCTGGGGAGCATGATTTCACAGCTTTTATCCTCTATATACGTAAGTGATCGGACAGGCTACAGAGATTTACGTCTTTCTGCTGATGATTCTGTGATGTACGGCAAGGTGTCGACGTTGACTGGTTATAGGACGACGCAAGATGACGTTAACAGAATTTCTAGTTAGTGTGATGAGTTGCAACGTGCTTTAAATTTAGAAAGATATAAGATAATGTGATCGAGTAGGAAAAAAACAATTCCTGTAACTTTAGAATACAGAGTTAGTCGTGTGCTGCATAACACACTCATCGATTCAACATCTAGGCGAAATTTTACAAAGCAATATTAAATGGAACGGTGAGGTCAGGTTTTTAGCAGGAAAGGCGAATGATCGACTTCGGTTTATTGGAAGGATTTTGGGTAAATGTAGCTCATTTATAACGGAGGCGGCATATAGAACGCTGGTGCGACCCTTTCTTGTGTACTGCTCATGTGCTTGGGATACTCACCAGGTCGGGTTAAAGGAAAACATCGCAATAATTCAGATTCGTGCTGTTAAATTTGTTACCGGATGGTTCGATCAGCAGGGAAATATACTTTGTGGACTCAAATGAGAACCTCGGAGGGCAGACGGCGCACTTCCCTCGAGGCACCATCCCAGAAATTTAGAGAACTCGGTTTTAAGGCTGACAGCAGAACTATTCTATTGCCGCCATCGTACGTTTCGTGCAAGGACCACGAAGATGAGACAACAGAAGCTGGGTCTCGTGTGGAGGCTTGTAGACAGTAGTTTTGTCCTCGCCCTATTTGAAATGACTAGAAGTGATGCTGTGTAAACGAATAAGAGGCTGAACCTTTACTGTGAAATAATTCTCAAGACTTATTTTGTTTAAACGACTCAGTAAGTGCATATGCTGAAGTGAAACATGAGAAACATTTCTCGCAGAAGTGGTCTATCGCTGCATGTGCTTCATAAATTGGCTATAGTGTCTTCTTTTTTAAAAATCTAGTAGTCACGAAAATGATTACAGCGATGTTTGAAATGCGCACGTGAAACTCTCTTGAATCGATCTTGATCGATGCTGAAAAATATGCAAATCGCGACAGGAATGACTCGAAAAAAAAATTATGTTAGAATATGTTATGTATAAAGTGTATCACTAAGATCGTTTATCAGTCTCTAGTTACAATGACTTCCTCGTATTCACAATAAAGTGAATGTAATCGCGTTTGAAAGGCTATTTATAAAGGAATCCTGGAACCGTATCTGTGGAACTCTGACTTCATTTCATTAAGGTAAATGCAGGCACAACACCTAGCTGTGTCAAAAAATGTTGCCCAGGAGACGTAACAATACCGCAGCTCCTGTTGAAGGCCTGAACAAAACTCAGTTAGATTCATATAAGTTTTAGTGCATTGTGAAGGCTGTGATTGTCTTGAGACGCTTCTGCAAACGGTATCTGATATAAGCCTGGTTTAGGTCCAGTGTAATTAATATCTCTGACTTATCGTAGCACGAAAACATAAATGGAAGTCTCGTAGTGAAATAGACTGGAGGATTACTTTGTAATTCAGGTCTCTTTAATCAGCTGCTGCCCAAACCCCTCCTCATCTTTTCAGAACTAAAAATATTAGTCAATATAATGATGACACATAGTCTAATTATTCCTTCACGTATCAACTAACCGATATTGGCTAAGGTTGTGTCATCCGTGAGGGTAAGAGTCGGTATGACTGTTACCTTTTCTTCACGTTATAACTGACATCAGTTTCGTCGCTCCCAAGTCATCAGTGGGAACGTCAGGAAAGAAATCCAGTAAGTATATGGCCTTCTCGATTGACAAGTGATCGATCTCGACGTCTTCCTTGCCCCCAACGGAATTACCAATGGTATCGTAAGCTCACAAAATTTACATGTTTGTGCTTTGTAAAGCTACCCTCTGGCTCGAATGTTTTGTCAAATAACAGCCCAAAGTTTGCAATACTGCTAAATGACTTCCCCCTCTCACGCGGAATTTGAAGTTAAATAGTGGTATTTAATCGGAGTCGCTTAGTAATAACATCTCGTCCGAATTTTCCATCTTACATGTACCCACATCTGAAACCAATGATGGAATTTTTCAAGTTGAATCGCTATTCCGGTAGCAATTCTCGCTGACTAAGGAAATTTAACTGCGTGAGTCCAAGCATACACAGTTTTTTTTCGCATATAACGCAAATGAAGGGAACAGTAGCAGTAAATCCTGCTGTCCTACTGCACATGTCAGACATAATAATTAAACCAGTTTCCGTTCCGTGCAGCTAGTCACTAAGACATTGCACATTTTCCCTTACGTACCAGCTGGCAAACTCACTTAACATGGTTGGTACTCACTCACCCGAAACATTTCGGCACTAATTCTATTCTCATTACCGCCCTTACCCAATGTTGTCTCTACCTACAGCTTATTAAACTCGATTCTATCTTGTTCATCAACAGCACCACGAAAGCAAAAAGTTAAAAAAAAGTACAGATAATCTTAGCTGTTGTGGACTTTTACTAACAGCCTACATTTTAAATAGATGACGTGTAACTAGCGTTCAGAAGTTGAAAATATTTAATATGACTGTCGTTGTAGCAAGTCGTATGGACTACTAGTATACTACTACAACTACATTTATCACTACAACTTAAATTTCTGAATTAACTTTAAATGATAAAAGTTTAAAAGTACTGTAGAATATGGCACAAGCATTCTTGGGAACCAGTATACATTTTTTTCAAAATTTTTAAATATGAAGTACATGACTAGATTATAGTACTTACGAGAGATGGGTGTAAAGTACACCTTCCCCGTTGGTGCCGGAGGAATTTAGTTGTAGGGAGGACGGTTCCAGTTCTTCGAAGAATGAAAGTAATGTGAACTTGTCTACAAACGTCATTTCAGTAACAGACACGGCTGTAGTCATACATTCCCCGCCCGACGTCGGCAGCATGCCGGTTGATACAACACTTCATTTAAACTTCCGACATAGTAACATTCCTACTTATTTTTAATTCTGAACTCAGTTTTACTTTTCTCGAAGCATTAAACGTAACAGCTCTGAGGCAGACACGGTGAAACAGACCACTTCAAATAGAACGCCGGCCACGCATCTTAAACATAGAATTAATAGAATGTAAAGCTATTATAAAATATAAGGCACATAGTGTTCTCAACCACACTCCGCTGCCACTACAGAACTCAACCAAGGAGAGTGGTAGTAGTGGTAGTACTGAGTTGGTTTTATATATATATATATATATATATATATATATATATATATATATATATGTGTGTGTGTGTGTGTGTGTGTGGGTGTGTGTGTGTCTGTGTGTGTTTGGTTTCGCTATATTTATTAAAATCCACTGCTTGGTATAAAAACAACCTCGCAGTCATTCAACTCCTCAATAAGGTAAGCTTCAGAGACGGTAAACAGGAAAAGAAATCACACAATAAGCTTTTGAACATCATAATAAATTAAAATCCGACACCACTGGAACGGTACCATGTCCATCGCGGCATAATTCTTGACGTTTCCACAATGTAAATCATGAATCTTTGCCTATTGTCAGTTTGAAATAGTTAATTGTTAACTCTTCACCCACGACGATAATACAACACTTACTTGAACCGTAATAGTTTTTCTGTGATGCCTCCTCGACAAATAGACTTTCTGTTGTGTCAAACTAAGAAGAGATATTAAAAGACTATGCCTTGGTCAAAAACGTTTACTGATATATGCCGCCTTTCGCAATTGAAAGCTATGCAGTATTCATACACTTTGCCAACAACGATGGGTGAGAACGTAGCAAACAACCCCATTTATAAAATACTGATTGACATTTGTGCACGATGAGTGTACAGACGGTCTGTTGCTGTTCCTATCTCTCTGCTATAGACGTGCACAGCAACAAAATAGCTAAGGAGACACTTCCTGCAAACGTAACATACAGGTCCTTGTGTATTCTCTGCAATTCTTATGCTACATTCGCTGATATAAGAAGTTAATTGTGGAACGTGATGATGGCTCGAGATATGATAGAAACAAAGTAATAACCAAGTTCTTTTTCTTGTCCTCCTCTCTAGCGTCCACGGCTTCATCCATCTAGGGGCTAAACCACGACGCAAGAAGGTGGATGAGCTCTTACAAACCAACAACCTCACTGACGTACAACGGCTACTGACAATTCCAGGCCTGTTGCTGTTCACCACCGTAGTAATGATAACATCTTCACTAATAAATGCCGACTATTTGCTACGATATCTGTCGCTCTTTCAATAATACGAGTAATAACAGCACCATATGCAGAAATAACTCGCACGAATATTAATTTCCACAATTCTATTGGAAATAAACTACTTCTTTTCCTCATGATGATTTCATTTATTTCGTCAATTCATCCCAAAACTTCAGTCTCAATAAATAAGCTCTTCCTTTCACATTTTTCCTAACTGCCTACAACAAAATATCCTCGTTTCCACACTAGTTCAGTCATAAACGACTGATCCTTGCTTTGTGCAATACGAAGTTAACAAAATAGAAGTTATGACTGTGATTAACAATAACACTGGTCAATCATTACTAAGGTATTAAAAATTGTAATGACACACATAGATACCTGCATTTCACCCAGTACAACTAAAGAAGCAGCGAAGTGCCACAGAAACAGTACAACTAAAGAAGCAGCGAAGTGCCACAGAAAGAATACGACCGTTTGATGAAAGATATTATCCAGCAACAAAATACAAACTTACATGAAAAAGAATTCGTTAGAAAAGAGAAAATTTTGTTTACGATGAATATACACACCAAGGGCATTAGTTATAGGGTAGTAAAAGGTAGGAGAACCAAAATAATGCCAATCAGAGGGTTCAGATAGAAAAATGCAACTAGAACGCCATCTGAAATCACTATTTCGTAAACAGCAGCACACCTTGCCTTGTTAATTCGCTTAAAGTTCTATTTCAGTTGACAGATCGCAATTTCACTCATGGGACCGTCTCCTCAAACTAAATACATAGGGTTTTCTATCAAACCTAAGCCCCAGTTTGGTACTAGGTCAGTTTGGGGAACCATGTAACCCTGACTGCTGCTATTATCGGAAATAATCAGAATGACGGTATACAATTAATAGTAGCTATTAGCAACGGATGATCCAGTCTCTGACGACGCCCTAATTCATACTCTATCTCTCTTCTGTCCTCTGAAACCCTACTCCTTTCTCATATTTTCATAAAGTCAGAAACTTCCTCATAACAAATCTGAAATACAAATCGTCAAGTAGGAAGGTATTTACTGTATTGTACTGTAAAAATCATCCGACATTACGGTAAACAACATTGTCAACAAAGTATATGAGATAGGATATTTGGCGATTTGGGAGAAGAAGATATTGCAGGTCTTGTAAATAAAACCGTTTTAAATCCAAACTACACTGCAAGGCCAGCTTATGTAAGAGAGTCGCTAGAAGCTGCACCATAATGACACTCGGCGCCCAATCTCATGGCAAAACCACTTGGACTCCGATACCTTTTGAGGAAGGTCTGAAGCAGACACACACAACCTGCACACTCTCCATGCCTATGTTTATCAGGCGAATACAGCATTCACTATTGAAGGTACCTGGCGACTTAGCAGAAGATTTTATTCAGTGCATTCATTCTGGGATTAACACATTCATGCTAGGACTCGATTTACAAATTTTAACATCTCGCTTGCCAGGCTCAGACCTGTGGTGTTGCTGTCACCTGTGGGAGCCACACGGCATGGCCCAAAGGTGAGTAAATTGTGTATATCATGGTGTTGCATGTGAACTAATAAATTCACCTTGGTTCTTTGAACGTTAGTACTGATTTTATATATGTATAATAAAAATGGGGGTCCCTATTCAAAAAAACACAGTTGATATCGTTTGACCTACGGCAGCGCCACCTAGCGGGCCAACCATAGCTCCATCTCGTTTCCCACTTCAAGCTAGGCGAGCTTCGTTCTTTGTGGTTTTAAGGACCACCCTTATATATATATATATATATATATATATATATATATATATATATATATATATATATATATATATATGTGTGTGTGTGTGTGTGTGTGTGTGTGTGTGTGTGTATGTATGTATAATGTATTGTGCTGGTGCTCTGAGTACACACTCGAGAATGTACATAAGATTTGTGCCCTGCTTTGTCCCCTGCTCTTAGCCAGCAAATTCTATAGTTTTTTGTGTGACATATTTCCCATGCTAATTCTGAATTTGGTCAACAGTGGTTATAGTTTTTTTGGAATGACATTTTAAAGAACTGTTCCACTTCTAACATGGGCATTAGTCTCTGAAAGTTGCCACTAACATTTTTCAGAGGGCGATATGAAAATACTTTATTCCATATCGTCTTACAAGTGACCAAGATGGTATTCAGTAATACATTAGAAATTCCGCAAGAGCTGCGGTCGTTGACTGGTCGAGACACGCATCTGCTAGCTGCAGTGTCTCCTCAACGGATGTTCGCCAGTATCTGAGTGAACAGGGGACGAGCATGTCTAATTCTGGACAAACAAAGTTTCAATTCATCGCTACAGGTAGCAGACTATGCTGGACAGACTAACCTGACCAGTTTGCAAAAAGCCGCTAGATGGTACTTGGGCGTGGCTGGTAAGTTGTGAAACCAAACATACTCGTTCATTTCTATGGCTCTGAAATAGCAGATTTGGGTTAGCCAAGACAGTGGCTGTTTTCATTTCACTACTTGTTTCTTTACATTTGCCAGATAATACAGGAGAGGTTTCCAAGAACTGAAAGCTTTCTAGCTGGCTGCACGAGATATCAGTCCTGTCAAGAGGATTGGCCACCATAAAAATGTTAATCCCTGTGAGAGGTGCGGCCTAAGGTGGGCAGATAGGCATTCATGACCACTCTAACAACCCAACCCCTCTTTCTCCCTCCGCCGGCTGACCAGGAAGCACTTTTTTTGTCGTAAGAATCATAGAATTCTCCGCAGAAGCCATTTAGTCGTATAAGAGACCACTAGCCGGGTGTGGTTTCCCTCATGCCGTCTACATTTTCAATACAACGTCTCATAATAACGTCCGGTTTAAACATAGAGAATGTAGATTTCTGGCTCGGTCATGCTATTAATTTCTGGCATGCCCACACGTTTTCGTTCTTTCCACTTGCGGAACATTGGACAGGCCCTTTTGAGAATTGTACCATGTAGTAGGGGAGTTCCTCTGCCTTCCTCAACACCTAAGAGCTCTATAGGGTCAAAAAAGAGAAAAATCTACAAGAATAGGAGATCGTTTAACACCTTCATTAGGCTTTTTCTGGTCGGCATTTGCAATCTTCGTCACCATTGTCCAACGAATTTCTTCTCTGGCGAAATGCAGCGAAGATCCAAAGAGAAGCAAAAGGAGATCACCTGTACATTTCAGCAGAGTAATGAATTCGCTCTACGTTTCTGCAGAGTTGTCACTTCACTTCAGGTTTCTGCAGAGTTGCAGCTTCAGGCTAGGACAGGAGAGGTAACTGATGATCTGAACCTTGCTGCCGTTGGAAGGATTTCAGCACTTGATCTTTAAGTACAAATGGGCTGCTGAATCTGACACTCGAGTTGTTGATGCTGTCTTCCGATTTTTTCGCTCTTTCCCCGCCTGGTAAGACGAATCTCCGTTGCCCGCTTGGTCGCCTTTCAGACGCGAAGTTCATTCAGTTCCTTCAGCAGACTAGTGCGGATTTTAAGGTCACGAATCAAGCTTGTTGCCCTCGCTGCGCGTTTTGGCAAACGTATGGTGTTCACTCCTAAGTTTCTGTGTGCTTCCTACATTTAACTATTCAACTTACGTGGTCACTGGTCTTATCGGCAAATTATTAACGTAACTGTGTTTCATCCTCCCCACCCATATGTACCAAGATTATACTTCAGAGCTATAATCTCTCGTCCGATTGTCAATAGTTTCTTTTAATACACTGAGGTGGCGAAGATCATGAATTAGCTATATGCACGTATACAAATGGCAGTAGTATCGCGTACACATGGAATAAAAGGGCACTACGTTGGCAGAGTTGTCATTTGTACTTTGGCGATTCATTTGAATAGCTTTCTGACGTTATGATGGTCGCACAACAAGAGTTAACAGACTTTCAACGCGCAGTGGTGGTAGGAGCTAGACACATGGGATATTCCGTTTCGGAAATCGTTCTGGAACTCAATATTCCGTGATGCATAGTGTCAAAAATTGGTCAAAAGGGCATCTTGTGACTAATGCGCTTTTGACATATTTATTATTTTATAAATGAAATATAAGTACGGCCAGTCTTTCACGGTAATTCCATACTCTTAATTTGTATCATACGTTTTTAGTCACAATTCTAAGACCATGTTACAGACCATTCTTTGGTTTAACTTCTGTGAAAGACACTCCTGGCAGTGTCGAAACCCGATTAATTCGTAAAAAAGTAGTGACCGAGGGCTGTTTTCTTTTAATTGTATTTTTAACTCTTTGGTCTCTATAACCGACGTATCTCCGTCCACTGGCTTCAAAGTTATAACAATGTGAGATAATTTTCAAAGAGTGGAGAAGATATTACAAATATTTTCTATCCTTTGGACTTACGCTATACCAGAAACTGCTTCTGTCATGAAAGAGGAAGCTTTAAATTATATGGAGTCATGAATTGCTCGACATGAAAAAATACTGCTATGGAAGTTACTCCACTTGTTCATATTAAGGACGTGACAATTATAAATTCATGTTCGCATGTGTGTTGCTATGTGCTTTGGCAAGCTTCCTCGCCATTATCCCATCCCTTGAAATACGACATGTAACCATATTTCGGATGTAGGAAATCCTAGCAGTGGGAACTAGCCTCTTGTAGTTTGTAAAATAACCAAGACAGTCGTAACTACTCATTTGTCCTGTGTGAAAATGGCAAAGGTTTTGATTTTATATGGGGAAAACACATCAATTTACACGTAAGAAACTAGTCTACATGTCATCTATATCTACATCTACATCCATACTCCACAAGCCACCTCACGGTGTGTGGCGTGGACTGGACGGTTTTTTAGGTTAGAAGGCCTCGGGAAAGTACGGGGTGGGCTGCAATCTCAAAGGCTGCATGGCAAATACAGGACGTGCTTGGATCAAAGAACAGTCGGAATAGTAGTTGTAAATTGTTGTAGTTGTGGTGGGAAAGTCCCTGAGCTTCAAGCGCTAATAGAAAGCACAGAAGCTGAAATCGTTATAGGTACAGAAAGCTGGCTATAGCCTGAAATAAGTTCTGCGGAAATTTTTACGAAGTCTCAGACGGTGTTTAGGATAGATAGATTAGGCACAATTGGTGGTGGAGTGTTTGTGTCTGTCAGTAGTGGTTTGTCTTGTAGTGAAGTCGAAGTAGGAACTCTGTGCGAAATGATATGGGTGGAGGTTATACTTAACAGTCGAACTAAGTTAATAATAGGCTCCTTCTACCGTCCCCCAGACTCCGATGATATAGTTGCTGAACAGTCCAGAGAAAATTTGAGTCTCTTAACAAACAGATACCCCACTCATACGGTTATAGTTGGTGGGGACTTCAAACTTCCTTCGATATGTTGACAAAAATAATTGTTCAAAACCGGTGGTAGGCAGAAAACATCTTCCGAGATTGTCCTAAATGCTTTCTCCGATAATTATTTCGACCAGTTAGTCCACGAACCCACGCGAATTGTAAATGGTTGCGAAAACACACTTGACCTCTTAGCCACAAACAATCCAGAGCTAATAGAGAGCATCATGACTGATACAGGGATTAGTGATCACCCGTTTCTTCCAAATCCACCAGAAAGAAACGCAAAATAATTTTATTTAAAAAAGCGGATAAAGTGTCACTAGAAGCCTTCCTAAGAGACAATCTCCATTCCTTCCGAACTGACTATGCAAATGTAGACGAGATATGGCTCAAATTCAAAGATATAGTAGCAACAGCAATTGAGAGATTCAGACCTCATAAATTGGTAAGAGATGGAACTGATCCCCCATGGTGCACAAAACAGGTACGAACGCTGTTGCAGAGGCAACGGAAAACGCATGCGAAGTTTAGAAGAACGCGAAATCCCGAAGGTCTGCTAAAATTTACAGACGCGCGAAATTTGGCACGGACTTCAATGCGAGATGCCTTTAATAGGTTCCACAACGAAACATTGTCTCGAAATTTGGTAGGAAATCCGAAGAAATTCCTGGTCGCATGTAAAGTACACAAGCGGCAAGACGCAGTCAATACCTTCGCTGCGCAGTGCCGATGGTACTGTTACCGACGTCTGTGCCGCTAAAGCGGAGTTATTGAACGAAGTTTTCCGAAATTCCTTCACCAGGGAAGACGAATGGAATATTCCAGAATTTGAAACACGAACAGCTGCTAGCATGAGTTTTTTAGAAGTAGATACCTTAGGGGTTGCGAAGCAACTCAAATCGCTTGGTATGGGCAAGTCTTCAGGTCGTGATTGTATACCGATTAGGTTCATTTCAGATTACGCTGATACAATAGTTCCCTACTTAGCAATCATATACAACCGCTCGCTCACCGATAGATCTGTACCTGCAAATTTGAAAATTGCGCAGGTCGCACCAGTGTTTAAGAAGGGTAGTAGGAGTAATCCATCGAACTACAGAACTATATCATTGACGTCGGTTTGCGGTGGGGTTTTGGAGCATATACTGCATTCAAACATTATGAATCACCTCCAAGGGAACGATCTATTGATACGTAATCAGCATGGTTTCAGAAATCATCGTTCTTGTGCAACGCAGCTAGCTCTTTATTCGCACGAAGTAATGGCCGCTATCGACAGGGGATCTCTAGTTGATTCCGTATTTCTAGATTTACGGAAAGCTTTTGACACCGTTCCTCACAAGCGACTTCTAATCAAGCTGCGGGCCTATGGGGTATCGTCTCAGTTGTGCGACTGGATTCGTGATTTCCTATCAGAGAGGTCGCAGTTCGTAGTAATAGACGGCAAATAATCGAGTAAAACTGAAGTGATATCAGGTGTTCCCCAGGAAAGCGTCCTGAGACCTCTGCTGTTCCTGATCTATATAAACGACCTGGGTGACAATCTGAGCAGTTCTCTTAGGTTGTTCGCAGATGATGCTGTAATATACCGTCTAGTAAGGTCAGCCGAAGACCAGTATCAGTTGCAAAGCGATTTAGAAAAGATCGCTGTATGGTGTGGCAAGTGGCAGTTGATGCTAAATAACGAAAAGTGGGAGGTGATCCACATGAGTTCCAAAAGAAATCCGCTGGAATTCGATTACTCGATAAATAGTACAATTCTCAAGACTGTCAATTCAACTAAATTCCTGGGTGTAAAAATTACGAGCAACTTCAGTTGGAAAGACCACATAGGTAATATTGTGGGGAAGGAGAGCCAAAGGTTGCGTTTCATTGGCAGGACACTTAGAAGATGCAACAAGTCCACTAAAGAGACAGCTTACACTACACTCGTTCGTCCTCTGATAGAATACTGCTGCGCGGTGTGGGATCCTTACCAGGTGGGATTGACGGAGGACATCGAAAGGGCGCAAAAAAGGGCAGCTCGTTTTGTATTATCACGTAATAGGGGAGAGAGTGTGGCAGATATGATACGCGACTTGGGATGGAAGTCATTAAAGCAATGACGTTTTTCGTCGCGGCGAGATCTATTTACGAAATTTCAGTCACCAACTTTCTCTTCTGAATGCGTAAATATTTTGTTGAGCCCAACCTACGTAGGTAGAAATGATCATCAAAAAAAATAAGCTGTTCGGGAGAGGAATGGCAGGGAGATAGTATGACTGTGGTTCGATGAACCCTCTGCCAAGCACTTAAATGTAAATTGCAGAGTAATCACGTAGATGTACATGTAGATGTAGATGTACCTACACAAACCTAGCAACAAACTCTCGGACCCCTGATACCCAGAATCAGTGATGTTTTTCGTTCCAAAGATTGACAAACAGGCTGTTAAGCAGGAAGACATATTTTGGCTCTTCAGTGTCTGTATAAGTTTTATGACTATAACGAATTCGCATTTACAAACAAATCATAAAGCTAATATGTATATTATTCTGCTTACAATGTAATGACATTGATGTCTGTATATGTATTGCGCTAGAAAATAAACTTTCTACTGTAGTAGCAATAAAACGTATGTGTGGATGATCAAATGTGAAACTTAAGCAAGTACACCAAAGAACGAAACTCTTCTTTAATAACCATTGACATGACAGTCTGAAGGCCCTGTTCGCAGTTTTTCTTTGGTTTTAAGCTAAACATGATCCAAAGACGGTGTAAGAGAGAAAATATTAATCCAAGGTTAAAAATAGCCCTAATTCTGGCAGCACATCTTGCGTAAAAGTACACTTATTTATAAGAACGCTTCATTGAAAGATGTGCCTCAACCACAGCTAGATGTAATAAAAAATTTATATATACACTTTTTTCTCAGGCTCAAATATGGACTGCACTCATGTATATTCACTAGATTGTAATCCGACGAACAAACAACTTGAACTTCTGTGGCCCGTATTCCATCCTACTTGTTATGTAATCAAAGACAACACAATACTATATCTATTGTATGTAAGAGAAGTTTTTGGCTGAACATATAAACAGATATAAATAGAAGGCTACAGAATGTCAAAAGTACTGTTAACAGTGTAATATTTCCATACAAAAAAAATTGACATACTTATTCGCTTTCTTATAACTCTGTAATAACTGGCTGCATTCAGGCGAGGTTTCGTAGGCTGCATGTTCATCGACGTAATTGTCCAATTTTTTTTATAACAGCTCATAAATGTATCGGACGCTCTTTAGAACACTCATCTTGTTCCTACGTCTTGAGCCTAGCAGACTGAAGTGATTTGGGGGAGGGAACCAAACAGCTAGGTCATCGGACCCATCAGAGTAGGGAAGGATGGGGAAAGATGTCGGCCGTACCCTTTCGTAGGAACCTACCCTGCATTGGCCTGAGGCGATTTAGGGAAATCACGGAACATCGGAAGGAAGATGGCCGAGAGCGGTTTTGAACCGACGTCGTCGCGAGTGCAAGTCCATTGTGCCAACCACTGCGCCACCTTACTCAGTGACTAAAGTGAGACCAGTACGTACTCGCGCCATTGACTTCTTGTTGTATGTAATAAATACGCAACCATGATACTAGAACTATTTAAATATTACGCCATTTCTTATTTAAGATTTGTGTTTCTGACACCAATAACCTTAGGAACTTTGGTTTTTTTCAAGCTTTTTTTCTGAAATGTTTCGTGATTTATCTGCCGGTCGAACGATCGAGCAAGTGGGTGTTCTATAGTAATTTATTCCACTATTAAAGTCGAACCTTCTTCTTTGCTGACGTTATCTTTTGAATAAAGTTGCGATTCTGAATCTCTGCTTATACATTTTCTTTTATCATCCCCGTCATTAGATATTTCACGTAATGAAGATCAGTATTTTTCAATATTCCGTAGTATTCATGACAAGTCACTTAATCAGGTTACTTAAACTTAATACAATTCATCAATTTTAGTGAACTACATATTTTTGTCGAGATCGTTCAGTGCGTTGTTCGTGACTCTCCATTTGGTGAAACTGCCATTATCACCTTTATACATAAACCATGTCGTCTCGATACTGTGTATTATGTAAACTTTCTAATATAATTTCCGAAATTAGAATAATTATACAAAAATGGTTCAAATGGCTCTGAGCACTATGGGACTCAACATCTGTGGTCGTAAGTCCCCTAGAACTTACAACTACTTAAACCTAACTAACCTAAGGACATCACACACATCCATGCCCGAGGCAGGATTCGAACCTGCGATCGTAGCAGCTGCGCGTTTCCTGACTGAGCGCCTAGAACCGCTTGACCACCGCGGCCGGTTAGAATAATTATACACAAATTCAAAACTGGTTGCAGCTTTTCCCTGAAGCATACCCAGTTGCACAAATTTTCAACGACCACACAATTATATTGTTTACTCAGACTTGTGATGCATTGTTATTTAGACATCAGGTATGCTAGAAATAGCAATGTTGGTAAAGGATTTTTGTATATAACGTATTTTTCACCTAGTAAAGATTTTAGTTCATTCTTAATTAGCTTTGCAATGCAGGTCGTTAACAAGTCACTGTTGGACATAATATGCCACTTAGAGCAACGTCATGATACCTACAGAACCTATATAAATACAAAACTTCGTGTTAAACATCTTGCTGGCGCTGAAAGTGTGCGTATTGTTTGCGTTTCTCTACATTTCTAAAAGTGAACGTATTTCATTCAGTTTCTCCTCATTTCACAGCAGACAAGAAAATATTGCTGTTAATCTTTGCTGATTGACAACACTCTTCTATTAAAGAAGAGTATAGGGGCTTGTTTCTTATCTGACAGGAGCATTTATCAGCTGGTAAGTTATAAGGCATTTTAATAGTAAGAACGACTTAACAGACTTTTTATAGTGTAACAGGCGTTAGATGTTATGTTTGATGATTACAGTTAGTAGAGTCTCATAAACCATCATGTTCACTACATATCCATCTGACGCACATCTTCTGGAGATAAGTGTTCCTAGGTTCGCATTTATCGAAAAATGCAATATTTTTGTCATCAGCTCCCTCAAAAGTTAAACTTTTCAGAACAGCAGAATGCATAATAAAATACTAAAACATGTAAAACATTTCATTATAGCTGTAAGAGAACTGCACTACCTAGACATAAACTTCTTTACCGTACCGGTGTGGAGTAGTATTCTGTGGGCAGCTGGCACTGTGATGATACGTGTTGCTTGAAGTTCAGTGGTATGGAAATTTTTTATCTGGATGAAAAACCGGGCTTGTCGTGATTGCGGAGGAGATATATTAATGCGGGAAGAAGGAATTTACTGTCCTGGATTACGAGATATAATTAGGTCATGGAAATGCCAATCAAACACGCAAAGTCCACATAAACATTGCAACAGTCTACGTAAGTTCGACGATCTTTTGTAAAGTACTTCACCTGGATGACAGGTTTTCGTTCAAGTTAAGGACTTTGAAACCTGAATATGTTGCAGAGAGCTACAATTTTGAATAGGCTTGGTTACACCTCATTTTCCTAAATTTACCTTGGTTGTTATTTAAAGTCTGGCATCATAACGTAATGTTGCTTCACAAACATCGATTTCAGCAATTGCAGTGGGCTGATAGATTTATTATTTCCATGGTTGTGTATGTACTGCTATCATTATTGTTTAGTGCATGATTAGTAATGTAGTGACATGAATGGGTTTGACTGGGTTCTTTAAATTGTTATCGTAGCATCATGCTATGCATTCACTTCTCCAGTGCAATATCTGCATCAACCAACCTATTATTAGTGTTTTACGTCTTTCTAATTGCAAGGTTTCAGTTCATCCACGTATAAGTAAAAGATTATTAGTATGGTTAGTTACAATTTGGTTGAACCATTCTTGTTACACCGCTTGTGAAATACTTTATCTGTCAAAAGAGCCATGTTCTTCATTTTTCACATGTTCTCCGTGTGCCCCACGTTTTGCGTGTTTAGAGTGACGCATAAAGCGATGGCGTAAGTCGTGGTGCTAACTTATCTTACCCAATGCGATAGCATTACGACGCAGTTGGGGTTGACACGTTTGTCTCCTCTGATGTGGAAGAATCAGTTTCAGCAGTTGTGACTGAACCATATGTTGCTGTGTCAGCAACTGTTGTTTCTTCTTCTGCTGAGGTCGATGCATTTGTTGTGGTTGAAGAAGTTGTTAAAATGGCTCTGACCACTATGGGACTTAACTTCTGAGGCCATCATTCCCCTAGAACTTAGAACTACTTAAACCTAACTAACCTAAGGGCATCACACACATCCATGCCCGAGGCAGGATTCGAACCTGCGACCGTTGCGGTCGCGCAGTTCCAGACTGAAGCGCCTAGAACCGCTCGGGCACAGTGCCGGCCGAAGAAGTTGTCCCCTCTGATGTTGTCTCCACAGCTCACTCAGTTGTTTCACTGGGATCAGTCCTTTCTGTAGTTGATGATGTAGGTACTGTGTTGCTGAACGGAACTTCTTGGCAGACACCCATGGGTCTGTACCGGCAGACGCGACAACGACGGGGAGAACCAGAGCACTTGTAAACGGTAACACCTTCGGAAGCAGGTGAATACTCTTTATCATTTGAAAACCTGCTATAGCCACAACACATGGGTGACACTTGTCACCATGTCAAATGAGTCGAGGGTCGACAGCAAACTCATGATAATGAAAAATCCTCTCCGGATTTTGCTAACTCATGGATATTACCACACGTAGATTGAATATTCCAGAAACAGTGAAGAGTGTCGTGTGTACACAGTTCCAAGTCGCAAAAGTCACTTAAGGATCGTATAAATGGCCAGAAATGGGACGTAGTAAACATTTATAGAGTCAGTGAGTAGTAATTATGGACGCAGTAAGCGCCAGCGTCTAGGACACAGCAGTTGATGAAGGAACAGTATTACTTAGCCTATGAGTGGCCAGTGCTACATCTGATAGATGAGTAGCATGAGTAGCAGTCTAACAAATGTCACACGCCCACACACACACACACACGCACCCACACACACACGCACACACACACACACACACACACACTTATGTACATATATATATATATATATATTTATATTTATATTTATATATATATATTTAATTTAGTGTAATGTTCACGACAACACATCATCTCAGTTAGCAATGTTTTGGACAGTAACTGTCCCTGCGAGAGTTGTGCGAAGAGGCCAGTGATGTAATAACTGGTCAGGTAGAAGCTGATTTAGCAGTTAGGCCAAGTGGCCATTGATTCATTAGATGACAGAACAGGTCCAAGCTAAGATCCCTAGGTAGTGCATTTTATATAGATTAGAACAAGAGACAGATGGCTCGTCTCTTCACAATGGGAATGCCATTTGTAATTATATGAAATCACAGTAAAGAAATTACGACAGTAAAATGTTGGTTCGAGGAGTGGCTCAGGAATGTGCAGGGTGTGGAAGTTATCAATGCAGATATTTTTATATGTGGTACCTTTATACGTACACACATCAATGTGTTGGTTTTTTCTTCTGCATCAGTCTACCCACGAACAATAATTCATGTTTTCTCCATGGTCGCAACTGCACAACAAAGTGGACTATGCCTTTCGGTATATACTATCCGTTTTGCTTCCACACGTACACAAATCGATAATTGACTTGTTACACAGGGTGAAAATGAATGTTAGTGGCGTACTTGTACAACACTTCCGTGGAGGTACTACTATCGTGACAGAAAAAGTAAGAATTATAATAGCCGTAATTATTAGTCTACAATCGACTCAAATACTGATTCAATATTCTTCAGTACACCGTCCTCAGTCACCAGTAGACATGTCTGCACTTACACCCATTTACCTTGTATAGCAGATGGTCAAACACCTCACATATAATCAGGAATAAAGAAACTTTTTTTTAAGGAGTGCGTATTATCTTGCTACTTTCACATGTCTCCATCCTTATCAAAGATTCTTTTCTGTTTCCGCAATCCACCATACGACGAGTGGTGGAGTGTACTCCGTACCCTTGTCAGTCGTCCCCTTTCCTGATCCACTCAAAAACAGTTCGAGAGGAAAATGATTGTGTATGTGCCTTCGTACGTGTGCTAATTATCTTCACGGTCCTTGTGGGCAAAATACTGTGGCGGCAGTAGAACCGATCTTCTGTCACCTTCAAATGTTGGTTCTCTAAATAATCTCAATAGTGTTCCTGGTACATAATGTCTCCTTCCCTCCCAGAATCCTCATTTTAGATCCTGCACCTTGTCCGGAACACTTAGGCGACGCTCGGTCCTGTTAGTAAAATATCTAATTGGCCGTCTCTGAATTGCTTCGATGTCTTACTTTAATGTGACCCAGTATGGCTCCAAAAACAGGAGCAGTACCCAAGAATAGGTTGCACTAGCGTCCTATATGTGGTCTCATTTACTTATGTTTGTCCCAATAAACAGAATTCGACCATTCGCCTTCCTCACAACAATTCTCACATGCTCGTTCCGTTTCATATCGCTTGCAGCATTGCGCCTATGTATTTAAACGACGTGACTGTGGCAAACAGGGCACTATTAACGCTGTATCCCAGTATTACGGTTTATCATCCACATTCACTTTCATTTTTCTACATTTGGAGCTAGTGCCATTCATCACGCCAACTATAAATTTTGTCTAAGTCATATTTTGTCCTCCTACAGTCACTCACGTTCGACACTTGCCTTACACCACAGCATCGTTTGCAAACAACCGCAAATTGATGTTCACCCGGTCCGCCAAATCATTTGTATATTATGTAGAGGACAACGGTGGACCTGTCGCACTTCCATGGAGCACTCCTGACGATATCCTTGTTTCTGACGAAAACTGGCCGTCGAAGGCCACATCCTGGGTTCTATAACTTAAGAAATATTTGAGACACTCACGTATCTGTGAAACTAATCCATATGCTCGTACCTTCTTTAACAGGCTTCGAAAGGGTTCCGGTCCAAACGTTCTCCGGAAATCTAGAAGTATGCGATTTGCCTGTTGCGCTTCATCCATAATTCGCAGCATATCATGTGAGAAAAGGGCAAGCTGAGCTTCGCACTAGCGATACTTTCGGAAAGCATGCTGATTCGTTGAGATAAGATTCTCAGTCTCCAGAAAATTTATTATCAATTGAAGACATTAAGTCCGTATATGAGTCCACGATCATTTTATTTTGAGCACTTTTATTTTCACAAGTCCTTCTTGATCACATATATTTCTATCCACTTTACGACCGGTTTCGGCTTATCGCCATCTTCAGACCTGTTTTAATTATAAATACTGTCTAAGCGACGAGGTTCAATTAATTAAGATTAAATCTATACAAGTCTTAGTGATGCATGAAATATAAAATATTTACAGCCATGTACCACATTCATACATAACGTTAAAATATTCTGATATAAATCATGGTTAAGTTAACCATGTGCTCGATAACACTCAGATTACGTCAGTATTTAAACAAAATCCTAATGCCAGCAGACGGCACCTTAGCCAGAGTACATAGTAAGCCAGTGCCGCCAATATAAAGATTAAAATTCAGTATGCATTGTCTTTAGTAAAAAAAATTTCTCCCTTGGCTAAACGAGCGTCTGTAATTAAAACATATACTGATATACTCATTGTTGAAATCAATAAAAAGTACCAATTATATTCAGTACAACTCTCGCCTGGTTAGGGCCATTTTTTATACTGGCATTCATAAAAGTTGTACGTTACCTAACCAGGCTAAGGGTTGTATCGCATATTATTTGTACTTTTTATGAATTTCAAGTGAGAGTCTAATTTCACATATAGTATATCAGTATATGTTTTTAATGATAGGCGCTCGTTTAGCCAAAGGGGGAAAAACTTTTAACTAAAGACAATGCGTACCGCATTTTAATCTTTATATTGGCGACTTTGGTTTACTATGTACTCTGGCTAAATTTCCCTCTGTCGGCATTAGGTTTTTGTATAAATACTGACGCAGTCTGAGTATTAGCAAGCACATTTTTAACTTGACGATGATTTATATCAGAATACTTTGACGGTATGTATGACTGTTATACATGGATATAAATATTTAATATTTTATATTACATGCATCTCTAAGACTTGAATAGATTTAGTCTCAATAAATAGAACTTGGCCGCTTACACAGTATTTATATTTACAACATATCCGAAGATCTCGATAAGCCGAAAACCCTCATAAAGTGTAAAGAAATCTGTGTGATCAAGAAGAACTTGTGAAAATAAAAGTGTTCAAAGATTTATTATATAAGAACTGAGAATGTGTTCAAGGATTTTGCTGCATACCGATGTCAGGAATAGCAGTCTGTAACTTTAGTGGTCCGTTCTTTTGTCCTTCTTATATGTAAGAATTAACTGCGCTCTTTTCCAGTAACTGGCGACTTTTCGCTGGGAGAGAGATTCGCGGTAGATGCAAGCTAGGTAAGAGGCCACTGCTATGGAATACTCTTTTACCCGCTCAGCGATTTTACATTAAGATCAAAATTTTCATGAGTTCTCTGTCATATGGTTTGCAAATGTATGACGGTGGTAGTTGTTGTATGCTTCAAGCATAGATCTTTCACAGACGCTTCAATCTTTACTATCCTTTGCTAGCAGTCATTTACAAGTTGTCCCTTGAACTTAGAGCGCAACATCGTCTGCTTCCTCAAATTTTCTCGAATCTTGTTATCAAACCATGGTTGGTCTTTTGTCCTTAACCCACTTACTAGGCACATAATTATCTAGATTACGATGTATATCCGTTTAAACGTAGTCCCAGTATGATTGACGTTGAGCAGTTATAAACAAAATGATACCAGTTCAAGTCAGTATGTGTTGCAGTGCCGGAGAAACAGAAGACATATAGGCCACCAGACTGAGATCCATGCCAGAGGTTGCCCCAAGAAGCAGACGAGCAGAGGCGGCCCGCTGGTGGAACGAGCCACATGGCGCCAAGACATTTGAAATCCCATGTGTAAAAAGACGTCCTCCAGCAGCGATAGGAGCGGTATACGTTCTGAGAAACCGCTAGTAATAGTTTCAGGAACATTTCAGAGTAACAAAGGGGAAGTGCTGGAGTTACTGAGAATATGCATGTTCCATTTGAGGTAGCTAAAGGTAACGACCAAGAGTTATTATTTAGATAGCTCAATTATAAAATTACTGGTGATACAAGACCTAATTTGGTAGTCAGAGGTAACAGAGAAAAAACTTCCGATAAACGTACGACAGATTTTTACACGGGTATAATATTTCAAGCCAGACAACATTCAGGGGAATTGTAGCCTGAAGGGGAAATGGGATGAATTAGCAATCAAAGTCCCTTGGGATTGCAATTAGAGTGTGACTAAAAATGTAAATTTAAGCGCCATAATAGAATAGGTTTATGCACTAGGACGTGCATATTTCCTTCAGAGATTGGAAAATGACAGACTACGGAGCGCAGCATGTTGGAGAAGGGCGAGAACATTAGTTTAAGTGACTCATTTCATTTCGTGCTGTAAGACGAAAGTGCGAATATGCCAAAGGTAGTGGAAAGTAAAGTGACAACAGTAAAATTTTGGGAGGGTAACAGTAAAGAAACGTGATAAGTAACATTACAGTTGTGGGAATCGGAGGCATGTATGCTGATACTGTGATCAAAGTAAGATGGGTGCAGACACATACTATGGCAGAGTTAGCTAGAAAATTTCTAGATTTCTGCTACTATTGTGACGAGTCAGAGCAAACAGATGCATTGTTGAACTATTAAAAAGTCAGAGACCTCACCGTAAGTCCTCTGAGACTTCCAGATGTTATTTATGTACTAAATACTGGCAAGCAGCACACCGGTGTGGAGAGAAACTCGGGAACACTCCTGAGAAAACAATGGGATATTCAATAGCTGCCTCGTGTGGCAGTCATGCGTGGCCACTGTCAAATATGGCACAATGTTAGGGTAGTAACACGCACAGCAGAAAATGACTGAGGTGACAGAGCCATGGGATACCTTCTAATATCGTTTCGGACCTCCCTTTGGCTGGCACAGTGCTAAGGCAGCTGGACCTGGCATAGACTCAAAATGTCGTTGGAAGTCCTCTGCAGAAATATTGAACCATGCTGCCTCCATATCCGTCCACAATTACGAAAGTGTTGATCATGCAGGGTATTGTGCAAGAACTAACCTCATCAGTATATGTCGTAAATCTTTTACGGGATTTAAGAAGGTGGCCCTAGTGCAAGATCATTTTTTCGAATTGTCCACAATCTTCTTCAAGCTAATCACGAACAGCTGTGGCCCGGTGAATGGCGCATTGTCATCTATAAAAATCCCATCGTTATCCTGGAACATGACGTCCATGAATGGCTGCAAATGGTCTCCAAGTAGCCAAACATAGCCATTTCCTGTCAATGAGCAGTTCAGTTTGACCAGAGGATCCAGTCCATTCCATGTCAATACAGCCCATACCATTATGGAACAGCCACCAGCCTGCAGAGTGCCTTGTTGATAACTTGGGTCCATGGCTTCGTGAGGTCTGCACCACTCGAAATCAACCGTGAGCTCTTACCAAATGAAACTGAAACTCATCTGACAAGGCGACTGTTTTACAGTTCTGCTTTTCTTCGAAATTTCTCGATGTTCTCCGTTAATCCTATCTGGTAATGACCCCTCACCGCGTAGAGGTACTCCAAAACAAGACGGACAAGCGTAGTGTAGGAAGTCTCTTGAGCAGATATGCAACTTTTTCAAAGTGTTTTTCCAATCAATCGCAGACTTTGGTTCGCTTATGACACATTTGCTGTTGTTCTTTTGAGTTTAAGCTGTACGCAATTGTAATCCCTAGATATCAATTGAATTTACGGCCGTCAGATCTTATTTTTCGTTTAACAGAAGTTTTACCGGATTCTTTTTAGCACTCATGTGGATGATTCATACGTTTCATTTTTTATAGTCAATGGCCACTTTTCGCATCATAAAGATATTTTTTTAAGTCGTTCCGCAATGTACTTTGATCTTCTGATGACTTTGGTTGACGCCAAACGACAGCATCATCTGCAAACAACCTGGAGGGCTTCTCAGATTGTTTCCTAAATCATTTATATTGAAAAGGAACAGCAGATGTCTATAACACTACCTTCGGGAACGCCAGAAATCAGTTGCGTTTTACTCGATAACTTTCCGTCGCTTTCCTACGAACTGCGAACTTTCTGGCAGGGAATCAGGAATCCATTGACGTAAGCGAGACGATATCCGTAAACATGCGGTTTGATTAGGAGCCGCTTTTTGGGTACAGTGTCAAAAACCTTCTGCAGATCTAGAAATGCGGAATCAATTTGGAATCCCTTGTTAATAGCACTGACCATTTCGTGTGAGTAAATAGCTAGTTGTGTTTCACAACAAGGATGTTTCCTAAATCCGTGCTGACTGTGTCAATAGACAGTTCTCTTCAAGGTAATTCATTATGTTTGAAAACAATATACATTCCAAAATCCTGCTGCATATCAGAGTTAATGATTTGGGCCTCTAATTTACAGGATTACTCCTATTACCTTTCCTGAATACTGGTGAGACTGTGCAACTTTCCAGTCTTTGGGTAAGGTTCTTTCGTGAAGAGACGGAATGTACATTGCACATTAGAGGTACATTGTACATTAGGGGTCTACTGCACCAGCGTACTCAGAAAGGGCCCTGCACAGCTAGACTTGCTTTTATTGATTTAGGCTTCTACACTAATCGGAGGGCATCTACTTCTAATTTTCATATGTTGACAGCTGTTCTTGATTGGAATTCACGAATATTTACTTCGTTTTCTTTCGTGAAGGAATTTCGAGGATTAAGTCTAATAACCGTCTTAGTGTCCCTTTTATCGGTACCATTAGCATTTTCCAGTAAAGATACGGATTGCGTCTTGCCGCTAGCATTCTTTACATACCATCAGAATCACTCTCGAATTTATGCCAGGTTTCAAGAGAAACTTTCGTTGTGGAAACTGTTATTAGCATCTCGCATTGAACTCTGCGCTAAGTTTCGAGCTTCTGTAGAAGATCCCAAATTTTTGAGATTTTGTTTTCGTTTAAATCTGGCATGTTTCTTCCGTTGTTTCTGCAACAGTGTTCCTACCCGTTTCATGTACCCAGAGGAATCAGCTCCATCAGCTCCATCGTTCGTTAACTAATTTAGTGTAAATCTCTGAATTGCAGATACTATTTCTTTGAATTCAAGCCTCATTTGGAAGGATTAGAACTTGTGTTTCAGGAATGCGTCAAGAGAACATTTATCTGTTTTCTGAATACGTATACTTTTCGTTTATTTTTAGGGTATTTGGTCTCTCTGCGACTACCTGTGTTCACTAATCCCTTTATCCGTTTTGATGCTCATTATTAGCTCATAATTATTTGCAGCCATGATGTCAAGTATGTTTTCACAAACGTTTACTATTCGAGTCGGCTTGTGAACTAACAGATGGAAATAATATACAGAGAGTGCGTGTAGCACAATTCTGAATGATGTTTTATCCGTACCTCCGTATTAAACATGTATTTTAGGTAAGATATAGAGGGTAAACTGAAGTCAACACCAACTATAACGGTATGAGTCGGGTAGGTGTTATTATATTATTTGAGTTGGCAGTCGCTAAAGGGATCCAATTAATACCTTATTCCGGTTGCCACGAATGACCTCTACCCAAATTAATTCAATTTCGGTACAAGATTAAATACTTCTAACAGCCACAGACATGCCACCACAAACGGTGTTTAGCCTATCCTTTCAAAAAACCGTAAAGTCCTTATCAATAATATCGTCCCACATTGCCTTCTGCGCCTATTTCACACAGTGGTGTTCACTGTTAGCACTGACAACTTTACGAAAACGTCGCTGCTCGCGGTCGTTAAGTGAAGGCCGACAGCCGATGTATCGTTCGTGGTGATCGGTAATGTCTGCAGTTTGCTATTCTTGGCAAGCTCTTGAATCTTTTGATAAGTAGTCATATATTTGCTCTTATTTACTTAAATGTAGTTTGCATCTGGCGCAACGCATTTACTAATTTGTCACTCTCTCTTGCACAGATCATCGGCAATGTGTTGCTCTTTGTTGTAATTGTGTTTGTTGCATTTTTTTGCTTTGTCTTAGTTTCATTTATGCTTAGTTCTGATTTCTGAAAAACACCGCGAAAAACTGTTAACAGTACATCGCGATGTATAATGAGTGAAATAGCCGACTCGAATAATTTGACCGATAGTACTTGCAACACTCAGTGTAATAGTGACAGTCCTCCATTTACAGACAATCATTGCGTACCGACCGCTAATATTGACTTTGATCCAGGTGATGAGCAAATAAATTCAATTGTGTCGTCTGTTAATTTAACGACAATTGATGACGCGCGACGTTCTGTTACAATGAATGCTGCGCAGCTTGATACACCCGGTTTGCAAAATTTACGTAATGAACAGACAAATTTTTCTAACGAAAATGAACAGTGTAATCAGAATACGTCAGATTTATTTGATTCCGAGGTAGTGACTAACAGTGCACATCCGATTAGCTAACATTTTCAAGAATCACAGAATATCCAAATGGATACACAAAACGTGACAATTGCAGATACACCATCACACAGCACTGAGAATAGAGTTGCTAATTTTAGCTTGGATCAAATTATGGCATTGTTGCTACAAATTAATGAACATAATAAAAAACAAGACGAAAATTCCAAACGACAGAATGAAAGACAAGACAACAATCACCAACAACTTAGTGAAAATTTCAAACAACTTAATGAAAAACAAGACAACCTCAATAAAAATTTCAAACAACTTTTTGAACAGAACAAACAACTTGGTGAAAATTTTAAATAAATTAATGAACACAAAAAACAACTTAGTGAACAGATTACAGCCGTTGCTGAGCAATGTCATGATACTAAAGAACAATTACATGAGGGAATTAAGGCTTGTGCTAGGAAATAGTGAAGAAATTAGATCTGTTGCTCAAGAATTAAGGAATATGCAAACAGCTACAACAGAATCACTTAGAGACGAAATTAGTGCAGTCGGTAAACAATGCTCTGAAAACGCAACACAGTTACGTGACGAGTTTGAACTAATGACTGCATAACTTTCGCGCACACTGGATGTAAAAGTAGATGCGAAATTCGACCAACAGAACAGTCAAATTGACGAACGCTTTAATCACCACCTACAAAACAGTGAAACGCGTTACCGTAATTTCATACAGGAACAAAATAAAGTAAAACGACACACAGTTGACTTTCAGACAGTGACCGACAGACTCGAACAATTAGAACTAATACAGGATTCCGATGTCATCAAAGCAGACGTAAAAAAATTGAACGAAACCACTCGTAAAATACAAAAACAAATTAATGCTTGTGACACTAAAAACGATGATTAGGTAAAAATACTGACTGAAAAATATGATGAATTGGCCAGTCGTATTGACGTTATCGAAAGTAATAATGACACCAAATCAGACGATACGTCACCAGTTTCGTTTAATCAAACACATGAATTCCAAAATTTACAGCAGACGATCAGTGAGATAGATTTGTCCAATAATACATTACGTAGAAAATTGTCAACTTTACAGCAAGAGGTGACAGAGATAAAAAATATTTCAGTCAATAACACGTCACAGCATAGGCATGTTCCGAACATTTGTCACACTCACACAGCCAGTATAATTTAGGTAATTTACAGAGAGTACGTGACTTAAATTCCGAACAATCACAGACAAATAGATTCTCATACAATCCTGAACCTGTTCACACATACAGAGACGATTATTTTGATTACAAGCATTTTCTATCCGTGAGAAAATTGAAAGTGTTTAAAAATGACAGAACACAGGTACACACTTTGAAGTGGATACGCCGATTTATTTTTGTACTTTCACCAGCTTGTCTTGTAATGCTGAAACTAGAATTGGACTGGATATAACAATTTGCTTTTGAATTTTCATCGGCATTGCTTGTAACGCAAAAACTAAAATTTGTTTGCAGCTCGTAATAGACCTCAAGGGATTCATTATGCTTTAATGAATATGTGCTGTAGCGTGCACAGGGCCCCGAGCCGTAGTAGTGCCATTTCATCTTTACTTTTCTGCACTGCTGCCTTCTCTTCTACTATCCTTTATACCTATTAAAACAGCTCTTCAACTATCGATCAATCTAGAATTAAGAATGAGTAAAGAAAACCTGATAGAACAAATTTTACCGAAAGTGACAGTTCTCTTTAGACACTCCCAAAATGACAACTACCGCCGTAATTTTAATAACAGATGAAATTGTAATCATCAGTATGTACAACATTTTTAGCATTCATCAAAATTGTCAGCAACCACATTTTGGTAACAACAGAGGTTTTTCACCGCAACAGCATCAAAGCCAGCCGGTTAGCATACCTAACCAACAATGTAATGTACAAGGTCAACCAAGCTTTAATCTTTCGCCGCCTACACGTATAGCATCAGCTTCAACAAATAGTAACGCACAGCAACAAGGGAATCAGTATGTACAGAAAACACACTATCTCAATTCCTATCGCAATGAACCGTATAGAAATGACTATCATGACAGATGTAAAAGTAATGAACACAATTTTCAGCGTACGTTTAATAACAGTCGGTCTTATCAGCAGCAAAATCATCCGCAACAACATATTATCATGAATGAACCAGACAGCAGATATCATCCCGAACGTAATACGTCAGGAAGAAATAACAGAACAGTACAAATAGTTGAAATGCCACAGCATCCTACTGAAAATAATAGCGCGTCAGATAGAATTTCACTAGATACAGTACAGGTTGCATCTTCCAGTAACGTAAGCACTACTTTTGACACGCAGAATGTTGTTCACGAAAATGTTATTACTTTTGACGACATCCGATACACACTTTTGCATTGAAAGACAGAATCACAACGTACGTAGACGACATTCTTATTGCAGAAGCTAACTGGTCTGAGCACAATCTGATTCTTGAACAACTGTTACTAACTTTTCGTGCAGAAGGGCTCACAGTCAATCTCAGTAAACCGCACTTTGGTAAAACTTCTATAAAATTTCTTGGACATATAATTTCAGCAGAGGGCACTACGCCTGACCCGAAAAAACTTCAAGCTTTACGTGTCATTACTGTTCCTACGACGAAGAAACAACTACGCAGCTTTTTGGGTTTAATTAACTTTTTTCGTAAATTTATTCATTACTCTGCTTTAGACACCCCTATATTATGTCAACTGACAGGTAAAAACACTATTTGGTCCTGGGATAAGCAAGCACATTCTGAATTTATGAACCTGAAACATGCTTTGTTGCGTGCACCACTTTTATCTCACCCAGATCTTACTAGAAATTTTTCCATTGCCACCGACAGTTCTAACACCGCTTTAGGCGTACACATTTTTCAGGAAGTTGAAGAAGATGGTTCTACAGTAATTAAAAATATCGCCTTTGCGAGTCGCATTCTGTCACCTGCTGAGCGCAATTATTCTGTTACAGAACTTGAAACATAATGTGTTGTATGGGCATTTACCAGATTTCGGCATTTCCTTTATGGAAGCCATACGACCGTTTATACAGACCATAGAGCGATACAGTTTTTACTTTCCGCCAAGTTTACACACGACAGATTAAGCAGATGGAAACTTTATTTGCAGGAATTTAATTTTACAATTGTTCACATTCCCGGCACACAAAATATTGTACCAGACGCACTATCCCGTTCTCTCAGCAACAATCAGCAAGACATCGCAACCAACTTCTGCAAAGCAAATTTCAGCGTCATGTACATCCAACGAGTTGCATTTGAAAATTTCGTTTCGTCGTCATTACAAGACATAGCACAAGAGCAGAGTAAAGACAACGTGTGAAAAGAAATGAAACACCTTTGGCAAGATAGGAATAATGTTACCATTAGAAACCATTACACTGTACGCAATGCCATTCTGTTTCGCCGCTCTCATCCAGACAGCAACAATTGGTTATTATGCATTCCAGGCGAACTTGTTAACAAATTAATCTGGTATACTCATTTAAGTTACGCACATTACGGAGCCAAAAAATGTTTTCTTATATTGAGACAGAACTGTTATTTTACCAACATGGAGAAACGTATTCGACGAGTTTTAGCGTCACGTAAAATCTGCCAGAAAGCTAAATCAGACACGACTTCACATATTCCTCCATTACATCCCATTTTACCTGTTAAATGGAGACCTATGGCCGCTGTAGACATTTTTGGTCCGATTCCCAGAACTAATAGAGGTTTTTGCTACATCTTTGTTGCTGTTGAACTCACTTCAAAATTTGTTACCTTCACTCCGTTACGCAAAGCTACTGCTAAAACTGTATCGAAAGCATTTGTAAAACATTTTCTATTTCATGTAGGGTATATGTTGGAAGTAATTTCCGACAATGGATCACAGTTTCGATCTGCTATATGGACACGTATGTTACGAGCTAGAATTATTTCTCCGATCTATATATCCAGGTACCATGCTTCTTCGAACCCTTGTGAACGATTAATGAAAGAAATTGGTAAAGTGTGTAGAATATACTGCCATAAAAAACATATTGATTGGGACACACACATACTCTCATTCCAGGATGTAATTAATTCCATACCAAATGAATCTACTATGCTATCTCCGTCTGTTATACTGAAAAATGTTGAACCACCTAACAAAATTAAAGAATTAGTAACATTTCCTACATCTCGTCGACTACGACACCATGAAATAATTGACATTGCGCTGAACAACATCAAACGGCCCGCAGAGCGCCGGAGAAGACAGCAAAAACAGGTTTGTACATGCGTGACTTTCACATTGGACAGAAGATATTAGTGCGTACACACTGTATATCGAACAGAGGAAAGAGAAGATGCAGTAAATTTGAGCTTTATACGCAGGTCCATATAGAATTCGCAGCATTCCTCACCCCAGTGTAGTACACGTGGAAACTTTGAGAACCAGAAAAAGTATGGGCAATCACCATGTCTCCAACATCAAACCGTGTATTGAATAAACATACTTTATGATTTATCACACTGTAATGCCACTTCCTAATTTTTTTATGACCACTTACGCAATTATATTTATGTGACTACTAACTGATGATTAACGTATTTTTTCTTGGCAAGTACCCGGCAAGGTAAGGTTAGCAAGTCGCTTTTCTTGTCGTTACACATCAGACTGTGCTCACTTTTCCAGATATACTTACGTATTTCACGAATAATTATGCAGTTCTATCTAGTGACATATTAATTTTATGTAATTCTCTCTCCATTAAAGTCTTCAATTCTCGCCTCTATTAACTACACAACATACAAGCTGAACACAAAGAAAGTCATTTCTTGTCGTTATATATCTGACTGTGCTTATTTTACATTTTTCATGTATGTATGATTGTTTTATTATTTTGTTCGTATGCATTATGAAATATTTAAGATGTAAGAAACACTAGTTGACTTTGACATTTTGCCTTATGCTATCTCAACATCGTGACTACTTTACTTTTTTTTTTTTTTTTGCTGCTACATTGTGATACTCTGCGTACATTTTTGCCTCTGAACACTGTCTATGTTTTTGACATATTACGTTTTCTGTCATGCTATGCTGTGTGCTCAATTGTGTTACTATAAACCAGTTTTTATTTAAGGGGTATATGATTTAAATACAAGACATTAATCATTGTACATCAATTTCAGAAAGCAATAACGTATAAAAGAAATAAATGAAAGAAACACAGTGGATTACTATGAAATGGGAATCTCACCTTCGGAATGAACGAAAAAAGATGCAGTACCTCGTCACGAAGAGTAAATGGATCAGAATTAACAAGCATTAACGAGAATATACTATACACATCGTAGAATTGCAGTCTTAACTATTTTTTTCTTTCAGAGTACGAGGCGATTGTTGCAGGCTGTCAGACAGAACTACACATCTTAGTTTTAGTGAAGAAATATGCTAGAAATAAGGAACTCTATACTATGAATAGTTGTATGATGAAGTGTCTTTTTGCAGATGATAATGAATGGTGATGAATAGCGATGAAGAGTATGCTACTATGGATTATGAAGCTTTTCTTTGCAGGTGATGATAATAATGGAGTTATAGTGATATGGATAATGAAGTTTTTCTTTGCAGGTGATGATAGTAATGATAATGAAGTTTTTCTTTGTAGATGAAAATAATGATGAAGTTTATATATTTACTGTTAGTTAAGAAATGCTATGTCGTTATTTAGGTATTTGTTGCAGTTCCTTTTGACTGTATGTCTTATGTCGCATGTTATGATGACTGAAGGTTTTGGAAAGGACAGCTAGAGAACATATATAATTAATACACATTTCATTACCTGTTAATTCGAAGTTCACTACTCTTCAGCATAATATGCGTTTCTTCTTTCAGTTTAATAATCCATTTTGTATTTTTTGCAGGAGAAATTATTCATGAAATTAATGTGCTATAAACAGTTGATCATTAAACCTGTGTCATTTATGAATGGGATCACATATACTCTACTTGTTTCATAACCTTGCTACAGTTGACTCATGACGAATGACGTTACACATCTTCATTTGCAGCAGTAACTCAAAAGCAAATATTGTTATGCCCCAGTAATTAATTATCGATTCCAACGCAATGCATTGCTAGCACAAAAAAAAAAAAAAAATTATTACCAGTCCCAAATAATGCTACCAGTTTAAGAGAGTTCTGAGTAATACTGAATAATGTTTCCTAGTCACAGACCTTGAATAATAGTTACAGTATGTTACATTTTCAATTTGTCCTATGCCACTGGCATGATCAGTTCTGAGTAATACTGAATGATACTTTGTAATAATGCATAAATACTATGCCAATAATTTCTGTAAATAATATTTTTGTTATACTCTATAAATGCTATGCCAATAATTGACTCTCATTTTGAATAATAACTTCTGAATAATACTGAATTAGGTTTTATTAAAATATAAGAATATTTTGTAACCGGCCAATGAGAGCCAATAATTATTTTAAGTATGTCATATGTCACTTTAATGATGAAAAATGTTTTGAAATATTCAATACTTGCTATATGTTTAGTTACTGGCCAATGAGTGCCAATGATTACTATAACTAAGTGAATTATGTTAATACTATGCCATTGATTAGCTCCTGTTTTGAATGATGACTTCTGATGGTTTCTAACTGGTCAATGAGAGACGATGTTCACTGTAATCAGATGATTTATGAAAATTATTCAGTAATACTTCATACATGGCACAGAATAGTTCAGTAACTGGGCGATGAGTGCCACCTATTATTCAAATCAGTTGTTAGACTAGTGTAATTCTCAATGAAGACTTGTATGTGACTTAATGTCCTTCACCTTCTGGCCTAGTTACCAGAAGTTACTGCAATATCCGTTTGTTCTGTCTATCCTCATGATCATGCAGCACTATATTTGGTTTTTGCACTAATTCTACATTGGTGTACCTTACAGAAACGTGATGTTGACACGACATGCTGTCCACCACCTTGAGCGATGGAGATGTTATTATGGTCCCACTGTTTGGTGTACCTAATGTACTACCAAAATGATAACATGGAATATTACTACGAGATTTCAGTGTCTTGGCTACACTGATTAATACTTCAAGGAAAAGAACTTCAGATTGTCTCACTTGGTGTTGTGCTTCTGTAGAAAGATATGGACTTTCAATGCAGCTGCGTGCAACCTAAAGTGCTACGACCATGATGCAATACTTCCCTTTCCTATCCTAGTTCTTGTAAAATAGTAAAAAAAGTGTATACAGTGCGTGTGCACTTTTGTCATTTTGTTAATATGGTTAGTACTCATTCCGTATACATTTGTGATTTCCTGATATGTTCAGTACTACAGTGAATGAGCACTTTATGTCATTTGCCGATATGATTTGTACTCATTCCGTATACATTTTGTGATTTTCTGATATGTTCTGAACTACAGTGCGTGTGCACTTTTGTCATTTGTTAATATGATTTGTACTCATTGTGTATACATTTTGTAATTGCTTGATATGTTCTGTACTCAGTGCATGTGCACTATATTATATTTCATATTCTGCACTTATAGATATGTATATATTCTGTGATTGTAAACTTAGTTAATTAAGAAAAATTTGTTGCTCATGGCCATTCCAATTGACTCACCATCGCTGCCAAATTTTTGCCCCCCCCCCCCCCCCCTCCCCGCACCCCCGTGGAGGGTTATGTAAGACGTATGCGTTGCCGGCGATGGGCGAGGCATGGCAGAGTCTCTGACCAAAGAGTAGTATGTAGTTAGTTGTTGCTTGTCGTCAGTTCGCAGTAGTGTTCAGTTGTCTGCGGTAGTCTTGAGTAGTCTGCGTTAGTCTGCAGTAGTCGGCGCGTACCTGCGCGTGTCGGCAGTCTCCTCTGGTCGGGACTTTGGAGGCTGAGTTTTATTGTAGAAGGTAAACAAGCAGCGTTGCGCATATCTAGTAATGTATATTAACTGTCATTAATTTCTTTAAAAAATCCCCCAATAATAATTTTTATAATATAAAGTAATTTTTTAAAGACAAGCATTCATTTCAATTTAAAGAATATTTCCAATGCATGATCATTCCTTTCAAGAATCAGAAAAAAATATACGCCAGCATTGCACGAAGTTGTGCGGTGAAAAATTTATACATAAGAGCAGATATATTCGCAGTTTGTAGTGAGGTAAGAATTTTTCCTGTTTTATTCCGAATACAGGGCCGAGGCTCAGCGCTGCTGCCGTCATAAAATTTACCAGGTTACTGATTTTTTTTTTTATTCTTTCGGTGTTTAGGAATTTCTTCTGTTTCGAACTTAACATTAAATGAGAAAAGAATTTTGTGGGTACATTAAATGTGAATGCGTTTCTGCACAGAGATCGTAAATAGGACCCAATTTTGTGGGGAGGTTACATTTGGTTCTTGGTTCCTTTTAAATTATTTTGTGGGGAGGTTGCAACATTCATCACTAGAGTCAAAATGACAGCTCCGCACTCACACTGCCCTTTCACCCAATGTGTACGTGGTACTACCGCCATCTCTATATGTGCATATCGCTTTACCATGACTTTTGTCATATCGAGTGTATTTACAAATTAGTTACAGGGAAGCTACATCCAAATGTGTACCAGCTGACAAGCATGATGTGCGAAGATTGAAAAGTGTGACACATGGCACTTAGAACAAGCTTGGGATGGTGAATTTGACGCTTAAAATAGCCATAAATGTTTTAGGAGGAAACAAATTTCAAATATGAAGAAGGGAAGAAACGTCCGCTATAATAGTTTAGTAGGAACATATTTCCTCACAAGAGACATAGTGGTCATTATCGATATGGATAGACAGTTAGAAGTGACTGAGAGTAATATACCCTTGTGGAAGGTACACGACGATAAGATACTGAAAGAGCAAACGAAACCACGAAATGTTACTGGACAACTGGGAGCACGAATTGGCCATCAGGACTATAGGAATGTAATAAATGAGAAGAGACAATGGGACGAGTCGCAGCAAAGGAATATCAATTGGTGGAACATTGTCAGCGAGAATTACGGACCAATGCAGTTGTTAGGTGGCGAAAGAAAAAGCAAGCTTCGCGGCCGAAAGGAAACAATCGGATGAAGGGACGGGAAGGTCATGTGGAATCGAATAAAGGAATACTGCATTACTCTAGAAGGCGAAGAAATGATAGTGTCGAAACAGAAGCCCTACTACCAATCATACGAGGAGAATGAATTATAAATGAAATGAATGCGAGCGAAGAGGAGTGTGATATAAGATCTGTACTGAATCAATATGCTGGGAAAGAACAGTAAGATGTTGAAACCTCAGACGTGGTCCAATATAATAATGCTCACTTCGCGCAAGTCACGCATGCTTAGCGAACAGGGCACATAAAACGAAACGGAAAACATGAATGACAAAAGCTATGCCGTCCGGAGTGGCCGAGTGTTTCTACGCGCTACAGTCTCGAACCGCGCGACCACTACGGTCGCAGGTTCGAATCCTGCCTCGGACATGGACGTGTGTGATGTCCTTAGGTTAGCTAGGTTTAAGTAGTTCTAACATCGAGGGGACTGATGATCTCAGAAGTTAAGTCCCATAGTGCTCAGAGCCATTTGAACCATTTTTACAAACGTTCTGTTGTGCAGATCTGAAAATGGTTCAAATGGCTCTAAGCACTACGGGACTTAACATCTGAGAACATCAGTCCCCTAGAAGTTAGAACTACTTAAGCCTAACTAACGTAAGGACATCACACACGTCCATGCCCGAGGCAGCATTCGAACCCGCAACTGTAGCGGTCGCTCGGTTCCAGACTGATGCGCCAAGAACCGCTCGATCACACCGTCCGTTTGTGCATATCTCATTGTGCTTCATTTAAAGGGTGACAGATTGTCATTTACTGATACTATGAGGCATATACATCCGGTATCAGCAGAACATAATGGTCAAATAATGCACTGAGGTGACATAAGTCATGCAGTAGTGATATGCACAAATCCAGATGGTGGTAGTGTCACATACACAAGGTATGAAAAGGCAGTGCGCTGTTGAAACTGTCATTTGTACTCATGTGATGCATGTGAAAGGGTGTCCGATGTGGTTATGGTCGCACGACGGGATTTAACGAACTTTAAACGCGGAATGGTGGTTGGAGCTAGAAGCATGGGACAATCCATTTCGGATTTCGTCAGGGAATTTAATACATAGAGATCCACAATGTCAAGAATGTCACGAGAACACCAAATTTCAGGTATTACCTCTCACCACTAAGAACGCAGTGGCCGACGCTCTTCACTTTAGGACCGAGAGCAGTGGCGTTTGCAATAGTTGTCAGTGCTAACAGACAAGCAACATTGCATGAAACAGACCCTGAAATCAGTGTGGGACGTCCAACGAACGTATCCGTTAGCACAAAGCGCCGAAATTTCGCGTTTATGGCCACGACACGCCATCACTTGCATCACCTCTCCTTGGCTCGTTACCTTATCGCCTGGACCCTAGATGACTGGAAAACCTTAGCCTGGTAGTTTGTGGGCAGTTCTGAATACCACATGTGGCATCGGATTGTCGTGGATGAGAATCACTTTGTCCACATTTTGTATCCCTCGACGCCTTCGTCTGATGGCAGCCCAGAAGGCCGCTAACATCACTTTCCTGACCGATGGCTCTCAACAGATTTTTTTTTTTTTTTTTTTTTTTTTGAGCTCCAGGAGATCTTCGCACTCCTTGGAGTACCGATCGCGATGATTCAGTGAAGACATCATTCGTTTGCCTTTCATCATGTTATCCGACGCTTAGCAGCAGGAAACCTTCCCATCCATACCTTAGGATCTGTGAATGGTATAAAATGGGCATATCACCCTCGTAGTAAGGGTTGCACTGACTAATGTAGTAAAGGAGACCGAGAGAAAGCAAAATTGTAGGTACACGTCAATAGGCAGAAGACATACTATTAAAATAGAAGTGTATGGCATAAACTTTGAACTAAATTTAGGTGAGGTGTCCTCCTATTGAATACCAAATCATCATGTTACCATGTGCAGTGATGACTTGGCTCTGGATCATTACTTGAAGTTATTATGCCTGGGATGTTCAAGTGCACGGGTTTCCTCAGGATTATATTACCATCATCAAGAATCGTCAAAGTTATCAGTATCACCTGAAAGTTCGTAACGTAAGTAAATCTTAGAACTATTCATGAAAACTTAGTAGCGCAAAGAGAGCTGATTTGAAGGTTGTTCAACAAGACAAGGATAAGCTATAGCAGCTAAATATTAGTAAAACGAATTGTAATATGTTGATTAATGGGGTCACATACAATGTGGAAAGGTTGCAAGTAACGAGATCCATAAAATCATTAATTAAAGAATCCTTAACTTTGTATGAGAATTTAGCAAAATATTGTTCGGAACCTTGGACGAGGAGAATGTCGCTTATTACAAAATGCACATGCATATGATCGAATCTAGATCAGAACAACTGTGGAAATTATCAAAGAGCAAGTGACTGTAATAAATTCCCCTTGTCTGGTCTGAACTGGATGGTAAATTCGATCGGCAGAAATGGGAAGTTGCTTAAGAACAGTATGACAGAAATGGAACAGTTCACACGTACTGTCTGAGAACTACAGATGTGACTCTGAAAAGAACTACACCTCATTGAGCGAGATAAGTATAGAATATGAACAGTTAGTGAGTGCTGTAGTTCACACACAGAAAGACCACCCGCACCACATGTAGCAAATTCACTAGAGAATGTTGAATACCTAAGGTTAATCCAAGCTGAAGAGAGATGTAAGGTTTCCATTATATCTAATTGTAGATTTTATAGGTATAGTCTATTGAATGTCATGGATCTTGATGTTTAAGGATATTTAATTGATATTCCCTTAAGTGAGAATTCTAGACAATTAAAATTTTATGTTGACCATTTGTTACAACAGCAGGTAAGGAACAGAAATTATGTAAGGAGAGAGACGAAAGGAAGAAAATTTATAATGAAACTTTTGTGGAAATTACGATTTATGACCGAGAAAAGTGAAAAGACCTACAACGAGACAGGCATTATCCTAATAATTGTATTAAATAAAAACTAATTCATTAGCTAAAAGTTAATGGACACATTTATGTGCCAACAAATGGTTGTATGTAGTTTCTAGTGACGAAGATAATACCATATTTTGTAATACGTGTTCATTTCAAGCTGTTGAAGTAAATGAAATCTGGATGAATGGTGAAAGGTGGGGTCCTCATATATTCAGTTGGACAAAGTGGTACAACAAATTATAATTGGAAAGAAGTAATACCAAATGTGGCTTTGAGCACAGATGTTGTGAGGGCCTGGAAACAAACATTACTGCCTGACAGGTACGATTATATTTGACATTGAAATATGTAACATCGAATCTGTTGATTTAAGAAAACCCGTCAAAAGAGTAGAGAAAATTTCCAAAACCATAGGTAAGGAGTAGATCGAAATGGAAAGCCAAGAAAGGGTCTAAAAATGTCCCATTGCTACATATCCTAAGTAAAACCTTAGTTATAATAGATGTTGTATCATTGCATTGTTCCGAATGTGATTGTTGCAACATTTGTATAAGAATTAATTTGATGATATTTGAGGTGGTGACTATTGTTTTCTCTTTCTAAGAGGACGACTGTAGTGAGTTCATCAGAGAAATCGAATTACCGTTGCGAGCAGGAGGACAAATGACAAAATAGTGACGTAAGAAAGACTTCGTAGAGAAACAGATGACAGAGTAATCCCAAGAAACTGACGATAGTGAACAAAATGTAGCTGCGTTCTTTCAGGATCATATAAACAATCCATGTACAACTTTTATTGTGCTACTGCTACTCTGTGTAGGGCCCTTTAATGTATTTCTGCGGCGAGCTGTCAGGACCGGGACTATTTTAGTTAAAAGTGAGAAAATAAGTGGGGCTGTTCCACTGGGGCTTCTTCGAAGACGCCAATGGGTGTGCGGAGCACGAGAAACAAGAACGGAGCAAAGCCGAGTAATTTTTAACGAGAACGCCTTCCGAAGGAAATTTTTAGGTTAGAGGGTCTCAGGAAACCACAGAAATGGCGTCCGTCTAAATGGGGGCAGGTTAAAACACAGAAAGGTAGTTGCAGAAACGATCGGTGTTGTAAATGTGAATTGTCATAACTGTGTTGGGAAAGAACCAGAGTTCCAAGCCCTAATAGAAAGGACTGAAGCTCAAATAGTTATAAGTTCGAAAAGCTGGATAAAGCCGGAAATAAGTTTAGCAGAAATTATTTCAAATGATTTAACAGTGATCAGAAAGGATATATTAAATATTCTTGTGATGGCGTAATTATTGACGTCAGAAGTTGTTTAGCTTGTAGTGAAATTGAACTAGATATTTCCTGCGAAGTAGTATGTCGGACTAAACTATTAATTGGATCGTTTTACCGACCACCCGACTCAGAACATATATTGCTGAACAATTCAATGAAAACTTGAGTCTCATTTCAATAGGTACGGCAGTCATGCAATTGTAGTCGGAGGTGACTTAAATCTACCATCGATATGCTGGAAAAATTATACATATAAAGCCAGTGACAGGCATACCACCTCATCCGAAATTGTATTGAAGATTATTTTCAACGTGTAGTTCATGAGCCAACTCGATGCATAAATGGTTGCGAAAGCATACTTGACCTCTTAGTAGCAAATAATCCCGTACCAATTGGGAGTATAATGACGAATACAGGGATTAGCGACCACAAGGCGGTTTCTGCTAGGCTGAATACCGTAACACCCACAACCATCAAAAGGAAACGCAAAGTACATTTGTTTATAAAAGCTGATAAAAATGCTCTTCATGCCTCTTTAAGAGGCAGTCTCCTCTCCTTCCGATCTGATCATGTTAGCGTAAAAAAGATGTGGATTGATTTCAAAGAGATAGTATCGAAGGCTGTTGAGAGATATGTACCTCATAAAGTAATAAGTGATGGTAGGGGACCTCCATGGTACACAAAACGGGTGAGATCGCTGTTGCAGGAGCAACGAAAACAGCACTCCAAATTTAAAAGAACGCAAAATCATCAAGATTGGCAATGTTTTGCAGAACTTCAAAATATAGCCTGTACTTCAGTGCGAGATGCTTTTAATAATTTCCACAACGAAACTCTGCCTCGGGATCTGGCAGAAAACCCAAAGATATTCTGGTCACACATAAAGCACATCAGTGGCATGACGCAGTCAATACCTCCACTGCGCAATAACAACGGTGAAGCCACTAATGACAGTACCACTAAAGGAGAGTTATTAAACACTGCTTTCCGGAACTCCTGCACCAAAGAAGACGAGGTAAACATTCCTCAATTCCAATAAAGAACAACTACGAAAATGTGAAACGTAGGAGTAGATAACCCCGGTGTAGTAAAGCAGCCTATATCACTTAATAAAGGTAAGCCTCCGGTCCAGATTGTATACCAGTCAGGTTCCTTTCAGATTACGCTGATACAATAGCTCCATATATAGCAGTTATATACATCTGCTCGCTCACAGAAAGTTTCGTACCTAAAGACTGGAAAATTGTTCAAGTCACACCAATACCCAAAATGGAAATAGGAACAATCCTCTGAATTACAGGCCCATATAACTAACGTCAATTTGCAAGAGGGTTTAGGAACATATACTGTATTCGAACATTGTGAAGTACCTCGAAGAAAACGATTTGTTGACATATAGAACGAATTCAGGAAACATAGTTCTTGTGAAACACAACAAGCTCCTTATACTGAGAAAGTGGTGAGTGCTATTGACAGGGGATGTAAAATTGGTTCCATATTTTTAGGTTTCCAGATCGCTTTCGCCACCGTTCCTCACAAGCGTCTTCTAACCAAACTGTGTGCCTACGGAATATCGCCTCAGTTGTGCGACTGGATTCGTGATTTCCTGTCAGAAACATCACAGTTCGTAGTAGTACACGGAAAATCATCGAGTAAAACAGAATAAATATCCGGCATTCCCCAAGGATGTGCTATAGCCCTCTGTTATTCCCGATCTATATTAACTACAGAGGAGACAATCTGAGTAGCGCTATAAGCTTGTTTGCAGATGATGGTGTCATTTACCCTCTCGTAAAGTCATCAGATGACCAAAACGAATTCTAAAGTGATTTAGATAAGTTATCCGTATGGTGCCAAAAGTGGCAATTGACCCAGAATAAAGAAAAGTGTGAAGTTATTCAAATGAGTACTACAAGAAATCCGCTGCATTTCGATTACGCGATAAGTCACACATATCTCAAGGCTGTAAATAGGGGGAGATAATGCCACAGACATTATAAGCGAAATGGAGTGGAAATAATTAAAACGAAAGTGTTTTTCGTTGGGACGGGATCTTCGCAAAACATTTGAGTCACCCGTTTTCTCCTCCGATTGCGAAAACATTCTGTAGGCACCCACCTAAATAGGAGAAATTTCATCACGATGTAAAAAGAGAAATCAGGGGTCGCACAGAAAAATATAAGTGATTATATTATCCGCGCGCCGTTCGAGAGTGGAACGGTAGGAACTTCTTAAAGGTGGTTCATTGAACCCTCTGACAGACACTTTATTGTGACTAGTAGAGTAATCACGTAGATGTAGATGTAGATACATCCTCCCAGAAGTGATCTGCTTGCCTGTCATGGGTACAGCACATGGATGAAACTTATCAACCCATCAAATGAGTCGAGGATAGAGAAAAAAACTCATGACAGGAAAAAGCCATGTTCTAATTGTGGTTACTAGATGCGTAGATGCAGTGATCGAGGAAAATAACGAAAAGGCTCATGGACAACTATATTCGAGTGGAAAAACAGTCACTCTGAAAACCTATAAAGGGTGAGCTATGGGCCGTAGTTTCCGGTCATAGAGTCAGCTGAATCTGTAGTGGACGTCTTTTTCCAATCGCCTTCTCACTCCAAGTACCAAGACACGGCTACCTGTCAGGATTTCTCGAGTGCTGGCCAGGCAGAGACCGGAAAAGCCAACAGTTAATTTACAAGCGCATGTTCTCGACATCCATTACGAGAAACATATTAATCGATCTTTTCAACTGTTCGACTGTGCCCCCTGTGCGTGGTAACGGCTGAGTCGTTTACCTGCGTTTACCTGCGTTTACCCGTTATTGCGCTACATCACAGTTTGTATTTGCTAATAATAATTCCTGTACTCCCTTTGTATAACTAAAGATTTAGTGATTACTTTTTCTTCCAAATTCTTTGTCTCCTGTAATCTGTGAACCAATAAATTAGCCGATAACACTGATAAGTAGTTGTGTTTCATATCATTTTCAGTCTGTATTGAAATTTCATAATGGTAAATTAACCGATCAAAAGCTGTTTCGGGAAGCGAGTGTACTTGATTTAAACGCAGACTTCTACAGCAGTGGGATTTTTCTGTCACAGAGAAGAAAAGGCTGCTTGCGGGAGAGATACAGGCCACCAGTGTGTGCTCTGGAATGCCCACCTCTGTGTGCATATTCCAGATGCGAAGGGTGGAAACTCATAATCGGAAAACACACGACTTTAGGAAAGCTTTTTTACAAAAAAGACTTCATATTTTAGGTAATTCTATGATCGCCTTTGTGTCGCGTATGTGTGTTGTGCTCTGAGTTAGTAGCTTCTGAGACGTATAGTTTGCTCAAGAGTCTGTGTAGCTATAGCAGTGTTCATATCTCGGATACAAGTTAATGATGCTGCAGAATTTGTGTGTGGATGAAAGTTACTCACGATTTTCTCTGCAGTCGATAATTCGTGAAAACCTCTAGGACCTTCGTGGTGTCTGTAAAAGAGCTTCCCAGTACCATGCAGGACAGGGGTGCGAAAAACATAATGTCAGTGGTTAGTGTAACATTCACGTGATAAATTTTTGGCTACAGTGCGACGAGAGGAAATTATGCCTCTAACAGTTACAAACATTATCTATTCGACGTATCAAAAAACAGTGAAAATTTTTAAATATTAATTATTTACATAATATTCTATGATATAATTGGACATATCGATGTGTACAATACAAAGACAATGATATTTGAAAATTCCTTTTATGATCTGCGTTTGTCTTCCTTTGTTTGTACCTTTTGTTGGATGGCTTTTGTAGGTTCAGCACGCAAGACGCATATCAAACTGAGGTCTGTTAAGAAAGTGTAATTATTTGTTAATTATTACTTGAAAATAGAGTTCATTATAATTATGAACATGAGTGAATAATTATTTGTAACTGTAATTCCTCTCTCAGTAAGCATTATCTGTGTTAATTATTTCTTTCTGCTGAAAGGAGCGCAGCCATTGATGATAGCGATTTGTATCGCGCTTTTGTCTGTGTTTTCCTTTGAAACAAATCGAATGTTTCCTTGATGAAGTCTAAATAGTGCACAATACGAAAATAGATTTTATAGCGTTCAATAAGCATTTTAAATATTTACTTATTTGCTCTAACAATAGAAAGTCTCTATCAATTGCCTGCCGCCATCTCAACAATTATCTCAGCGGCAAATACGAATTTAAATCACGCAACTCTGCAGACATAAATGCCGAACGTAATACAAATGTGTAAAAATAAATGTGCACTGGTGGTTCCGAACTCATTTTATATGAAAATGATTCGAATCAGATTGGTTCTTTAAAAACAGTGCTCATTGCACGATCCTTATAAGAAATTTTTCTAGCTGATGTATGGAGCCGAAATTAATTACGCACGAGTTGCGAAGAATATTGGTTCAGGTAACATACGTCAGTGTTATGCGCGGCTGATATTCGGTGGTTTTAATGATCATTTTGCTGAAGATAACTGTTTCCATCGTAATCCATAGTTGTATTGAATCTGTTGTATGAACTGTGATTTAGTGACACACAACTTACAGACAACACTTTAACACGACGTTAACTTGGAGATCTTTAGCAACTTGATCAAATCTTTAGCCGGGAGAAAAATTATTTAGTAATTACCCAATGTAATAAAATAAGATTGTCATTTCCATTTACAAATTAGTTAAATACCAAACCACTGAATAACACAGCGAACGCCACATTAGTGAGGCTGATTAGTACAATACTTTTTAGTGTGTGGTGTTAAAAACAAGTCTGTGGCCCATTTACCTTCCGTGTGGGTCACTCTGTTACGTGGGACTCACTCTGTTACGATGGAAACGCAATAGATAACTGGAGGTAGTGTTGTAAGTAAACAGCGAGGTTTGTGAAAATTTTTAAAATGCATATGGCTTTCTTGGCAACTAAAGGGTTTATATTATTATTTGAAAAGAATTTCTTTAAGTACTACCTTGAGGACTGTGCATTTCCGTGTTTTGCGGACATTAAAAAAACCTGTTAAATGCTGACCGATGATATAATTCGCATCGAGGTTAATGATATGATCTCATGTTCTTCCTAGTGTTTTCAAATAGAGGAGAAGATTAATTAACCGGCTCTTGTATGAAGGCGAGATATATAACCTTACCTACAAATCAATAACGAAGCTTACCAATAAAGTGAGTATCTCCCCAATAACATAATACTTACTTATTACTGAGCTTGTAACAAAAAAAAAAAAAAAAAACCAGTGAAGCACTTCGACGGTATTTATACGTTTAGCCTTTATTAAACGAAGAAATACTTTCAAATCCGGTGTTTAGAGTAAACTGGGCTTTTTAATTTTTTTTTTTTTTGGTCATCAGTCTACTGACTGGTTTGATGCGACCCGCCACGAATTCCTTTCCTGCGCTAACCTCTTCATCTCAGAGTAGCACTTGCAACCTACTTCCTCAATTATTTGCTTGACGTATTCTAATCTCTGTCTTCCTCTACAGTTTTAGCCCTCTACAGCTCCCTCTAGTACCATGGAAGTCATTCCCTCATGTCTTGGCAGATGTCCTATCCTCCTGTCCCTTCTCCATATCAGTGTTTTCCACATTTACCTTTCCTCTCCGATTCTGCGTAGAACCTCCTCATTCCTTACCTTATCAGTCCACCTAATTTTCAACATTCGTCTATATCACCACATCTCAAATGCTTCGATTCTCTTCTGTTCCGGTTTTCCCACAGTCTGTGTTTCACTACCATACAATGCTGTACTCCTGACGCACATCCTCAGAAATTTCTTCCTCAAATTAAGGCCGGTATTTGATATTAGTAGACTTCTCTTGGCCAGAAATGCCTTTTTTGCCATAGCGAGTCTGCTTCTGATGTCCGCCTTGCTCCGTCCGTCATCGGTTATTTTACTGCCTAGGTAGCAGAAGTCCTTAATTTCATTGACTTCGTGACCATCAATCCTGATGTTAAGTTTCTCGCTGTCCTCATTTCTACTACTTGTCGCTAGCTTCGTCTATCTCCGATTTACTCTCAAACCATATTGTGTGTTCATTAGACTGTTCATTCCGTTCAGCAGATAATTTATTTCTTCTTCACTTTCACTCAGGATAGCAATGTCATCAGCGCACTGTATCATTGATATCCTTTCACTTTGTATTTTAATTCCATTCCTGAACCATCCTTTTATTTCCATCATTGTTTCCTCGATGTACAGATTGAAGAGTAGGGGTGAAAGGCTCCAGCCTTGTCTTACACCGTTTTTATTACGAGCACTTCGTTCTTGATCGTCCACTCTTATTATTCCCTCTTGGTGGTTGTACATACTGTATAAGTCTCGTCTCTCCCTATAGTTTACCCCTACTTATTTCAGAATCTCGAACAGCTTGCAGCATTTTATATTGTCGAACGCTTTTTCCAGTTCTACAAATCTTATGAAAGTGTCTTGATTTTTCTCTAGCCTTGCTTCCATTATTAGCCGTAACGTCAGAATTGCCTCTCTCGTCCCTTTACGTTTCCTAAAGCCAAACTGATCGTCACCTAGCGCATTCTCAATTTTCTTTTCCATTCTTCTGTATATTAATCTTGTAAGCAGCTTCGATGCATGAGCTGTTAAGCTGATTGTGCGACAATTCTCGCACTTGTCAGCTCTTGCCGTCTTCGTAATTGTGTGGATGATGCTTTTCCGAAAATCAGATGTTATATCGCCAGACTCTTATATTCTACACACCAACGTGAACAGTCGTTTTTTGCCACTTCCCGCAAAGTTTTTAGAAATTTTGATGGAGTGTTATCTATCCCTTCTGCCTTATTTGACCGTAAGTCCTCCAAAGCTCTTTTAAATTCCGATTCTAATACTGGATCCCCTATCTCTTCTAAACCGACTCCTGTTTCTTCTTCCGTCACATCAGACAAATCTTCACACTCATAGAGGCTTTCGATGTATTCTTTCCACCAATCTGCTCTCTCCTCTGAATTAAACAGTGGAATTCCCGTTGCACTCTTAATGTTACCACTGTTGCTTTTAATGTCACCAAAGGTTGTTTTGACTTTCCTGTATGCTGAGTCTGTCCTTCCGACAATCATATCTTTTTCGATGTCTTCACATTTTTCCTGCAGCCATTTCGTCTTAGCTTCCCTGCACTTCGTCCGCAGTTCGTGGTCGTGCGGTAGCGTTCTCGCTTCCCACGCCCGGTTTCCCGGGTTCGGTTCCCGGTAGGGTCAGGGATTTTCTCTGCCTCGTGATTGGGTATTGTGTGATGTCCTTAGGTTAGTTAGGTTTAAGCAGTTCTAAGTTCTAGGGGACTGATGACCATAGGTGTTAAGTCCCATAGTGCTCAGAGCCTTCCCTGCACTTCCTACAGATTTCATTCCTCAGCGACTTGTATTTCTGTATACCTGATTTCCCCGGAACATGTTTGTACTTCCTCCTTTCATCAATCAACTGAAGTATTTCTTCTGTTACTCATGGTTTCTTCGCAGCTACCTTCTTTGTACCTATGTTTTCCTTCCCAACTTCTGTGATGGCCCTTTCTTAGAGATGTCCATTCCTCTTCATCTGTACTGCCTACTACGCTATTCCTTATTGCTGTATCTATAGCGTTAGAGAACTTCAAACGTATCTCGTCATTCCTTAGTACTTCCGTATCCCACTTCTTTGCGGACTGATTCTTCCTGACTAATGTCTTGAACTTCAGCCTACTCTTCATCACTACTATATTGTGATCTGAGTCTATATCTGCTCCTGGGAACGCCTTACAATCCAGTATCTTATGTCTGCTCCTGGGAACGCCTTACAATCCAGTATCTGATTTCGGAATCTCTGTCTGACCATGATGTAATCTAATTGAAATCTTCCCGTATCTCCCGGCCTTTTCCAAGTATACCTCCTCCTCTTGTGATTCTTCAACAGGGTATTCGCTATTACTATCTGAAACTTGATACAGAACTCCATTAGTCTTTCTCCTCTTTCATTCCTTGTCCCATGCCCATATTCTCCCGTAACCTTTTCTTCTACTCCTTCCCCTACTGCTGCATTCCAGTCGCCCTTGACCATTAGATTTTCGTCCCCCTTTACTTACTGCATTACCCTTTCAATATCCTCATACACTTTCTCTATCTGTTCGTCTTCAGCTTCGGCGTCGGCATGTATACCTGAACTATTGTTGCCGGTGTTGGTCTGCTGTCGAATCTGATTAGAACAACCCGGTCACTGAACTGTTCACAGTAACACACCCTCTGCCCTATTTTCCTATTCATAACGAATCCTACACCTGTTATACCATTTTCTGCTGCTGTTGATATTACCCGATACTCATCTGACCAGAAATCCTTGGCTTCCTTCACTTCACTGACCCCTACTATATCGAGATTGAGCCTTGCATTTCCCTTTTCAGATTTTCTAGTTTCCCTACCACGTTCAAGCTCCTGACATTCCACGCCCCGACTCGTAGAACGCTATCCTTTCGTTGATTATTCAATCTTTTTCTCATGGTAACCTCCCCCTTGGCAGTCCCCTACCGGAGATCCGAATGGGGGACTGTTCCGGAATCTTTTGCCAATGGAGAGATCATCATGACACTTCTTCTAATACAGGCCACATGTCCTGTGGATACACGTTACGTGTCTTTAATGCAGTGGTTTCCATTGCCTTCTGCATCCTCATGTCGTTGATCATTGCTGATTCTTCCGCCTTTAGGGGCAATTTCCAACCCCTAGGACAAGAGTGTGCCTTGAACCTCTATCCGCTCCTCCGCCCTCTTTGACAAGGCCGTTGGCAGAATGAGGCTGACTTCTATGCCGGAAGTTATCGGCCACCAATGCTGATTATTTATCAAAACTTAGGCAGTGGCGGCGATCGAACACGGGACCGAAGAAGTTTTGATTATGAATCAAAGACGCTACCCCTAGACCACGGGTAGCTTACAGCTTTATTTCTGTCCAGTTCACTCTGTTGGTCCAGGTAGTCACTTATGGTCTGTGAAAATACATCCACATTTGCTTCATTACTCTGCAATTCACAATGAAGTGCCTGACACAGGGTTCACCGAACCACGGTCATTCTTTTTCTCTAACGCACCACTTTGTTACAGCCCGCGGGAAACACAAATACATACGAGTACATCTGTCCGTGAGTGCTCTGATTTCTCATCTTTCATTACGATGATCATTGCGCCCTATGTAGGTGGGCATAATCCCAAATCTCCACACTCGGAGGAAAAAAATTGTGACTGAAATTTCGTGACAACTTCAAGCCACAAAGGAAAACGACTTCCGTTTAGTGATTGCCGCACCAGTTCACGTACCATATCCGTGACACTCTCTTCGCTATTTCGTGACAGAACAAGACGAGGTGCCCATCTCTGAACTTTTTCAGTGTCCTCCGTAGATCCAATATGATGCGTCTCCTACACCGCACAGGACAACTCCGGAAGAGCACGGACAAGCGTAGTGTGCGCAGTCTCTTTAGAGACCCCGTCACACGTTTTAAGTATTTTGTAAATAAATTAGGGTTTTCGGTTTATTTTACCCACAACATTATATGTGATTGAACCAACTTAAGTTATTCGTAATAGATATCCATAAGTATGTAGTTGAGTTTATAGCCTTTATATTTGTGTGATTTTTTAGTATAACCGAAATTTAGTCGATTTCTTTTAGTACTCATGAGGTCGACTTCACCTTTTTAATTATTTAGAGTCAATTGCCACTTTTCGCACCATATAGATACCTCGTTTAAATTGTAGTGGAATTTGTTTTGAGCATCTGATGACTTTATAAAACCATAAATGACAGCTCCATCTTCCCACAATCTACGAGTGCTACTCATATTGTCTCCTAAATCGGTCATGTAGACGAGGAACAACAGAGGGCCTATAACACGCTACAGTCTGGAACCGCGCGGCCGTTACGGTCGCTGATTCGAATACTGCTTCGGGCAGGGATGTGTGTGATGCCCGTAGATTAGCCAGGTTTAAGTAGTTCCAAGTTCTAGGGAACTTATGAACTCAGAAGTTGAGTCCCATAGTGCTCAGAGCCATTTGAACCATTTTTTGAAGCCTATAACACATCCTGGGGAACGCCAGGTATTTTTTCTCTTTTACTCGATGACTTTCCGTCTATTACTACGAACTGTGACCTTTCTGGCAGGAAGTCACAAATCCAGTCACACAACTGGGACGATCCTCCGCAGTTACGCAATTTGAACAGAAGCAGCTCCTGCCCGTGGAGAACGGTGTCAATAACTTCCAGGAAACCTAAAAATACGGAATTTCTGGAAACCTGCAGCTACGGAACACTATGACAACCCCGTCAATAGCGCTCATTACTTCCTGACAATAAATTGGTAGCTGTGTTTCACAAGCCGTTATCCGTTTTTCAATAAATTGTTTGCTTTGAGGTAACTCATAATCTTCGAACAGAATATATGTTCCTAAGCACTACGGCAAATCGACGTTTACGATTTGGGTCTGTAATTCAGCGGATTAAAGCCATTTCCTTTCTTAAATATTGGTGTGAGCTGCGCAACTTTCCAGTGTTTAGGTAAGAATGACTCGACGAGAAAGCGCTTGTACATACTTCTATAAATATGAAACTACTTTATCAACATACTCTGAGAGGAACCTGTCTGGTATACAGTAAGGACCGGAGGCTTTGCTTTAATGATTTAAATTGCTGTGTTACACCAAGGATATCTGCTTGTAAGTTACTCACGTTTCCAGCTTATCTTGATTCGAATCTGGAATATTTACTTCGTCTTCTTTGGGGAAAGAATTTGCTAAATCCGCTTTTAGTAACTCTGCTTTAATGGCACTGTCATCAGTAGGGTGTTATAGTGTAATGGAGATATTCATTGCATATTTCCGCTTGCGTACTTTATATACGACCAGAATGTCTTTGGATCTTCTGCCACATTTTAGATTTAGTTTCGTTGTGCAAACTATTAAAAGTATTTGTCATTCGAGTTCGGAGTAAATTTCTAGCTTCTGTAAAACTTCAACACTCTTGGAGGTTTCGCGTTCATTCTAATTTGATATGCTTTTTTCGTCGCTTTTGCAACAGTGTTCCGACCTGTACTGTGTAATGTAGGGGATCAGTAGCATTTCTTATTAATTTATTTGGTATATGTTACTCGAGAGCCGTCGATAGTATTTCTTTTAATTCAAAGCATTATATAAATAAGTAAATGAAAAACTAAAAACTTTACGTAACCAGACTTCGTATGTTGTAAACGTTTTGTTATCTGGCTCGTTCGAGTAGCCACACCTCCGTCAGCCAGTGACATGTAAATTCATTTCCCTTTTCCTTGTTCGACTGCTATTAACATCCACAGGAGGGAACAACGGATAATTTTCTGTGAAGTACAAAACGCCTGGTAGCTTTTATCACTACAATTCGCACTTAACTGATGACGTTCGCTTTACGTAACAACGGAAGCTTACTAGCTTATAAAAGGCGATGTTCCTAACTCCTGGCTACTATTCGCCATGCAGAAGACACTCATTGTCATCGTCGTGGTCGCCGCCTGTGTCGGTAAGTCAATTCGCCGAACAGAGCCACGTAACTTCGTTTGTAATCGACTCTTAGACGCATTCAATTTGTAACAGATATACCAATAACGATGTTTGACCTCTAACTACGTTTCGAAGAGGCGAACAGCTGGAAACGAATTACTTGTTGCTAATCTTTGAGACACTCCGTTCATCCATTCGTTCCCTATATGCATCCCCTTTCATCGAACTGCACTGTATGCGTTCACCAGTATACAAGCCTTTATTCATTTGTTCTTGTACACTGACTGACAGGACGGACTCAACAGCGTCATAGTTTTTGCTCTCACCTCATATTGCTTGACAGAAAATATTAAAGGTGGAACCATAGGCATAACTTTTTCTAGTAATATCTGATATGTGAAGAAAGGGAAACGTAAAGGTTAAATTAGGCAAGCGTCGCGTACAGCAGAGTGACACTATGTGCACTTAATTACCTAGAAATAAACTCTGGGAAAGAAGATTAATGTTACCAGTCAGTAACTGCTAGCTCCAAAAACAGCACCCATTTGGAACAAAATGCAGCATGAAGTTGCTATGTTCACATATTCAGAGCTGTGATAGCATTCCCGTTTAGATGTTTAGGTAAGTGGAGTTCGTTTGACCAATATGTAACAGACGTTTCCTAAATTTCAATAACTCAATGAACGCTGTGCTTACATATCGTTGCGATGACAAGACTATAGAAATGAATTTTCTTCCAAAATATACGGGCTATACTACGGATTATTTATTGTGATAATTTGAAGAAGCAGTTACGACATAGATATCGTACAAATTTCCACAAGCTAAACAGTAAATTAACTACCTTGATATTTCGTAAATAACTTTAATGAATACATAAATTTTTGTCGTTTTGTGCTCCATGGCTGCGTTTACATTCCAGTTTCGTTAAATTAAGAGTTAGTTCCATTTTAATGGGATGCAAAGAGATGACGCGCGATTATGGTAACTGTATGGTATTGTTCGTAGCGTTCGTCACATAGCTCGACAGGCGATCCTGCGGCAGTCAGTTCTAAAGCTAAACCCATTTTGCACATATTGGGTCATCCGTGTGGCAGCGTGGCTCATGTGCTGCTTCTTAACCAGACAGGGCTTTTTACTGAGTATTAACAGCTTTACGATACAAGGTCTAAATCTTTTGTGTCTCTTCCATTGTGTCGAATAATTTTCGTTCTCACGTATGCAGATAAAAGATTCCCATATTCCTCCCGCCTTGATTTGGAACGAAAAGGTTATTTGTTATGAAATTGACCACTACTGCTCCTAAAAAGGACAATCCTTGCGCCAGAATTACTTTACGAATATACTCTAAGACAAAAAGTGATGCATCACGAAGGGCTGGGACGGAACTCGGTTGATGTAATGTGCGTGTACAGTCAACAAATGATTGCAACTTGAGAAAAAGTTCGATAGTTAATTCAAGAGGAAAAGCTTCATAAGTTGAGGAAGTCGTTTACGCTTTGGTCCACCTTTGGCGCTATGTAAGCAGTTATTAGTATTGACATTGTTTGATAGAATGGTTGGATGTCCTCCTGAAGGATACCTTGGTACATGCAGTCCCAATTGCTCTTTAGATCTTCAAAATGCCGAGTTGCTTGGAGGGTCTTTCCAATAATGCTCTAAACTTTCTCAACTGGGGTGAGATAAGGTGACCTTACAGTGTAACGTATGTTTTGGAAAGCACGAAGGCAAGCAGCTGAAAGTGTCGCCGTGTGCAGGAGGGCGTTATCTAGCTAAGATGTAAGCCCATAATGCCTTGCCATAAAGGGCAATAAAACGGGCTTAGAACATGCTGTAAAGTTGCGTGGATGACACTCAAAGGGGTCCTGCTATGATATGATATGGCACATCCATCCATGCGTGTCTGCAAGTACGTCTCCACTGGTCATCGGGGCTCAGTTTGAAGCGGGACTCATCACTGTAAACACCTCTACTCCAGTTAGTGAGATTACTAGTCGAATATGCCCGGCACCACTGATAATGGACCTGTTGTTGTACAGAGGTCAATGGATGACGGTTCAAGGGTCGCCTCCACAGCAGGCGACTGGATCATGTACGAAACATAACTCTAAGGTAACAAAAGTGATGGGATAACGACATGCACACATGCAGGTGTCGGCAGTATCGGGTACACAAGGCGTAAAACGGCAGTGCGTTGGCGGAGCTTTCATTTGTGATCCGGTGGTTAGTGACAATCAGTCTTTGCGCGCACTATTTGCGAGTGGAACATGGTTGTGGGGATCAGATAGTTGTACCAAAAGTACGGTCCGCCACTCACCATTAGGTGGCTTGCGGAGTATGATGTAGATGTAGATGTGATTCATGTACAATAATTTACCAAGTTAATTATGGCCTCAACAAGGTAATTAGCATACTTTGAACGCGGAAAGGCATTTGGAGCGAGACGATTGGGTAAGTACATTCTGGAGATCGTTTGGGAATTCAGAGTGTGCCGAGAATATGACGTTTCAGGCGGAGAATGCAGTGGTTGATGGCCTTCACTTAACGACCGACAGCAACTGAGTTAGATTGGTCAGTACTAACAGGCAATAACAATACGTGAAATAGCCGTAGTAATCAGTGTGAAACTTACGACTAACGTATCTGTTACGGCTGTGCTGCGAAAGATGTCGTTAACGGGCTATGGCAGCAGACGACCGACCTGAGTGCCTTTGCTAACAGCATGACATCACTTGCAGTGCCTCTCCCGAGCCGATGACCATATCGGGTGGACCCTAAACGACAGGGAAACGGTGGTCATGTCAGACGAGTGCCTATTTCAGTTCGTAAGAGCTCATGCTAGTTTTTGAGTGTGTCACACACCCCACTTATCCACAAAACCAAGTTTTCAACAAGACACAGTGTAAGTTGGTAGTGGTTCAATAATGGTGAGGGCTCTGTTTCGATTCAATGGACTGGGTAGTCTAGTTCATCTGAACCTCTCATTGACTGGCGATGGTGAGAGATTGCAGGGTACAGTCAGTTCTGATACGGTGTTGTGTTCCTAGGGAAGTTGATCTTTATTACATGGTTGCTATAGTTGGAAATTATCTGACTTCATTCATATCATGAAATGGTTGGCAGTAGTTACGCTCTTGCTTGTGTGCTCTACTGAAGGAATTGCGGTAAACTTTGCCTGCATCTAAAGGAAGAGGGTGCCGATTTAAACGACTGCAGTGAAAGCGTGTAACCTCCCCCCTCTCTTATCGACCTCAATGACAGTGAGAAATTAAACCGCGTGTACCTAATGGGAGTTTTGGAAAAGCAATCGTCACCGAAGTTAACCTGTCGGTAAAGAGGGAGGAAAGGGTTACATCTAAATGAAAGGAAATGTGCTAATGAAACTGGTGGAAATTAATTTTGAAAAGGGGTAAAGTTAATAAAGAAGGTAAATGTGCAGCCGTTACGTTAACAATTAAGTAGCGGTAATTAGGTATTTGAGATTTGGGGGAAATCACGGTCGCCAGTCCTAAGGACAATTACTATAGTAACTGAAAAAGAAAGGTTATTACACATATAATTAGCACTAGAAGCGTGGCAACTGAAGGTTGACACGTGTAGTGTGAAAACTGAAAGTTTGTCAGAAGTAATAAATTTCGCTACACCCTGACTTAATTTAGCAAAAGAATTAATAACCGGAAAATCGAAAGTTAATTTAGTGACTGAAGTTAATAGTGAGCTTTCTTTCTGAAGCACATCGAAATTCAGTAAAATACGGTTAGTCTTGAACTACCCCAACAATCATTTCAAAAACTACTTGAATCTACGCAATTTAGAAATAAGAGATTTAACTTTGAACTTGAATTAAATGATTCTGAACTATTAACAATAGTAAAATTTAGTACGTACCAAACTGAGCTGCAGTCACAGGTAAGCTAAAATATGCTAACAAAACTCGCACTCTAAATTTGTGCTCGTGTAACCTAAATATTGTAGCCAGCTACTGAACTTTGAAATTAAAGCAGTGAAATCTAATTATATTATTTTAATGCTGGCGTTTGAATTTCAACGACATTCGGGTTCATTTCGGAAAAGGAAGGGACCCTGCTTGGCAATGCAATTGGGACAATGAGCAACAAAGGTTCATGCTAAGTTGCTGTAATTTTGCGAGGCAAATGGAACAATTTGAAAAGCTGAGGTCTGCCATACAGTTCTGAAACTTTACGTTCTTTTAGTCTTCCTTGTTGGTTGATTGAAGGTTTGAAGCCGTCGATCGAGGAGGTGGCGACAGTCACTCATTGTCGGCCGTCGCTGTTGCAGAAGCTGGATGTTGGCGCGCCTCCTTCTCGACACGGTCACCAGGCGAAACGGGCTCTTGATGTGCGCCAGCTAATGCTTCCCGTCCGCGACACCATGTCAGAAACTATCATCGCGAGTCGAGCGCAATTACTTGCTGCCAAACCCCGAAAGCGCGGCAACTCGCGGGAGCGTCACACAACACCTGCTCCACTCGCCACTCCCGCCAGACTCTCTCTCCCTCACAGCCCGCGCTCCACGCGGCAGAGTTCACACTACCAAAGATCCTACACACTTTGATTCTTCACACGACCTATCGATGTAATCGTTCGATAGCAGTTTTCCCTAGGCAAGACCCAGCGTAAAAATACAAATAATATTTACGAAACAAACCAATTATACATCGACATGAGTGCATAAATATATATATACAAACAGTAAAACAATTACAATATATAAAGAGACAGAAATGTCATATCTTGAGGTAACAAAACAAGGAAAAAAAATAATAGTACAATAGATGGAAATAGGAGGATATGCATTTCCGGCGTTACACGTGCCCCACATTGTCTGAGGATGTTCGTGTAACGTAAACAGACTCAGAAAATGTCCCAAAAAAGAAACAGCGGAAATGCATATGCTCAAAACATCAACAAAATTTAGCATTCGTCTAATTAAGCATAAATCAATTTTTAGACCATAATAATTGAGTGGAGACACTCCTAATCTTATTCCACTCTGTCATCTTGCACAAATAAAACAGGTTGACAACATATATAAATTCATAGAAAACATAGAAAATGGTTTAGCTATTCTAAAATTGTCAAAATTCCCAACAGTATCAAGAAATGGAATAGTATTCACAAAATTAATCAGAGTACATGGTCATAAAAACAGGTAGATCAAAATACGCAAATTAATAATTAATTACATAGAATACACATTTTTACATAACCCTTTCATAATTAATATTCTCGTCATGGGAGTCCATTAAACGCTAAACAAGAAAATAACACACATCAGATCGAAAAAAAACATAAATGTTGACAGTAGCATTCTTTCAGCTGTCCAGGAAGAAAAACAATTCCGCCTTCCGTACTCGCAAGTACAAAGAATGCCGACAGCGGCCCAAGAGCCAACAGCGGCACAAGAGCCGACAGCGGCTCGCCTCGCCAGTATTGTTGCGCCCGCGTGTGCGGCACGCTTGATCTCACTCGCCCTTGTGACGGCGTTTCCAGAACGTCCGTTTCACTGAATTCTTTAGGAAAAACTCACTCCCGAGTAATCTCAAGGAGTCCCTTAATACTATCACAGTGGATAACTCAACACTGTCCATCATCACACGCATGTACTAGCCTGAAACTTAAAACAGCGTCTAAGTACATCGGCAATGACTAGTAAATCACATATTTATGAAATCTTACAGCTATTTACAAAATCATATTTACATTCCTTAATCTACTGTGACTCAGCTGAAAACTTAAACTAGCAGCTTGGATTTTTCAGTTGATTCGATCAAGATTAAATTGATTAAAATTAAATTGATTAATCAAAATTAATTACTTATTAATTACAACTTCTTTAATGACCTTGGTCAGTCAAAAGCATGGCAATCTAGCAAATCGTTAAATCTTACACTCTATTTTACATACTGTATAAATTACCCATTGTGTGGTATTAATCGATCCTAGGTTGGTACAATTTCAAGTCTACAATATTCCGTAAGCATTTGTGTGAGTCATACCAATGACTTTATATGGTCCATTATAAACAAACTTAAATTTAGAGTTTTCATGGTCTATCTCGCTCGATTTCTCATGAGCTTTTACAAGTACTAAGTCTCCGATTGCAAACTTAGCAAAACGCACTTTAGCGTCATTACGACGTATGCGAGCACCGGCTTTTAGCTTCATTACTTCTCGCAAACGATCGTTTTTCACACCAATACTAATGTCAATCCGTGGAGGGAATTTGATTATCTCTTCCAATTCACTTTCTACACTTTTGTCAATGCCGAACTTCCTCACATTACGGCAGTTCAAACTCATTCCTACGTCAATGTCATCCAGCCAGTTAACAATGTGTATAGGCTGGTATTGCCTATGCACACCGTCTCCTGCCTCGTCAAAACTAACTATCATTGTTTTATCTAGTGACATACATGTCAAAGTTTTGCTTTCGCAGTTAATCACTGCACGGTACTTTAATAGCCAATCTAACCCGATAATTACTTCCGTAGTAAAGTCTGGCACGACGACAAACTCTTGTTCAAATCGTGCCCCACATATCTCGAAGTTGACAAAAATCTGTTTTGTGACCGGTTTACTGACCTTCCCAGTAGCACCGATAATTTTCACTCCTGTTACTGGCATAACTACGATGCCAGGTCTGTCTTTCAGTAACTCAAATATTTTCCCAGATACAGCACTCAATTCTGCACCGGTGTCAATCAACACGTTTAGTTATAGGTCGTGCATATTAACAGACACTACTATCTGTCTACACTTGTCCTCGACTGTTTCTTTATTTTCCCACAGTAAATCCTTGTCTATATCCAGGTCATTCCAGAATAAACCATCCGGCTTAGATCCTAAATCCGGCTTATCTGGCGGCTTTTTCAGCCTCTGTTCACATACAGTTTTAATTTCAACACGTTTGTCCTGAGGCTTAGTCTCTAGCTTCGCCTCCAATACCGAAACCTTTTCCTGTAACTCGTCAACTAGTGAGTGTTGCTTTGCTATCAATTCACTAATTGTCACCTTCGTTGATTCCACTTTGGTCAGATTGATCTCATCTGCCAATCTACCTGGAGGAATGTGCCCAGTAGCATCTGAAATTACTTCCTCTGGATCTGCGCAACCCACACTGCTATCGTCTGACTGTATAATGTCAGCTCTAACCTCATACACGCTGTAATCTATGTGCTTTTCTACCAATCGTGTCCGGCTATCACTAAAATTTTCGTAATCTTTCTCCTTAATACTCTCGCAATGTTTAAACTGGAGGTTTGCGTCGGATGGGTCGGCTACTTCTACCACTATAACTTTCGGTAAAGTCTGCCGGTTAGGGCCAGAACTTTCCGTTACTACTTCAACATCTAACTCCTGCGGGACGAAACACGACGAATCTTGCTCGTGCTCCCCATTAACATCAACTATTTCTGGTAAAGTCTGCCGGTTAGGGCCAGAACTTTCCATCACTTCACAAAAACTATCTTCCTGTGGGACGAGACGCGGCAAATCCTGCCCGCGCTCCCTATAAACACTCCTCCCGTATAGGCCCCTATAATCTCTTAGTTCGTCGTATAAGCGACCGAACTGCCTTAACCAGACCTCATCCCTCTCTGCATCCCCTCGCTCGATGACGGACGTTTTATCCGACATCTGATCTTCTCTCAACAATTGCGAATCATTCTTAAACTCAATCTCCAGTTCCGCTGTGGGTATTACAGCTGCCACTTTATAATCGATTTCCGGAACACTACTTAAATTGTTCTCACTGACAGTGAATGTATTTTCTGCTGCCATGTATACAGCTGATTTACTACTTGTGGGCGCACTCCTTTCTCCTAACACTGGCACACTCTCCCGCCGTTGATTATTCCATACGGAATTTTCATAACGACGACACCTGGGTTTTCTCCTGTTATTGGGCCGCCAAAATTTCTCCACGCCCGGTCGGCCCCTCACCGGCGCGGCTAATGATTTCCCTGTCTCGTCCCAGCAGATACGCTCCCCGGTTACTGCTGAGGCGGCTGGTCACACCCTCTGGCGTTATTACTATTCTGCGCAGCCCGTATCACGCTAGTATGATACTGGTTTCCGTAATTCCGGTTATTATTTGCATTGTACCGATTGTTTTTACGGTCCGAACCATTATTGTTATTGCTGCCGTGGTTGCGGTATGCATTATTCCCATGGTTATCGTTGGTGTGGTTGCTGTGGTACCCGTTGTTGTTACCACGGCCTCTACCACTGTCGCGATTATTGCGCCAATTGTCCTCGTCCTCCACTCTTTCCAGGAAATCATTTATTGTCCTGTAATTGCTTCCTACGTATCGTTTTGTATCATCTGGAAGCTTCTTGTAGAGTTCCCAGACTATTTCGGATTCCGAGCGGCGGTCACGCAAATATTCCAACTTGCGGATCCAGCCCTCACAAAACTCCTTCATCGAACCGCGCGAATTCGCATCGAAAGGCCTCGATACGACAAATTCGCGCCAGACACTTTGCTGTTTTTGCTCTGACCAGTATTCAGCCAGAAACAAATTTTTAAATTCGTCAAAAGTCAGGTCCGTAATGTTGAGGTTTAAGCCCCAAAGCTTGGCATCACCAGCCAACACATCAATAATCGCATTAATTTTTCTCTCATTAGTCCATGATCTGGGTAAAATTCTTTCACAATTTTTAATGAAATCCGTCGGGTGTATACCGCCTTTTTTCAAGGGGTCGAACCGCTCCTCTTTCGTCAACAACTCCGAACTATGTGCACAGATTGGCACATAGCTCTGTTTTTCGTCAAGTTTCCTTTCTAATACCGACACCCTCGTAATCACTTGGCAAGTGGTTGTCGCAAGCGTTTCCAGTTCCCTCTTTTTCTCTTCGCAGGTGTTAGCCTGCTTCGTCACTTTGGTATCTACTTCGGATACTAAAGCCTTTAAAGTTTCCACCTTCTGTTGATCCTCTTTTCTCACTAATTGAATTTGTTCCGTCACCTTATTCTCGATGATCGGAGCAACTGCGTCTCCTACACTTTTCTCGATTCTGCTAATTTCGGAATCAAAACGAGTATTTATGCTCGCAATTTCCGCCTGAACGCCTATCATTTCCTGTTTAAGGTTACCGATTTCGGTATTAATCACGACAATATCGTCTTTGATTTTATCAACTTTTGTGTTAACAACTTCAACATTGTTGTTAACAACATTAATAGCTTTGTTCTGATTGTCTAGCATTCGTTCAATTTTTTCAGACTGAGCTACTTGCTTGGCAGCCTGAGCTGCTTGCTCGGCAGCCTGAGCTTCTTGCTTGGCAGCCTGAGCTTTAATTTCTGCCGATTGACTCTTGATTTCGTTAATCAAAACATTCAATAAATCAGTTAAATTCCCGGAAACCACCGGTTTTACTTCCGTAGCGGCTTCCTCTTTCATTGTCCCCCCGTATTCGTCATCAAGGGATTCAGATTTGATTTTCACTTCCGATTCCGAAACATTTTCTAAAGTCTGGAATTCCATTTCTGCTCTTTGTTGCGTTTCGGCGGTCGCATCTTTCATGCTAGCCGCCTGCCCCGGAACAATGGCTACCGCTGTGCGCGTTTCCCACTGTTCGACCGATTGTTCCGTATCCAAGTCTACCAAATTTTTGCAATTGTTGCCTTCACTCATTTTAATATTTTTCAATATAAATGCCAAATCTCAAATCTAATTAGGATTCCTCACACTAATATTCTCGCTGACGTATAGACCATTTCGTAACCAGTACTTTGTTACGAGATTTGCACAATGCAAAATTCGTGTCCAGAACAACCTCAAATTTGAAGATTGTCCTGTCACCAGGTCGCCACGTGTAACCTCCCCCCTCACTTATCGACCTTAATGACAGTGAGAAATTAAACCGCGTGTACCTAATGGGAGTTTTGGAAAAGCAATCGTCACCGAAGTTAACCTGTCGGTAAAGAGGGAGGAAAGGGTTACATCTAAATGAAAGGAAATGTGCTAATGAAACTGGTGGAAATTAATTTTGAAAAGGGGTAAAGTTAATAAAGAAGGTAAATGTGCAGCCGTTACGTTAACAATTAAGTAGCGGTAATTAGGTATTTGAGATTTGGGGGAAATCACGGTCGCCAGTCCTAAGGACAATTACTATAGTAACTGAAAAAGAAAGGTTATTACACATATAATTAGCACTAGAAGCGTGGCAACTGAAGGTTGACACGTGTAGCGTGAAAACTGAAAGTTTGTCAGAAGTAATAAATTTCGCTACACCCTGACTTAATTTAGCAAAAGAATTAATAACCGGAAAATCGAAAGTTAATTTAGTGACTGAAGTTAATAGTGAGCTTTCTTTCTGAAGCACATCGAAATTCAGTAAAATACGGTTAGTCTTGAACTACCTCAACAATCATTTCAAAAACTACTTGAATCTACGCAATTTAGAAATAAGAGATTTAACTTTGAACTTGAATTAAATGATTCTGAACTATTAACAATAGTAAAATTTAGTACGTACCAAACTGAGCTGCAGTCACAGGTAAGCTAAAATATGCTAACAAAACTCGCACTCTAAATTTGTGCTCGTGTAACCTAAATATTGTAGCCAGCTACTGAACTTTGAAATTAAAGCAGTGAAATCTAATTATATTATTTTAATGCTGGCGTTTGAATTTCAACGACACTCGGGTTCATTTCGGAAAAGGAAGGGACCCTGCTTGGCAATGCAATTGGGACAATGAGCAACAAAGGTTCATGCTAAGTTGCTGTAATTTTGCGAGGCAAATGGAACAATTTGAAAAGCTGAGGTCTGCCATACAGTTCTGAAACTTTACGTGCTTTTAGTCTTCCTTGTTGGTTGATTGAAGGTTTGAAGCCGTCGATCGAGGAGGTGGCGACAGTCACTCATTGTCGGCCGTCGCTGTTGCAGAAGCTGGATGTTGGCGCGCCTCCTTCTCGACACGGTCACCAGGCGAAACGGGCTCTTGATGTGCGCCAGCTAATGCTTCCCGTCCGCGACACCATGTCAGAAACTATCATCGCGAGTCGAGCGCAATTACTTGCTGCCAAACCCCGAAAGCGCGGCAACTCGCGGGAGCGTCACACAACACCTGCTCCACTCGCCACTCCCGCCAGACTCTCTCTCCCTCACAGCCCGCGCTCCACGCGGCAGAGTTCACACTACCAAAGATCCTACACACTTTGATTCTTCACACGACCTATCGATGTAATCGTTCGATAGCAGTTTTCCCTAGGCAAGACCCAGCGTAAAAATACAAATAATATTTACGAAACAAACCAATTATACATCGACATGAGTGCATAAATATATATATACAAACAGTAAAACAATTACAATATATAAAGAGACAGAAATGTCATATCTTGAGGTAACAAAACAAGGAAAAAAAATAATAGTACAATAGATGGAAATAGGAGGATATGCATTTCCGGCGTTACAGCGTACGGTGGCTCAGAGCCGAGGGGACGTTTTTTCTGCAGGGTGAAAACGTGCTGCTACTCAGTCTCATTGTGCAGACTCGTTGGATGGCGCCAGTCGGCCGGCGGCCGCGTTCACATCGGCCAACTAGCTATGGGCAGAGCATTGATGATCAGCAAATAAATCAGAGGATGGGCCCTTGTTAGGCAGGAAGGCAATGAGACGACTGTGCGTTTCTGCGAATTTCCATGACCAGGGGCGCCCATACGTTAAGACTCTACTTCAAGACATATTTGTAAAGGCACAAGGGTTTAGCGAGTTTATGGCCATTCTTTGGAAAGTTCGAGATGGACGCTACAGGGTACATAGCAATCTTTGTATGTAAGACTGTGGTTCCATCGAGTTCATGCTTTTAGCAAACGTCACAGCGTAAACGTGGGAGGAAGAGGCCTATAATCTGAGTCTGTTTCTCCTTTTCTCCCAATTAATTCTTAAAGTCACTAATTGGTCAAATCTGTGTATGCAGAGAAAGGGAGAGCCTGTGCCAGTTTTCATCTGAACTGTCAGACGTACTGCTTTTAGCATCAAGCACACAACGAATGGTGCGTGGGTGGACTTATTTGTTTTGAGTCATCCGTCTAAACATTTGACATATTCCGTCATTCATAGTTGTGGCATGGAGTCAAATTGGTTTGGCACAACAGCAAACTGGTCCACCTGCACACTAGAACCCACCGGGGTTTGAGAGGCTACGAATTAGCCAAACGCGAGACCGCCTACTTGCATCTTTCGGACGCGCGACATTAATAACAGTTTACTGCCGTCCATGACTCCGGTCGCCGAGCGCAATGCGGGGTGCCGCCCTGTCGAGCAGGTGGGTAAAGTGTTCGTTGCTATGGCGTAGGGCTCCAATATATTCTTCTCAGCACCATGCTTGACTGTAGCGTAGTTTTTGGGCCATACCGCGGATTCACATGTATGAAGTCAGGTAAACCGTTTAGTGTTCTGGTTTGTGTCGTGTGTTGATCCCCAGGTGATCACTTTGTTCACCTTAGGCCACATATCTTTGATAGCGTTTGTCCAAATAAAAAAATGTGTGTGTCGTTTCTTTAGTCATTTTTTGTCTTGTGATGTTAAGAATGAATAAATCTATTATGGGTCAATTTTACTGCATGAGACTTCCAACGACTTTTTGAGTCCATGCTAAAACGAGTTACTGCACTTCACTGGGCAACAGGACATCCGGCACGATATCCCATTACTTTTTCTGCCTCAGTGACAGCGCGTGGCCTCTCATGTGAGATGTCTGGTTGACCAAAAACTTGTGGAGGTCAAGGACGGGGTGGCTTCTGTGACAGGGACACAAATAACGAGATTCTTAGGGTAGTGTTTGATACATCTCTAAACTGAACGTGATTCCCAGCAAGTCCGGCGTAATATCCAACACAAGTCGGTGAGATAGGTCAAGTCCGATGTCCGCAGTAGTAACAAAGGCTGAATGACAACGCTTAGACTAGACAGAGAGAGCGGAACAACAGAAAGACTAGACTAGACTACTCTAGAGAGCGGTGGGTCGTCTATTAAGTCGGTTTCGTGGCGGTACTAGCGGCGTGGGCTGAGGAGGTCTTGTCTCTAAGCCGGCCGTAGATTTGCAGCGTAGTCACATGGGCTACCGCCAAATTCTACATGTGGACTCAGGTGGCGTAGTATTGACAGCACACGACGTCACACGAGGTAAAAAGTGTGCTTGCACCCTTGGGAGTTGGTGATGTAGACAAAGGTTATGTTAGTCACGTAACTTGTTTAGACGAAATCATTAACAGGGTAGCGAAGCACTGACGTGCTCATATTGGGGACAAGTTGGATGTAACACACATTCGTTCATGGTCAGTTCTAATCATCTAGCATTACAACTACTGGTGCCGGTATGGATTACATCATAATAGGGCAGTTTCGTTCTAATAACTCATTGCGTAATGTACGTCTTCTTTGATGTGGCGACAGTATTTCTGTCCAGCTGAGCTGCCGCTGCGAAATTTCACTCTTCATTTTTACCATCTACTGATACATGGTATTTGGATACCGTCAAGATGAAACGAAATCAGTAGTTTGTGTAACATGAAAGTTAATAATTTCTGGTCAGTTACAAAAAATACCTGCGACGTCAACACACGTACTCTAAGTCGTAGTTTTTGGAACACTGAAGAAAGATCGATATTCATATGCCTGATATTCATTGACGCATTGTCAGCGTGCTTTCAGAAAATTCGTTCTTGTGAAACGCAACCAGCTCTTCATTCGCAAGTAATAATGAGTGCTGTCGACGAGGGATCTCAAATTGATTCCATATTTCTAGGCTTCCAGAAGGCTTTTAACACTGTTCCTCATAAAAGACTTCTAATCAATTGCTTGTCTATGATGCATCACCTCAGTTACGTGACTAGACTCGTGCGCTCCTATCAAATGGGTCACAGTTCGTAGTAATCTACAGAAAATCATCGAGTGAAATAGAACTATTTCAATTCAATCTCGTACTTATTCTTCAGTAACGATTGTGGTAACTCTATGAAGAAAAACACGTCCGGTTTCTATAAAACAGAACTATTATCTGGCTTTCCCAAAATAAGAGTTATAGTCTTCTGCCCTCCCTAACCTATGTAAACATTTTAGGAGGCAATCTTGGTAGCCCTGTTAGACTGTTTGTAGAAGAAGCTATCGTTTGCCCTCTAGTGAAGTCTTTAGAATATCCAAACCATTTCCAAAACCGACACTACATCTACATCTACATCTACATTGGGAGCCTGTATCTAATATTTTCTGGGTCTCATGAACAAATAAGGCGAATTGGGTCTCACACGATCGCTGTTTCCGGAATTCATGTTGATTCCTACATAGTAGATTCTGGGTTTCCAGAAATGACATGATACGCGAGCAAAAAACATGTTCTAAAATTCTACAAGAGATCGACGTAAGAGATATAGGTCTATAGTTTTGCGCATCTGCTCGACGACCCTTCTTGAAGACTGGGACTATCTGTGCTCTTTTCCAATCATTTGGAACCCTCCGTTCCTCTAGAGACTTGCGGTACACGGCTGTTAGAAGGGGGGCAAGTTCTTTCGCGTACTCTGTGTAGAATCGAATTGGTATCCCGTCAGGTCCAGTGGACTTTCCTCTATTGAGTGATTCCAGTTGCTTTTCTATTCCTTGGACACTTATTTCGATGTCAGCCATTTTTTCGTTTGTGCGAGGATTTAGAGAAGGAACTGCAGTGCGGTCTTCCTCTGTGAAACAGCTTTGGAAAAAGGTGTTTAGTATTTCAGCTTTACGCGTGTCATCCTCTGTTTCAATGCCATCATCATCCCGTAGTGTCTGCATATGCTGTTTCGAACCACTTACTGATTTAACGTAAGACCAGAACTTCCTAGGATTTTCTGTCAAGTCGGTACATAGAACTTTACTTTCGAATTCAATGAACGCTTCACGCATAGCCCTCCTTACGCCAACTTTGACATCGTTTAGCTTCCGTTTGTCTGAGAGGTTTTGGCTGCGTTTAAACTTGGAGTGGAGCTCTCTTTGCTTTCGCAGTAGTTTCCTAACTTTGTTGTCGTACCACGGTGGGTTTTTCCCGTCCCTCACAGTTTTACTCGGCACGTACCTGTCTAAAACGCATTTTACGATTGCCTTGAACTTTTTCCATAAACACTCAACATTGTCAGTGTCGGAACAGAAATTTTCGTTTTGATCTGTTAGGTAGTCTGAAATCTGCCTTCTATTACTCTTGCTAAACAGATAAACCTTCCTCCCTTTTTTTATATTCCTATTAACTTCCATATTCAGGGATGCTGCAACGGCCTTATGATCACTGATTACCTGTTCTGTACATACAGAGTCGGAAAGTTCGGGTCTGTTTGTTATCAGTAGGTCCAAGATGTTATCTCCACGAGTCGGTTCTCTGTTTAATTGCTCGAGGTAATTTTCGGATAGTGCACTCAGTATAATGTCACTCGATGCTCCGTCCCTACCACCCGTCCTAAACATCTCAGTGTCCCAGTCTATATCTGGTGAATTGAAATCTCCACCTAAGACTATAACATGCTGAGAAAATTTATGTGAAATGTATTCCAAATTTTCTCTCAGTTGTTCTGCCACTAATGCTGCTGAGTCGGGAGGTCGGTAAAAGGAGCCAATTATTAACCTAGTTCGGTTGTTTAGTGTAACCTCCAACCATATTAATTCACAGGAGTTATCCACTTCTACTTCACTACAGGATAAACTACTACTAACTGTATCTGCATTGTGCGAAAAGTGACAATGGTCTCAGAATAGATAAACTATAAGGTCACCCAAATGAGTAAGAAAAGAAAGCCATTAAATTTTGGTTACACCAGAAATTACACAAGTTTAAAAGCTTCCAGTTGAACTAAGTATCTGTGAATTACTGTTAAGGACAATTTAAATTGGAAAGACCAGATAGGTAATGTTATGGGGAAGACACCACATGGACTGTACTTCACCAAGACTTAGAAGGTATAACATTTCTACTAAAGAGACTGCTTACAGTACCCTTATACGTCCTTTGCAAGTCATTAAACGAATGGCGATTTCACTGCGACAGGATCTTCTCACGAAATTTCAGTCACCAATATTTTCCCTTAATGTGAAATTATTTTAGAGTCGCCTACCTACATACGGAGAAATGACCATCTTCATAAAGTAAGAGAAATCAGAGTAGCTACAGAAGTATGTGTATGTAATTGTCTATTTTTCTCACGCGCTGGACCAATTTCTTGTGCATCAAATACTTTGCCGAACTCAAGCAGTGTCGTTATGGTAGCCGCACGTTTGTCAGTGGCATATCTCAGGTCATCAGTTGGTACCGGGTGCTTACTTAATTCCGACTGATATTTGCGGTATAAGTTGTACAAGTTTATCAGCTATGATGTGATATACAGCTATTGATTTTTTCTGATTTTTACCAAAGCTACAGAAATCCTTTAACAGGACGCAGGGCTCGTATTGTTATACTGAATTGAATGTTTTTTGTATGGAGCCATGAAACAGAAGCTCAAAAATTTAGCAACTTTCTTGGAAGCACTGTTTATTTGGAGCCTTTGTATTTCTACAGGGTGATTCACGAAGATATGCTAATATTTTCCTATGTTATTCTATAAGTAAAACTAAAGAAAACAGTGCAGATAAACACACATCCGAAAATGTTTAGTTACGGCGTTGTGGCTAGTAAAATATTTTGCCGGGAATTTAGCAACTTCGCTAATTTGAAGCCATGACTGTACGAGGTTAAAGCAAAGCGTGATTTCCATTCATTTTGTTTTTATTGATCAAGTGGATCTAATAAAACATGTACCAGACGTGTATCTGCAGTAGTTTTCCATAACATCCAGAGAAGTAAAGACGTAATTTCGTGAAATTTTAATTTATTAACTACTTGGCCTAATTCGTTGTTTAAATTCCAGACTATGCACAACGTTTTCAACAGAAGTAGTGGAGAACTTAATTTAAAAAAAACGGGGTAATAACGCTAAATGAAACTGTGTGAATATGTCTGATAATCTAATTTCATCAATACAATAGCACCTGTGAATTCATGTTGGATGTTCTGGAAAACTACTGCACGTCTGGGACATGTTATATTAGATTCAGGAGACCAATAACAACAACAAAAATCTGAAATCGTGCCTTACTTTAATCTAAAAAAGGTTTTGCTATGGTTTCACATTAACGAACTTGCTAAATTATACGGAATAGCTATTATTAACCGTAAATAAACATTTGCGGACCTATCTTCATTTGAACTTTTTTCTTTACTTGTACTTGCAGAGTAACATATTAAAATATTTCCATACCTTTGTGAACCATGCTGTAGGCAGTCCGCTTTGGACTGTCACGATCGATATATCTAACGTTCCTCCAAGTTGTGTGACAAAATTTGTGCTGTGTGGAGTAGACAATGGATATTAAATTATGCCCTCAGAGTTCTGTTGCTTAAATATTACCATATCTTTTACACTGTCAAACTTTCGCTGCAGCTACCTCTGTAACAAACTTCCTGGCAGATTAAAACTGTGTGCCTGACCGAGACTCGATCGGGACCTCTGCCTTTCTCGGGCAAGTGCTCTACCATCTGAGTTACCCAACCACGACTCACGCCCCGTCCTCACGGATTTACTTCTGCCAGTACCTCGTCTCCTACTTTCTAAACTTTACGAAAGCTCTTTTGCGAACCTTGCAGAACTAGCACTCCTGAAAGAAAGGACATTGCGGAGACGTGGATTAGCCACAGCTTTAGGGATGTTTCCAGAATGAGATTTTCACTCTGCAAGGTTCGCAGGAGAGCTTCTGTAAAGTTTGGAAAGTAGGAGACGAGGTACTGGCAGAAGTAAAGCTGTGAGGACGGGGCATGAGCAGTGCTTGGATAGCTCAGCTGGTCGAGCACTTGCCCGCGAAAGGCAAAGGTCCCGATTTCGTGTCTCGGTCTGGCACACAGTTTTAATCTGTCAGGAAGTTTCATATCAGCACGCACTCCGCTGCAGAGTGAAATTCTCATTCTACATCTGTAAGTGTTTATTGCATGCAGTGAGATGCGTGGGGTGTAGCAGCAACAATCTCAAAATGTTGCGACTACACAATCTTCTTAGCTATATTATGGAGAGAGTTTCTCCTAGTAAGTTTCTGTTCATGCCTCGAATTAAGTTAAATTACTCTTATAGACACAGAAGTGAATGTAATTCCCATTGAATGGATGACAGTTTGGTAAATTATTACAGATTCTGGAACTGTTTTCTCACAACTCAGAGGTCAGTTGACCATAGTAAATACAGGAAAAGCATCGAGATATAGTACTGTGAGACTTTTGATGTGTAAAGTGAACATTTAGTAACTGTTTAGGTCTCTCATCTAAATAAGTTCAATTTTCTGTTGTGAATGATGAATGTACTGGTGCAATTGCGTTGTATGAAACATATTAAAACTACAAAACAATTCCTTTGCGCAGGAGCCATCTCTGCACAGGTGGTATGTCCCAAGGAGTGCCTAGGGCTGGCAGGAGGGCCTCCGGTTGCAGAAGACCAACTGCAGTCTGGTTTGTATATTAGCACTACATATGTCTGAAAAATGTACTAAAAGAAATATTTTTTTAAATTAATTGAGTATTCCAAAAATTATGCAATTTTTATGCTCATATTCTTTTCAATTCTTCGTTGCTATTTTTATACAATTAATAAGTACTGATATTTGTTGGTGCTTGCGGTAGTTTAAAATATTTACTGCTAAGTTTTAAATATATTTTCAAGGTCATATTTTTATGGTGAAAAATTACATATGTTACTTTGCTTTTAATCAGCGATTTTATTTTCAAGCGATGAATTTATGTCAATCCTTACAGTTTGAGCACGACTATTAAGTAAATAAAATTTGCAGCACCTTTTAAACGTAAAGAAGTGCCCTAGAAAAAAATTTTGACACTGACTTGTGAAACTATATTTGCAAGAAAGTAAAATTCTGACATCAAAGAATACCAAATAGTAAGGCAGACAACACACTTCAGTTACTTATCTTATAGTTGGTAATTATTAGTGTCCGCAAATCGGTCTAAGCTGTTTCGAACAAACACAGCTGCCTCGTGGTATTGATTATAACATGGGTTAAATTGTTATCACAGGTAACAATTAACACCATCAATAGCCGAATAAGTTGCACACTTAACAGGTATTACCTGACCCCGGTTTGTCGTAATCGTTGCTATGAATTAGTAGATACACTAGTGGAAACTCACCGAACTACAACCAAACTAACTTTTAACGTATCCGCCTCTTACAAGTAAGGCCGTTTGTCGTAAGATATCACTTACAATTTTCGTACAAAAACCCATTTACCCAAAGACGGCACTAACCTTACCTTATCCAGCTGAACCGCAGTGACCAACATACGTTTTTCCTTATTGCCACATTTCAGTATTTGACAGTAAATAACGTGCAATGCGAAAACACAATGCAGTTCCCAACAAAAGGTAACACTTAAATACGCACACACTTAACGGCGTTTAGAAAACTTCATAAAACACATACAGTGAAACTCAGTGCTCGCTCGGACATGGATATCATTAACTCGAGTTCTCGGTGAATCCAAACAGATACAAACTTGATCGAGTGAGGTTCGCGCGTCTCTCTCCGTCGGAGGTTCGCGTCCTCCCTTGGGAATGGGTGTATGTGTAGTCCTTACCGTAACTTATTTTAAATTATATTCAGTAGTGTGTAAGGCTAGGAACCGATAACGTCAGCAATTTGGTCATATAGGAACTTACCACAAATTTCCAAAAAATAGTACATCCTTGCTCAGTCCCGGTTCCTTAACCGTTTAAACAGAACCACAGAGAGATGTGCGTAATTGATTCCCCGTCAGTACACTCTCTCAACTAATCGTGCAATCCCTGATATAGGCTATCAGTACAAGCTATCAGGCTAATTCCGCAAATCCAGAGATCTCAATGCACAATTGATAGTAAAAAACACCACACAGACAAACTAATGATAACTTATACTCCGGGCAATTTGCATGCAAAAAAGAAAGGTAAACGTTCCGAACCACAAATTACACCTCATTGCACTAACATCGTAAGCTAATCAGAACGCACTTTCCTTAATTGACGGAAACGCACCGACGCGCACAAAACTCACAGCAAAAGATGTAGATTTCGGCGTGTTGTTGCCTGCACCAGAAACGAACACTAAAGTAGAGCTGGTAGAATGTAGCTGATTGTAGCTCCTGCTTTCAGCATCCGTAAGTGGATTACCACGTCATCGGGTAGCTGAAAGAAGCGATTGTAAACACTTTTACTTTCAGGAAAATTCTCAGCAGTAACTAACTCAACTTTCCTGCACAGGACGCGATGGGAGGGACCTGCCCAGTCAAAGTCTACGAGCGCCACTTCCCGCCTCAGCGACCACAGCAAATAGCAAGCCGATACCCCTGGATAGCAACGTTAGCGAAGAGTATAATCGATGGTTGACGTTTTTTCAGGTAATTAGTTTAACACTAAGTGCATGTGGTTTTTTTTAGGAGTAGTCTGAACTATACTTCTTACTCATTGAAGGCGTTGTGTCCCAAACTCGAAGGCAAATTTAAATTCCCTGACGGAAAAAATGTCACAACACCAAGAATAATTAATGTGGAGGACGGTGGAGCTGTTGTGTGATGATGCTCCATATGGGTTCGATTGGAGACAGATGTGATGATAGAGCAGGCTGGGGCAACATGTCGACACTTTGTAGAGCATGTTGAGTGAAAACAACTGTATGTGGGAAATACACCCTGGAATGCTGTTCATGAATGGCATCACAATAGGCTCAATCTACAGGTTGACGTACAGATTTGCTGTCAGAGTGCGTTGGATAGCCATAAGAGTACTCCATCTGATATATGAAATCGCATCGCAGACCATAACTCTACGTATAGGTCCATTGCGTCTAGAAAGTAGACAGGTTGGCCGCAGGCCCTCAAATGATGTCCCAGTAACCAACACACAGCCGTCACTGGCAAAGAGACAGAGCCTGCTTTCACCAGAAAACACGACAGACTGCCACCGCGCTGTACAATGGATTGGGCACAGCGGAGTGCACGCTACAAGGCGTCTGGCTCAGAGCTGTCCTTGAAGTAACAGATTTATAACAGCTTTCTATGGCGCTATGATGTCAACCGCTGCTGAAATATGCCCCAGAACTACACGCCGAACGTATGGTCTTCGTAGTGCACCGTAGCCATCCGGAGACCGATCTTCTTGCGACTGTTTAATCTCGTGACGACCGATTTCAGCAGTAGCGCAGAGTGGCTACGTTCCTGCCAAGTCTTTCTACAGTATCGGAGACGGAGCATCCAGCTTCTAGTACTATATTACACGACCTCGTTCAAACCTAGTCACCATAAACGTGTTCTTGACTAACAGCAGCACACCGTGTCCACTATCAAAAGTAACTAGTGCTCACGGCTGCTACAGCGTGTATTTAGAGTAGCTCTGATGTCTCACAACTATTTCTTGGTGTTGCGACTTTTTCCGCCAGTGAAGGCTAGCCGAGGCTCGCACGATGCCGTGTGGTATATTTTGGAAAATGGTACGCCTAATAGTGTCGATACCTATTGCTTCAGAAGGGATTCTCATTACAGCTTTTCTAATTTCACTTGCTGTAACGTGGTTTAAGTAGCAAGGATCAGGGTCATTTAGCCTTAATTTTCTTTCAGAAAGTAGTTCTTATTAGCATTTGGTCTGATTAAAGCTGAAAGAACTTGTTCACCTTGTCAGCTGGCTTTTTCTGTCCTTCACCCAAGCTACGGAGATTCTTCCTCGTAATCTAAGCTCTCGTACAGTGCCACCTAAAGTACGCCATATTTTTGCATTGCAGACTTATTGCTTTCCCCGGTTGAGCAATTTTCTGTATCCTTCGTAGCACCAGCTAGCATCATACCTGTGGATGAATATTTGACATAACTGAAAGTTTTGTATTATTCGTATATGAGGCATGAACTTATTAATAAGTTTCTGGATCTTTGCTCAGTTGTTGGTTCACTGATTATTTGATGTTACAGCGTTTATGAGCACTACGCTCCAGAGATCCACGGTCGACATGATTAATGTTCCCATAAGCTGCGGGGCCGGCCATAGGTGGCCGAGCGGTTCTAGGCGCTACAGTCTGGAACCGCGTGACCGCCACGGTCGCAGGTTCGAATCCTCCCTCGGGCATGGATGTGTGTAATGTCCTTAGGGTAGTTAGGTTTAACTGGTTCTAAGTTCTAGGGGACTGATGACATCAGATGTTTAGTCCCATAGGCTCAGAGCCATTTGAGCCAATACTATTTGAGTAATACAACCCAGTACGTTTTCCTTGTCGGCAAGCGTTTACCAGAGACAAGTGCATTGTCAGGAATGTCTCTGGGGAGCATGATTTCACAGCTTTTATCCTCTATATACGTAAGTGATCGGACAGGCTACAGAGATTTACGTCTTTCTGCTGATGATTCTGTGATGTACGGCAAGGTGTCGACGTTGACTGGTTATAGGACGACGCAAGATGACGTTAACAGAATTTCTAGTTAGTGTGATGAGTTGCAACGTGCTTTAAATTTAGAAAGATATAAGATAATGTGATCGAGTAGGAAAAAAACAATTCCTGTAACTTTAGAATACAGAGTTAGTCGTGTGCTGCATAACACACTCATCGATTCAACATCTAGGCGAAATTTTACAAAGCAATATGAAATGGAACGGTGAGGTCAGGTTTTTAGCAGGAAAGGCGAATGATCGACTTCGGTTTATTGGAAGGATTTTGGGTAAATGTAGCTCATTTATAACGGAGGCGGCATATAGAACGCTGGTGCGACCCTTTCTTGTGTACTGCTCATGTGCTTGGGATACTCACCAGGTCGGGTTAAAGGAAAACATCGCAATAATTCAGATTCGTGCTGTTAAATTTGTTACCGGATGGTTCGATCAGCAGGGAAATATACTTTGTGGACTCAAATGAGAACCTCGGAGGGCAGACGGCGCACTTCCCTCGAGGCACCATCCCAGAAATTTAGAGAACTCGGTTTTAAGGCTGACAGCAGAACTATTCTATTGCCGCCATCGTACGTTTCGTGCAAGGACCACGAAGATGAGACAACAGAAGCTGGGTCTCGTGTGGAGGCTTGTAGACAGTAGTTTTGTCCTCGCCCTATTTGAAATGACTAGAAGTGATGCTGTGTAAACGAATAAGAGGCTGAACCTTTACTGTGAAATAATTCTCAAGACTTATTTTGTTTAAACGACTCAGTAAGTGCATATGCTGAAGTGAAACATGAGAAACATTTCTCGCAGAAGTGGTCTATCGCTGCATGTGCTTCATAAATTGGCTATAGTGTCTTCTTTTTTAAAAATCTAGTAGTCACGAAAATGATTACAGCGATGTTTGAAATGCGCACGTGAAACTCTCTTGAATCGATCTAGATCGATGCTGAAAAATATGCAAATCGCGACAGGAATGACTCGAAAAAAAAATTATGTTATAATATGTTATGTATAAAGTGTATCACTAAGATCGTTTATCAGTCTCTAGTTACAATGACTTCCTCGTATTCACAATAAAGTGAATGTAATCGCGTTTGAAAGGCTATTTATAAAGGAATCCTGGAACCGTATCTGTGGAACTCTGACTTCATTTCATTAAGGTAAATGCAGGCACAACACCTAGCTGTGTCAAAAAATGTTGCCCAGGAGACGTAACAATACCGCAGCTCCTGTTGAAGGCCTGAACAAAACTCAGTTAGATTCACATAAGTTTTAGTGCATTGTGAAGGCTGTGATTGTCTAGAGACGCTTCTGCAAACGGTATCTGATATAAGCCTGGTTTAGGTCCAGTGTAATTAATATCTCTGACTTATCGTAGCACGAAAACATAAATGGAAGTCTCGTAGGGAAATAGACTGGAGGATTACTTTGTGATTCAGGTCTCTTTAATCAGCTGCTGCCCAAACCCCTCCTCATCTTTTCAGAACTAAAAATATTAGTCAATATAATGATGACACATAGTCTAATTATTCCTTCACGTATCAACTAACCGATATTGGCTAAGGTTGTGTCATCCGTGAGGGTAAGAGTCGGTATGACTGTTACCTTTTCTTCACGTTATAACTGACATCAGTTTCGTCGCTCCCTAGTCATCAGTGGGAACGTCAGGAAAGAAATCCAGTAAGTATATGGCCTTCTCGATTGACAAGTGATCGATCTCGACGTCTTCCTTGCCCCCAACGGAATTACCAATGGTATCGTAAGCTCACAAAATTTACATGTTTGTGCTTTGTAAAGCTACCCTCTGGCTCGAATGTTTTGTCAAATAACAGCCCAAAGTTTGCAATACTGCTAAATGACTTCCCCCTCTCACGCGGAATTTGAAGTTAAATAGTGGTATTTAATCGGAGTCGCTTAGTAATAACATCTCGTCCGAATTTTCCATCTTACATGTACCCACATCTGAAACCAATGATGGAATTTTTCAAGTTGAATCGCTATTCCGGTAGCAATTCTCGCTGACTAAGGAAATTTAACTGCGTGAGTCCAAGCATACACAGTTTTTTTTCGCATATAACGCAAATGAAGGGAACAGTAGCAGTAAATCCTGCTGTCCTACTGCACATGTCAGACATAATAATTAAACCAGTTTCCGTTCCGTGCAGCTAGTCACTAAGACATTGCACATTTTCCCTTACGTACCAGCTGGCAAACTCACTTAACATGGTTGGTACTCACTCACCCGAAACATTTCGGCACTAATTCTATTCTCATTACCGCCCTTACCCAATGTTGTCTCTACCTACAGCTTATTAAACTCGATTCTATCTTGTTCATCAACAGCACCACGAAAGCAAAAAGTTAAAAAAAAGTACAGATAATCTTAGCTGTTGTGGACTTTTACTAACAGCCTACATTTTAAATAGATGACGTGTAACTAGCGTTCAGAAGTTGAAAATATTTAATATGACTGTCGTTGTAGCAAGTCGTATGGACTACTAGTATACTACTACAACTACATTTATCACTACAACTTAAATTTCTGAATTAACTTTAAATGATAAAAGTTTAAAAGTACTGTAGAATATGGCACAAGCATTCTTGGGAACCAGTATACATTTTTTTCAAAATTTTTAAATATGAAGTACATGACTAGATTATAGTACTTACGAGAGATGGGTGTAAAGTACACCTTCCCCGTTGGTGCCGGAGGAATTTAGTTGTAGGGAGGACGGTTCCAGTTCTTCGAAGAATGAAAGTAATGTGAACTTGTCTACAAACGTCATTTCAGTAACAGACACGGCTGTAGTCATACATTCCCCGCCCGACGTCGGCAGCATGCCGGTTGATACAACACTTCATTTAAACTTCCGACATAGTAACATTCCTACTTATTTTTAATTCTGAACTCAGTTTTACTTTTCTCGAAGCATTAAACGTAACAGCTCTGAGGCAGACACGGTGAAACAGACCACTTCAAATAGAACGCCGGCCACGCATCTTAAACATAGAATTAATAGAATGTAAAGCTATTATAAAATATAAGGCACATAGTGTTCTCAACCACACTCCGCTGCCACTACAGAACTCAACCAAGGAGAGTGGTAGTAGTGGTAGTACTGAGTTGGTTTTTTATATATATATATATATATATATATATATATATATATATATATATATATATGTGTGTGTGTGTGTGTGTGTGTGTGTGTGTGTGTGTGTGTGTGTGTGGGTGGGTGTGTGTGTGTCTGTGTGTGTTTGGTTTCGCTATATTTATTAAAATCCACTGCTTGGTATAAAAACAACCTCGCAGTCATTCAACTCCTCAATAAGGTAAGCTTCAGAGACGGTAAACAGGAAAAGAAATCACACAATAAGCTTTTGAACATCATAATAAATTAAAATCCGACACCACTGGAACGGTACCATGTCCATCGCGGCATAATTCTTGACGTTTCCACAATGTAAATCATGAATCTTTGCCTATTGTCAGTGTGAAATAGTTAATTGTTAACTCTTCACCCACGACGATAATACAACACTTACTTGAACCCTAATAGTTTTTCTGTGATGCCTCCTCGACAAATAGACTTTCTGTTGTGTCAAACTAAGAAGAGATATTAAAAGACTATGCCTTGGTCAAAAACGTTTACTGATATATGCCGCCTTTCGCAATTGAAAGCTATGCAGTATTCATACACTTTGCCAACAACGATGGGTGAGAACGTAGCAAACAACCCCATTTATAAAATACTGATTGACATTTGTGCACGATGAGTGTACAGACGGTCTGTTGCTGTTCCTATCTCTCTGCTATAGACGTGCACAGCAACAAAATAGCTAAGGAGACACTTCCTGCAAACGTAACATACAGGTTCTTGTGTATTCTCTGCAATTCTTATGCTACATTCGCTGATATAAGAAGTTAATTGTGGAACGTGATGATGGCTCGAGATATGATAGAAACAAAGTAATAACCAAGTTCTTTTTCTTGTCCTCCTCTCTAGCGTCCACGGCTTCATCCATCTAGGGGCTAAACCACGACGCAAGAAGGTGGATGAGCTCTTACAAACCAACAACCTCACTGACGTACAACGGCTACTGACAATTCCAGGCCTGTTGCTGTTCACCACCGTAGTAATGATAACATCTTCACTAATAAATGCCGACTATTTGCTACGATATCTGTCGCTCTTTCAATAATACGAGTAATAACAGCACCATATGCAGAAATAACTCGCACGAATATTAATTTCCACAATTCTATTGGAAATAAACTACTTCTTTTCCTCATGATGATTTCATTTATTTTGTCAATTCATCCCAAAACTTCAGTCTCAATAAATAAGCTCTTCCTTTCACATTTTTCCTAACTGCCTACAACAAAATATCCTCGTTTCCACACTAGTTCAGTCATAAACGACTGATCCTTGCTTTGTGCAATACGAAGTTAACAAAATAGAAGTTATGACTGTGATTAACAATAACACTGGTCAATCATTACTAAGGTATTAAAAATTGTAATGACACACATAGATACCTGCATTTCACCCAGTACAACTAAAGAAGCAGCGAAGTGCCACAGAAACAGTACAACTAAAGAAGCAGCGAAGTGCCACAGAAAGAATACGACCGTTTGATGAAAGATATTATCCAGCAACAAAATACAAACTTACATGAAAAAGAATTCGTTAGAAAAGAGAAAATTTTGTTTACGATGAATATACACACCAAGGGCATTAGTTATAGGGTCGTAAAAGGTAGGAGAACAAAAATAATGCCAATCAGAGGGTTCAGATAGAAAAATGCAACTAGAACGCCATCTGAAATCACTATTTCGTAAACAGCAGCACACCTTGCCTTGTTAATTCGCTTAAAGTTCTATTTCAGTTGACAGATCGCAATTTCACTCATGGAACCGTCTCCTCAAACTAAATACATAGGGTTTTCTATCAAACCTAAGCCCCAGTTTGGTACTAGGTCAGTTTGGGGAACCATGTAACCCTGACTGCTGCTATTATCGGAAATAATCAGAATGACGGTATACAATTAATAGTAGCTGTTAGCAACGGATGATCCAGTCTCTGACGACGCCCTAATTCATACTCTATCTCTCTTCTGTCCTCTGAAACCCTACTCCTTTCTCATATTTTCATAAAGTCAGAAACTTCCTCATAACAAATCTGAAATACAAATCGTCAAGTAGGAAGGTATTTACTGTATTGTACTGTAAAAATCATCCGACATTACGGTAAACAACATTGTCAACAAAGTATATGAGATAGGATATTTGGCGATTTGGGAGAAGAAGATATTGCAGGTCTTGTAAATAAAACCGTTTTAAATCCAAACTACACTGCAAGGCCAGCTTATGTAAGAGAGTCGCTAGAAGCTGCACCATAATGACACTCGGCGCCCAATCTCATGGCAAAACCACTTGGACTCCGATACCTTTTGAGGAAGGTCTGAAGCAGACACACACAACCTGCACACTCTCCATGCCTATGTTTATCAGGCGAATACAGCATTCACTATTGAAGGTACCTGGCGACTTAGCAGAAGATTTTATTCAGTGCATTCATTCTGGGATTAACACATTCATGCTAGGACTCGATTTACAAATTTTAACATCTCGCTTGCCAGGCTCAGACCTGTGGTGTTGCTGTCACCTGTGGGAGCCACACGGCATGGCCCAAAGGTGAGTAAATTGTGTATATCATGGTGTTGCATGTGAACTAATAAATTCACCTTGGTTCTTTGAACGTTAGTACTGATTTTATATATGTATAATAAAAATGGGGGTCCCTATTCAAAAAAACACAGTTGATATCGTTTGACCTACGGCAGCGCCACCTAGCGGGCCAACCATAGCTCCATCTCGTTTCCCACTTCAAGCTAGGCGAGCTTCGTTCTTTGTGGTTTTAAGGACCACCCTTATATATATATATATATATATATGTGTGTGTGTGTGTGTGTGTGTGTGTGTGTGTGTGTGTGTGTATGTATGTATAATGTATTGTGCTGGTGCTCTGAGTACACACTCGAGAATGTACATAAGATTTGTGCCCTGCTTTGTCCCCTGCTCTTAGCCAGCAAATTCTATAGTTTTTTGTGTGACATATTTCCCATGCTAATTCTGAATTTGGTCAACAGTGGTTATAGTTTTTTTGGAATGACATTTTAAAGAACTGTTCCACTTCTAACATGGGCATTAGTCTCTGAAAGTTGCCACTAACATTTTTCAGAGGGCGATATGAAAATACTTTATTCCATATCGTCTTACAAGTGACCAAGATGGTATTCAGTAATACATTAGAAATTCCGCAAGAGCTGCGGTCGTTGACTGGTCGAGACACGCATCTGCTAGCTGCAGTGTCTCCTCAACGGATGTTCGCCAGTATCTGAGTGAACAGGGGACGAGCATGTCTAATTCTGGACAAACAAAGTTTCAATTCATCGCTACAGGTAGCAGACTATGCTGGACAGACTAACCTGACCAGTTTGCAAAAAGCCGCTAGATGGTACTTGGGCGTGGCTGGTAAGTTGTGAAACCAAACATACTCGTTCATTTCTATGGCTCTGAAATAGCAGATTTGGGTTAGCCAAGACAGTGGCTGTTTTCATTTCACTACTTGTTTCTTTACATTTGCCAGATAATACAGGAGAGGTTTCCAAGAACTGAAAGCTTTCTAGCTGGCTGCACGAGATATCAGTCCTGTCAAGAGGATTGGCCACCATAAAAATGTTAATCCCTGTGAGAGGCGCGGCCTAAGGTGGGCAGATAGGCATTCATGACCACTCTAACAACCCAACCCCTCTTTCTCCCTCCGCCGGCTGACCAGGAAGCACTTTTTTTGTCGTAAGAATCATAGAATTCTCCGCAGAAGCCATTTAGTCGTATAAGAGACCACTAGCCGGGTGTGGTTTCCCTCATGCCGTCTACATTTTCAATACAACGTCTCATAATAACGTCCGGTTTAAACATAGAGAATGTAGATTTCTGGCTCGGTCATGCTATTAATTTCTGGCATGCCCACACGTTTTCGTCCTTTCTACTTGCGGAACATTGGACAGGCCCTTTTGAGAATTGTACCATGTAGTAGGGGAGTTCTTCTGCCTTCCTCAACACCTAAGAGCTCTATTGGGTCAAAAAAGAGAAAAATCTACAAGAATAGGAGATCGTTTAACACCTTCATTAGGCTTTTTCTGGTCGGCATTTGCAATCTTCGTCACCATTGTCCAACGAATTTCTTCTCTGGCGAAATGCAGCGAAGATCCAAAGAGAAGCAAAAGGAGATCACCTGTACATTTCAGCAGAGTAATGAATTCGCTCTAGGTTTCTGCAGAGTTGTCACTTCACTTCAGGTTTCTGCAGAGTTGCAGCTTCAGGCTAGGACAGGAGAGGTAACTGATGATCTGAACCTTGCTGCCGTTGGAAGGATTTCAGCACTTGATCTTTAAGTACAAATGGGCTGCTGAATCTGACACTCGAGTTGTTGGTGCTGTCTTCCGATTTTTTCGCTCTTTCCCCGCCTGGTAAGACGAATCTCCGTTGCCCGCTTGGTCGCCTTTCAGACGCGAAGTTCATTCAGTTCCTTCAGCAGACTAGTGCGGATTTTAAGGTCACGAATCAAGCTTGTTGCCCTCGCTGCGCGTTTTGGCAAACGTATGGTGTTCACTCCTAAGTTTCTGTGTGCTTCCTACATTTAACTATTCAACTTACGTGGTCACTGGTCTTATCGGCAAATTATTAACGTAACTGTGTTTCATCCTCCCCACCCATATGTACCAAGATTATACTTCAGAGCTATAATCTCTCGTCCGATTGTCAATAGTTTCTTTTAATACACTGAGGTGGCGAAGATCATGAATTAGCTATATGCACGTATACAAATGGCAGTAGTATCGCGTACACATGGAATAAAAGGGCACTACGTTGGCAGAGTTGTCATTTGTACTTTGGCGATTCATTTGAATAGCTTTCTGACGTTATGATGGTCGCACAACAAGAGTTAACAGACTTTCAACGCGCAGTGGTGGTAGGAGCTAGACACATGGGATATTCCGTTTCGGAAATCGTTCTGGAACTCAATATTCCGTGATGCATAGTGTCAAAAATTGGTCAAAAGGGCATCTTGTGACTAATGCGCTTTTGACATATTTATTATTTTATAAATGAAATATAAGTACGGCCAGTCTTTCACGGTAATTCCATACTCTTAATTTGTATCATACGTTTTTAGTCACAATTCTAAGACCATGTTACAGACCATTCTTTGGTTTAACTTCTGTGAAAGACACTCCTGGCAGTGTCGAAACCCGATTAATTCGTAAAAAATTAGTGACCGAGGGCTGTTTTCTTTTAATTGCATTTTTAACTCTTTGGTCTCTATAACCGACGTATCTCCGTCCACTGGCTTCAAAGTTATAACAATGTGAGATAATTTTCAAAGAGTGGAGAAGATATTACAAATATTTTCTATCCTTTGGACTTACGCTATACCAGAAACTGCTTCTGTCATGAAAGAGGAAGCTTTAAATTATATGGAGTCATGAATTGCTCGACATGAAAAAATACTGCTATGGAAGTTACTCCACTTGTTCATATTAAGGACGTGACAATTATAAATTCATGTTCGCATGTGTGTTGCTATGTGCTTTGGCAAGCTTCCTCGCCATTATCCCATCCCTTGAAATACGACATGTAACCATATTTCGGATGTAGGAAATCCTAGCAGTGGGAACTAGCCTCTTGTAGTTTGTAAAATAACCAAGACAGTCGTAACTACTCATTTGTCCTGTGTGAAAATGGCAAAGGTTTTGATTTTATATGGGGAAAACACATCAATTTACACGTAAGAAACTAGTCTACATGTCATCTATATCTACATCTACATCCATACTCCACAAGCCACCTCACGGTGTGTGGCGTGGACTGGACGGTTTTTTAGGTTAGAAGGCCTCGGGAAAGTACGGGGTGGGCTGCAATCTCAAAGGCTGCATGGCAAATACAGGACGTGCTTGGATCAAAGAACAGTCGGAATAGTAGTTGTAAATTGTTGTAGTTGTGGTGGGAAAGTCCCTGAGCTTCAAGCGCTAATAGAAAGCACAGAAGCTGAAATCGTTATAGGTACAGAAAGCTGGCTATAGCCTGAAATAAGTTCTGCGGAAATTTTTACGAAGTCTCAGACGGTGTTTAGGATAGATAGATTAGGCACAATTGGTGGTGGAGTGTTTGTGTCTGTCAGTAGTGGTTTGTCTTGTAGTGAAGTCGAAGTAGGAACTCTGTGCGAAATGATATGGGTGGAGGTTATACTTAACAGTCGAACTAAGTTAATAATAGGCTCCTTCTACCGTCCCCCAGACTCCGATGATATAGTTGCTGAACAGTCCAGAGAAAATTTGAGTCTCTTAACAAACAGATACCCCACTCATACGGTTATAGTTGGTGGAGACTTCAAACTTCCTTCGATATGTTGGCAAAAATACTTGTTCAAAACCGGTGGTAGGCAGAAAACATCTTCCGAGATTGTCCTAAATGCTTTCTCCGATAATTATTTCGACCAGTTAGTCCACGAACCCACGCGAATTGTAAATGGTTGCGAAAACACACTTGACCTCTTAGCCACAAACAATCCAGAGCTAATAGAGAGCATCATGACTGATACAGGGATTTGTGATCACCCGTTTCTTCCAAATCCACCAGAAAGAAACGCAAAATAATTTTATTTAAAAAAGCGGATAAAGTGTCACTAGAAGCCTTCCTAAGAGACAATCTCCATTCCTTCCGAACTGACTATGCAAATGTAGACGAGATATGGCTCAAATTCAAAGATATAGTAGCAACAGCAATTGAGAGATTCATACCTCATAAATTGGTAATAGATGGAACTGATCCCCCATGGTGCACAAAACAGGTACGAACGCTGTTGCAGAGGCAACGGAAAAAGCATGCGAAGTTTAGAAGAACGCGAAATCCCGAAGGTCTGCTAAAATTTACAGACGCGCGAAATTTGGCACGGACTTCAATGCGAGATGCCTTTAATAGGTTCCACAACGAAACATTGTCTCGAAATTTGGTAGGAAATCCGAAGAAATTCCTGGTCGCATGTAAAGTACACAAGCGGCAAGACGCAGTCAATACCTTCGCTGCGCAGTGCCGATGGTACTGTTACCGACGTCTGTGCCGCTAAAGCGGAGTTATTGAACGAAGTTTTCCGAAATTCCTTCACCAGGGAAGACGAATGGAATATTCCAGAATTTGAAACACGAACAGCTGCTAGCATGAGTTTTTTAGAAGTAGATACCTTAGGGGTTGCGAAGCAACTCAAATCGCTTGGTATGGGCAAGTCTTCAGGTCGTGATTGTATACCGATTAGGTTCATTTCAGATTACGCTGATACAATAGTTCCCTACTTAGCAGTCATATACAACCGCTCGCTCACCGATAGATCTGTACCTGCAAATTTGAAAATTGCGCAGGTCGCACCAGTGTTTAAGAAGGGTAGTAGGAGTAATCCATCGAACTACAGAACTATATCATTGACGTCGGTTTGCAGTGGGGTTTTGGAGCATATACTGCATTCAAACATTATGAATCACCTCCAAGGGAACGATCTATTGATACGTAATCAGCATGGTTTCAGAAATCATCGTTCTTGTGCAACGCAGCTAGCTCTTTATTCGCACGAAGTAATGGCCGCTATCGACAGGGGATCTCTAGTTGATTCCGTATTTCTAGATTTACGGAAAGCTTTTGACACCGTTCCTCACAAGCGACTTCTAATCAAGCTGCGGGCCTATGGGGTATCGTCTCAGTTGTGCGACTGGATTCGTGATTTCCTATCAGAGAGGTCGCAGTTCGTAGTAATAGACGGCAAATAATCGAGTAAAACTGAAGTGATATCAGGTGTTCCCCAGGAAAGCGTCCTGAGACCTCTGCTGTTCCTGATCTATATAAACGACCTGGGTGACAATCTGAGCAGTTCTCTTAGGTTGTTCGCAGATGATGCTGTAATATACCGTCTAGTACGGTCATCCGAAGACCAGTATCAGTTGCAAAGCGATTTAGAAAAGATCGCTGTATGGTGTGGCAAGTGGCAGTTGATGCTAAATAACGAAAAGTGGGAGGTGATCCACATGAGTTCCAAAAGAAATCCGCTGGAATTCGATTACTCGATAAATAGTACAATTCTCAAGACTGTCAATTCAACTAAATTCCTGGGTGTAAAAATTACGAGCAACTTCAGTTGGAAAGACCACATAGGTAATATTGTGGGGAAGGAGAGCCAAAGGTTGCGTTTCATTGGCAGGACACTTAGAAGATGCAACAAGTCCACTAAAGAGACAGCTTACACTACACTCGTTCGTCCTCTGATAGAATACTGCTGCGCGGTGTGGGATCCTTACCAGGTGGGATTGACGGAGGACATCGAAAGGGCGCAAAAAAGGGCAGCTCGTTTTGTATTATCACGTAATAGGGGAGAGAGTGTGGCAGATATGATACGCGACTTGGGATGGAAGTCATTAAAGCAATGACGTTTTTCGTCGCGGCGAGATCTATTTACGAAATTTCAGTCACCAACTTTCTCTTCTGAATGCGAAAATATTTTGTTGAGCCCAACCTACATAGGTAGAAATGATCATAAAAAAAAAAAGCTGTTCGGGAGAGGAATGGCAGGGAGATAGTATGATTGTGGTTCGATGAACCCTCTGCCAAGCACTTAAATGTAAATTGCAGAGTAATCACGTAGATGTACATGTAGATGTAGATGTACCTACACAAAGCTAGCAACAAACTCTCGGACCCCTGATACCCAGAATCAGTGATGTTTTTCGTTCCAAAGATTGACAAACAGGCTGTTAAGCAGGAAGACATATTTTGGCTCTTCAGTGTCTGTATAAGTTTTATGACTATAACGAATTCGCATTTACAAACAAATCATAAAGCTAATATGTATATTATTCTGCTTACAATGTAATGACATTGATGTCTGTATATGTATTGCGCTAGAAAATAAACTTTCTACTGTAGTAGCAATAAAACGTATGTGTGGATGATCAAATGTGAAACTTAAGCAAGTACACCAAAGAACGAAACTCTTCTTTAATAACCATTGACATGACAGTCTGAAGGCCCTGTTCGCAGTTTTTCTTTGGTTTTAAGCTAAACATGATCCAAAGACGGTGTAAGAGAGAAAATATTAATCCAAGGTTAAAAATAGCCCTACCTCTGGCAGCACATCTTGCGTAAAAGTACACTTATTTGTAAGAACGCTACATTGAAAGATGTGCCTCAACCACAGCTAGATGTAATAAAAAATTTATATATACACTTTTTTCTCAGACTCAAATATGGACTGCACTCATGTATATTCACTAGATTGTAATCCGACGAACAAACAACTTGAACTTCGGTGGCCCGTATTCCATCCTACTTGTTATGTAATCAAAGACAACACAATACTATATCTATTGTATGTAAGAGAAGTTTTTGGCTGAACATATAAACAGATATAAATAGAAGGCTACAGAATGTCAAAAGTACTGTTAACAGTGTAATATTTCCATACAAAAAAAATTGACATACTTATTCGCTTTCTTATAACTCTGTAATAACTGGCTGCATTCAGGCGAGGTTTCGTAGGCTGCATGTTCATCGACGTAATTGTCCAATTTTTTTTATAACAGCTCATAAATGTATCGGACGCTCTTTAGAACACTCATCTTGTTCCTACGTCTTGAGCCTAGCAGACTGAAGTGATTTGGGGGAGGGAACCAAACAGCTAGGTCATCGGACCCATCAGAGTAGGGAAGGATGGGGAAAGATGTCGGCCGTACCCTTTCGTAGGAACCTACCCTGCATTGGCCTGAGGCGATTTAGGGAAATCACGGAACATCGGAAGGAAGATGGCCGAGAGCGGTTTTGAACCGACGTCGTCGCGAGTGCAAGTCCATTGTGCCAACCACTGCGCCACCTTACTCAGTGACTAAAGTGAGACCAGTACGTACTCGCGCCATTGACTTCTTGTTGTATGTAATAAATACGCAACCATGATACTAGAACTATTTAAATATTACGCCATTTCTTATTTAAGATTTGTGTTTCTGACACCAATAACCTTAGGAACTTTGGTTTTTTTCAAGCTTTTTTTCAGAAATGTTTCGTGATTTATCTGCCGGTCGAACGATCGAGCAAGTGGGTGTTCTATTGTAATTTATTCCACTATTAAAGTCGAACCTTCTTCTTTGCTGACGTTATCTTTTGAATAAAGTTGCGATTCTGAATCTCTGCTTATACATTTTCTTTTATCATCCCCGTCATTAGATATTTCACGTAATGAAGATCAGTATTTTTCAATATTCCGTAGTATTCATGACAAGTCACTTAATCAGGTTACTTAAACTTAATACAATTCATCAATTTTAGTGAACTACATATTTTTGTCGAGATCGTTCAGTGCGTTGTTCGTGACTCTCCATTTGGTGAAACTGCCATTATCACCTTTATACATAAACCATGTCGTCTCGATACTGTGTATTATGTAAACTTTCTAATATAATTTCCGAAATTAGAATAATTATACAAAAATGGTTCAAATGGCTCTGAGCACTATGGGACTCAACATCTGTGGTCGTAAGTCCCCTAGAACTTACAACTACTTAAACCTAACTAACCTAAGGACATCACACACATCCATGCCCGAGGCAGGATTCGAACCTGCGATCGTAGCAGCTGCGCGTTTCCTGACTGAGCGCCTAGAACCGCTTGACCACCGCGGCCGGTTAGAATAATTATACACAAATTCAAAACTGGTTGCAGCTTTTCCCTGAAGCATACCCAGTTGCACAAATTTTCAACGACCACACAATTATATTGTTTACTCAGACTTGTGATGCATTGTTATTTAGACATCAGGTATGCTAGAAATAGCAATGTTGGTAAAGGATTTTTGTATATAACGTATTTTTCACCTAGTAAAGATTTTAGTTCATTCTTAATTAGCTTTGCAATGCAGGTCGTTAACAAGTCACTGTTGGACATAATATGCCACTTAGAGCAACGTCATGATACCTACAGAACCTATATAAATACAAAACTTCGTGTTAAACATCTTGCTGGCGCTGAAAGTGTGCGTATTGTTTGCGTTTCTCTACATTTCTAAAAGTGAACGTATTTCATTCAGTTTCTCCTCATTTCACAGCAGACAAGAAAATATTGCTGTTAATCTTTGCTGATTGACAACACTCTTCTATTAAAGAAGAGTATAGGGGCTTGTTTCTTATCTGACAGGAGCATTTATCAGCTGGTAAGTTATAAGGCATTTTAATAGTAAGAACGACTTAACAGACTTTTTATAGTGTAACAGGCGTTAGATGTTATGTTTGATGATTACAGTTAGTAGAGTCTCATAAACCATCATGTTCACTACATATCCATCTGACGCACATCTTCTGGAGATAAGTGTTCCTAGGTTCGCATTTATCGAAAAATGCAATATTTTTGTCATCAGCTCCTCAAAAGTTAAACTTTTCAGAACAGCAGAATGCATAATAAAATACTAAAACATGTAAAACATTTCATTATAGCTGTAAGAGAACTGCACTACCTAGACATAAACTTCTTTACCGTACCGGTGTGGAGTAGTATTCTGTGGGCAGCTGGCACTGTGATGATACGTGTTGCTTGAAGTTCAGTGGTATGGAAATTTTTTATCTGGATGAAAAACCGGGCTTGTCGTGATTGCGGAGGAGATATATTAATGCGGGAAGAAGGAATTTACTGTCCTGGATTACGAGATATAATTAGGTCATGGAAATGCCAATCAAACACGCAAAGTCTACATAAACATTGCAACAGTCTACGTAAGTTCGACGATCTTTTGTAAAGTACTTCACCTGGATGACAGGTTTTCGTTCAAGTTAAGGACTTTGAAACCTGAATATGTTGCAGAGAGCTACAATTTTGAATAGGCTTGGTTACACCTCATTTTCCTAAATTTACCTTGGTTGTTATTTAAAGTCTGGCATCATAACGTAATGTTGCTTCACAAACATCGATTTCAGCAATTGCAGTGGGCTGATAGATTTATTATTTCCATGGTTGTGTATGTACTGCTATCATTATTGTTTAGTGCATGATTAGTAATGTAGTGACATGAATGGGTTTGACTGGGTTCTTTAAATTGTTATCGTAGCATCATGCTATGCATTCACTTCTCCAGTGCAATATCTGCATCAACCAACCTATTATTAGTGTTTTACGTCTTTCTAATTGCAAGGTTTCAGTTCATCCACGTATAAGTAAAAGATTATTAGTATGGTTAGTTAAAATTTGGTTGAACCATTCTTGTTACACCGCTTGTGAAATACTTTATCTGTCAAAAGAGCCATGTTCTTCATTTTTCACATGTTCTCCGTGTGCCCCACGTTTTGCGTGTTTAGAGTGACGCATAAAGCGATGGCGTAAGTCGTGGTGCTAACTTATCTTACCCAATGCGATAGCATTACGACGCAGTTGGGGTTGACACGTTTGTCTCCTCTGATGTGGAAGAATCAGTTTCAGCAGTTGTGACTGAACCATATGTTGCTGTGTCAGCAACTGTTGTTTCTTCTTCTGCTGAGGTCGATGCATTTGTTGTGGTTGAAGAAGTTGTTAAAATGGCTCTGACCACTATGGGACTTAACTTCTGAGGCCATCATTCCCCTAGAACTTAGAACTACTTAAACCTAACTAACCTAAGGGCATCACACACATCCATGCCCGAGGCAGGATTCGAACCTGCGACCGTTGCGGTCGCGCAGTTCCAGACTGAAGCGCCTAGAACCGCTCGGGCACAGTGCCGGCCGAAGAAGTTGTCCCCTCTGATGTTGTCTCCACAGCTCACTCAGTTGTTTCACTGGGATCAGTCCTTTCTGTAGTTGATGATGTAGGTACTGTGTTGCTGAACGGAACTTCTTGGCAGACACCCATGGGTCTGTACCGGCAGACGCGACAACGACGGGGAGAACCAGAGCACTTGTAAACGGTAACACCTTCGGAAGCAGGTGAATACTCTTTATCATTTGAAAACCTGCTATAGCCACAACACATGGGTGACACTTGTCACCATGTCAAATGAGTCGAGGGTCGACAGCAAACTCATGATAATGAAAAATCCTCTCCGGATTTTGCTAACTCATGGATATTACCACACGTAGATTGAATATTCCAGAAACAGTGAAGAGTGTCGTGTGTACACAGTTCCAAGTCGCAAAAGTCACTTAAGGATCGTATAAATGGCCAGAAATGGGACGTAGTAAACATTTATAGAGTCAGTGAGTAGTAATTATGGACGCAGTAAGCGCCAGCGTCTAGGACACAGCAGTTGATGAAGGAACAGTATTACTTAGCCTATGAGTGGCCAGTGCTACATCTGATAGATGAGTAGCATGAGTAGCAGTCTAACAAATGTCACACACCCACACACACACACACACGCACCCACACACACACGCACACACACACACACACACACACACACACACTTATGTATGTATATATATATATATATATATATATATATTTATATATATATATTTAATTTAGTGTAATGTTCACGACAACACATCATCTCAGTTAGCAATGTTTTGGACAGTAACTGTCCCTGCGAGAGTTGTGCGAAGAGGCCAGTGATGTAATAACTGGTCAGGTAGAAGCTGATTTAGCAGTTAGGCCAAGTGGCCATTGATTCATTAGATGACAGAACAGGTCCAAGCTAAGATCCCTAGGTAGTGCATTTTATATAGATTAGAACAAGAGACAGATGGCTCGTCTCTTCACAGTGGGAATGCCATTTGTAATTATATGAAATCACAGTAAAGAAATTACGACAGTAAAATGTTGGTTCGAGGAGTGGCTCAGGAATGTGCAGGGTGTGGAAGTTATCAATGCAGATATTTTTATATGTGGTACCTTTATACGTACACACATCAATGTGTTGGTTTTTTCTTCTGCATCAGTCTACCCACGAACAATAATTCATGTTTTCTCCATGGTCGCAACTGCACAACAAAGTGGACTATGCCTTTCGGTATATACTATCCGTTTTGCTTCCACACGTACACAAATCGATAATTGACTTGTTACACAGGGTGAAAATGAATGTTAGTGGCGTACTTGTACAACACTTCCGTGGAGGTACTACTATCGTGACAGAAAAAGTAAGAATTATAATAGCCGTAATTATTAGTCTACAATCGACTCAAATACTGATTCAATATTCTTCAGTACACCGTCCTCAGTCACCAGTAGACATGTCTGCACTTACACCCATTTACCTTGTATAGCAGATGGTCAAACACCTCACATATAATCAGGAATAAAGAAACTTTTTTTTAAGGAGTGCGTATTATCTTGCTACTTTCACATGTCTCCATCCTTATCAAAGATTCTTTTCTGTTTCCGCAATCCACCATACGACGAGTGGTGGAGTGTACTCCGTACCCTTGTCAGTCGTCCCCTTTCCTGATCCACTCAAAAACAGTTCGAGAGGAAAATGATTGTGTATGTGCCTTCGTACGTGTGCTAATTATTTTCACGGTCCTTGTGGGCAAAATACTGTGGCGGCAGTAGAACCGATCTTCTGTCACCTTCAAATGTTGGTTCTCTAAATAATCTCAATAGTGTTCCTGGTACATAATGTCTCCTTCCTCCCAGAATCCTCATTTTAGATCCTGCACCTTGTCCGGAACACTTAGGCGACGCTCGGGCCTGTTAGTAAAATATCTAATTGGCCGTCTCTGAATTGCTTCGATGTCTTACTTTAATGTGACCCAGTATGGCTCCAAAAACAGGAGCAGTACCCAAGAATAGGTTGCACTAGCGCCCTATATGTGGTCTCATTTACTTATGTTTGTCCCAATAAACAGAATTCGACCATTCGTCTTCCTCACAACAATTCTCACATGCTCGTTCCGTTTCATATCGCTTGCAGCATTGCGCCTATGTATTTAAACGACGTGACAGTGGCAAACAGGGCACTATTAACGCTGTATCCCAGTATTACGGTTTATCATCCACATTCACTTTCATTTTTCTACATTTGGAGCTAGTGCCATTCATCACGCCAACTATAAATTTTGTCTAAGTCATATTTTGTCCTCCTACAGTCACTCACGTTCGACACTTGCCTTACACCACAGCATCGTTTGCAAACAACCGCAAATTGATGTTCACCCGGTCCGCCAAATCATTTGTATATTATGTAGAGGACAACGGTGGACCTGTCGCACTTCCATGGAGCACTCCTGACGATATCCTTGTTTCTGACGAAAACTGGATGTCGAAGGCCACATCCTGGGTTCTATAACTTAAGAAATATTTGAGACACTCATGTATCTGTGAAACTAATCCATATGCTCGTACCTTCTTTAACAGGCTTCGAAAGGGTTCCGGTCCAAACGTTCTCCGGAAATCTAGAAGTATGCGATTTGCCTGTTGCGCTTCATCCATAATTCGCAGCATATCATGTGAGAAAAGGGCAAGCTGAGCTTCGCACTAGCGATACTTTCGGAAAGCATGCTGATTCGTTGAGATAAGATTCTCAGTCTCCAGAAAATTTATTATCAATTGAAGACATTAAGTCCGTATATGAGTCCACGATCATTTTATTTTGAGCACTTTTATTTTCACAAGTCCTTCTTGATCACATATATTTCTATCCACTTTCCGACCGGTTTCGGCTTATCGCCATCTTCAGACCTGTTTTAATTATAAATACTGTCTAAGCGACGAGGTTCAATTAATTAAGATTAAATCTATACAAGTCTTAGTGATGCATGAAATATAAAATATTTACAGCCATGTACCACATTCATACATAACGTTAAAATATTCTGATATAAATCATGGTTAAGTTAACCATGTGCTCGATAACACTCAGATTACGTCAGTATTTAAACAAAATCCTAATGCCAGCAGACGGCACCTTAGCCAGAGTACATAGTAAGCCAGTGCCGCCAATATAAAGATTAAAATTCAGTATGCATTGTCTTTAGTAAAAAAAATTTCTCCCTTGGCTAAACGAGCGTCTGTAATTAAAACATATACTGATATACTCATTGTTGAAATCAATAAAAAGTACCAATTATATTCAGTACAACTCTCGCCTGGTTAGGGCCATTTTTTATACTGGCATTCATAAAAGTTGTACGTTACCTAACCAGGCTAAGGGTTGTATCGCATATTATTTGTACTTTTTATGAATTTCAAGTGAGAGTCTAATTTCACATATAGTATATCAGTATATGTTTTTAATGATAGGCGCTCGTTTAGCCAAAGGGGGAAAAACTTTTAACTAAAGACAATGCGTACCGCATTTTAATCTTTATATTGGCGACTTTGGTTTACTATGTACTCTGGCTAAATTTCCCTCTGTCGGCATTAGGTTTTTGTATAAATACTGACGCAGTCTGAGTATTAGCAAGCACATTTTTAACTTGACGATGATTTATATCAGAATACTTTGACGGTATGTATGACTGTTATACATGGATATAAATATTTAATATTTTATATTACATGCATCTCTAAGACTTGAATAGATTTAGTCTTAATAAATAGAACTTGGCCGCTTACACAGTATTTATATTTACAACATATCCGAAGATCTCGATAAGCCGAAAACCCTCATAAAGTGTAAAGAAATCTGTGTGATCAAGAAGAACTTGTGAAAATAAAAGTGTTCAAAGATTTATTATATAAGAACTGAGAATGTGTTCAAGGATTTTGCTGCATACCGATGTCAGGAATAGCAGTCTGTAACTTTAGTGGTCCGTTCTTTTGTCCTTCTTATATGTAAGAATTAACTGCGCTCTTTTCCAGTAACTGGCGACTTTTCGCTGGGAGAGAGATTCGCGGTAGATGCAAGCTAGGTAAGAGGCCACTGCTATGGAATACTCTTTTACCCGCTCAGCGATTTTACATTAAGACCAAAATTTTCATGAGTTCTCTGTCATATGGTTTGCAAATGTATGACGGTGGTAGTTGTTGTATGCTTCAAGCATAGATCTTTCACAGACGCTTCAATCTTTACTATCCTTTGCTAGCAGTCATTTACAAGTTGTCCCTTGAACTTAGAGCGCAACATCGTCTGCTTCCTCAAATTTTCTCGAATCTTGTTATCAAACCATGGTTGGTCTTTTGTCCTTAACCCACTTACTAGGCACATAATTATCTAGATTACGATGTATATCCGTTTAAACGTAGTCCCAGTATGATTGACGTTGAGCAGTTACAAACAAAATGATACCAGTTCAAGTCAGTATGTGTTGCAGTGCCGGAGAAACAGAAGACATATAGGCCACCAGACTGAGATCCATGCCAGAGGTTGCCCCAAGAAGCAGACGAGCAGAGGAGGCCCGCTGGTGGAACGAGCCACATGGCGCCAAGACATTTGAAATCCCATGTGTAAAAAGACGTCCTCCAGCAGCGATAGGAGCGGTATACGTTCTGAGAAACCGCTAGTAATAGTTTCAGGAACATTTCAGAGTAACAAAGGGGAAGTGCTGGAGTTACTGAGAATATGCATGTTCCATTTGAGGTAGCTAAAGGTAAGGACCAAGAGTTATTATTTAGCTAGCTCAATTATAAAATTACTGGTGATACAAGACCTAATTTGGTAGTCAGAGGTAACAGAGAAAAAACTTCCGATAAACGTACGACAGATTTTTACACGGGTATAATATTTCAAGCCAGACAACATTCAGGGGAATTGTAGCCTGAAGGGGAAATGGGATGAATTAGCAATCAAAGTCCCTTGGGATTGCAATTAGAGTGTGACTAAAAATGTAAATTTAAGCGCCATAATAGAATAGGTTTATGCACTAGGACGTGCATATTTCCTTCAGAGATTGGAAAATGACAGACTACGGAGCGCAGCATGTTGGAGAAGGGCGAGAACATTAGTATAAGTGACTCATTTCATTTCGTGCTGTAAGACGAAAGTGCGAATATGCCAAAGGTAGTGGAAAGTAAAGTGACAACAGTAAAATTTTGGGAGGGTAACAGTAAAGAAACGTGATAAGTAACATTACAGTTGTGGGAATCGGAGGCATGTATGCTGATACTGTGATCAAAGTAAGATGGGTGCAGACACATACTACGGCAGAGTTAGCTAGAAAATTTCTAGATTTCTGCTACTATTGTGACGAGTCAGAGCAAACAGATGCATTGTTGAACTATTAAAAAGTCAGAGACCTCACCGTAAGTCCTCTGAGACTTCCAGATGTTATTTATGTACTAAATACTGGCAAGCAGCACACCGGTGTGGAGAGAAACTCGGGAACACTCCTGAGAAAACAATGGGATATTCAATAGCTGCCTCGTGTGGCAGTCATGCGTGGCCACTGTCAAATATGGCACAATGTTAGGGTAGTAACACGCACAGCAGAAAATGACTGAGGTGACAGAGCCATGGGATACCTTCTAATATCGTTTCGGACCTCCCTTTGGCTGGCACAGTGCTAAGGCAGCTGGACCTGGCATAGACTCAAAATGTCGTTGGAAGTCCTCTGCAGAAATATTGAACCATGCTGCCTCCATATCCGTCCACAATTACGAAAGTGTTGATCATGCAGGGTATTGTGCAAGAACTAACCTCATCAGTATATGTCGTAAATCTTTTACGGGATTTAAGAAGGTGGCCCTAGTGCAAGATCATTTTTTCGAATTGTCCACAATCTTCTTCAAGCTAATCACGAACAGCTGTGGCCCGGTGAATGGCGCATTGTCATCTATAAAAATCCCAACGTTATCCTGGAACATGACGTCCATGAATGGCTGCAAATGGTCTCCAAGTAGCCAAACATAGCCATTTCCTGTCAATGAGCAGTTCAGTTTGACCAGAGGATCCAGTCCATTCCATGTCAATACAGCCCATACCATTATGGAACAGCCACCAGCCTGCAGAGTGCCTTGTTGATAACTTGGGTCCATGGCTTCGTGAGGTCTGCACCACTCGAAATCAACCGTGAGCTCTTACCAAATGAAACTGAAACTCATCTGACAAGGCGACTGTTTTACAGTTCTGCTTTTCTTCGAAATTTCTCGATGTTCTCCGTTAATCCTATCTGGTAATGACCCCTCACCGCGTAGAGGTACTCCAAAACAAGACGGACAAGCGTAGTGTAGGAAGTCTCTTGAGCAGATATGCAACTTTTTCAAAGTGTTTTTCCAATCAATCGCAGACTTTGGTTCGCTTATCACACATTTGCTGTTGTTCTTTTGAGTTTAAGCTGTACGCAATTGTAATCCCTAGATATCAATTGAATTTACGGCCGTCAGATCTTATTTTTCGTTTAACAGAAGTTTTACCGGATTCTTTTTAGCACTCATGTGGATGATTCATACGTTTCATTTTTTATAGTCAATGGCCACTTTTCGCATCATAAAGATATTTTTTTAAGTCGTTCCGCAATGTACTTTGATCTTCTGATGACTTTGGTTGACGCCAAACGACAGCATCATCTGCAAACAACCTGGAGGGCTTCTCAGATTGTTTCCTAAATCATTTATATTGAAAAGGAACAGCAGATGTCTATAACACTACCTTCGGGAACGCCAGAAATCAGTTGCGTTTTACTCGATAACTTTCCGTCGCTTTCCTACGAACTGCGAACTTTCTGGCAGGGAATCAGGAATCCATTGACGTAAGCGAGACGATATCCGTAAACATGCGGTTTGATTAGGAGCCGCTTTTTGGGTACAGTGTCAAAAACCTTCTGCAGATCTAGAAATGCGGAATCAATTTGGAATCCCTTGTTAATAGCACTGACCATTTCGTGTGAGTAAATAGCTAGTTGTGTTTCACAACAAGGATGTTTCCTAAATCCATGCTGACTGTGTCAATAGACAGTTCTCTTCAAGGTAATTCATTATGTTTGAAAACAATATACATTCCAAAATCCTGCTGCATATCAGAGTTAATGATTTGGGCCTCTAATTTACAGGATTACTCCTATTACCTTTCCTGAATCCTGGTGAGACTGTGCAACTTTCCAGTCTTTGGGTAAGGTTCTTTCGTGAAGAGACGGAATGTACATTGCACATTAGAGGTACATTGTACATTAGGGGTCTACTGCACCAGCGTACTCAGAAAGGGCCCTGCACAGCTAGACTTGCTTTTATTGATTTAGGCTTCTACACTAATCGGAGGGCATCTACTTCTAATTTTCATATGTTGACAGCTGTTCTTGATTGGAATTCACGAATATTTACTTCGTTTTCTTTCGTGAAGGAATTTCGAGGATTAAGTCTAATAACCGTCTTAGTGTCCCTTTTATCGGTACCATTAGCATTTTCCAGTAAAGATACGGATTGCGTCTTGCCGCTAGCATTCTTTACATACCATCAGAATCACTCTCGAATTTATGCCAGGTTTCAAGAGAAACTTTCGTTGTGGAAACTGTTATTAGCATCTCGCATTGAACTCTGCGCTAAGTTTCGAGCTTCTGTAGAAGATCCCAAATTTTTGAGATTTTGTTTTCATTTAAATCTGGCATGTTTCTTCCGTTGTTTCTGCAACAGTGTTCCTACCCGTTTCATGTACCCAGAGGAATCAGCTCCATCAGCTCCATCGTTCGTTAACTAATTTAGTGTAAATCTCTGAATTGCAGATACTATTTCTTTGAATTCAAGCCTCATTTGGAAGGATTAGAACTTGTGTTTCAGGAATGCGTCAAGAGAACATTTATCTGTTTTCTGAATACGTATACTTTTCGTTTATTTTTAGGGTATTTGGTCTCTCTGCGACTACCTGTGTTCACTAATCCCTTTATCCGTTTTGATGCTCATTATTAGCTCATAATTATTTGCAGCCATGATGTCAAGTATGTTTTCACAAACGTTTGCTATTCGAGTCGGCTTGTGAACTAACAGATGGAAATAATATACAGAGAGTGCGTGTAGCACAATTCTGAATGATGTTTTATCCGTACCTCCGTATTAAACATGTATTTTAGGTAAGATATAGAGGGTAAACTGAAGTCAACACCAACTATAACGGTATGAGTCGGGTAGGTGTTATTATATTATTTGAGTTGGCAGTCGCTAAAGGGATCCAATTAATACCTTATTCCGGTTGCCACGAATGACCTCTACCCAAATTAATTCAATTTCGGTACAAGATTAAATACTTCTAACAGCCACAGACATGCCACCACAAACGGTGTTTAGCCTATCCTTTCAAAAAACCGTAAAGTCCTTATCAATAATATCGTCCCACATTGCGTTCTGCGCCTATTTCACACAGTGGTGTTCACTGTTAGCACTGACAACTTTACGAAAACGTCGCTGCTCGCGGTCGTTAAGTGAAGGCCGACAGCCGATGTATCGTTCGTGGTGATCGGTAATGTCTGCAGTTTGCTATTCTTGGCAAGCTCTTGAATCTTTTGATAAGTAGTCATATATTTGCTCTTATTTACTTAAATGTAGTTTGCATCTGGCGCAACGCATTTACTAATTTGTCACTCTCTCTTGCACAGATCATCGGCAATGTGTTGCTCTTTGTTGTAATTGTGTTTGTTGCATTTTTTTTTTGCTTTGTCTTAGTTTCATTTATGCTTAATTCTAATTTCTGAAAAACACCGCGAAAAACTGTTAACAGTACATCGCGATGTATAATGAGTGAAATAGCCGACTCGAATAATTTGACCGATAGTACTTGCAACACTCAGTGTAATAGTGACAGTCCTCCATTTACAGACAATCATTGCGTACCGACCGCTAATATTGACTTTGATCCAGGTGATGAGCAAATAAATTCAATTGTGTCGTCTGTTAATTTAACGACAATTGATGACGCGCGACGTTCTGTTACAATGAATGCTGCGCAGCTTGATACACCCGGTTTGCAAAATTTACGTAATGAACAGACAAATTTTTCTAACGAAAATGAACAGTGTAATCAGAATACGTCAGATTTATTTGATTCCGAGGTAGTGACTAACAGTGCACATCCGATTAGCTAACATTTTCAAGAATCACAGAATATCCAAATGGATACACAAAACGTGACAATTGCAGATACACCATCACACAGCACTGAGAATAGAGTTGCTAATTTTAGCTTGGATCAAATTATGGCATTGTTGCTACAAATTAATGAACATAATAGAAAACAAGACGAAAATTCCAAACGACAGAATGAAAGACAAGACAACAATCACAAACAACTTAGTGAAAATTTCAAACAACTTAATGAAAAACAAGACAACCTCAATGAAAATTTCAAACAACTTTGTGAACAGAACAAACAACTTAGTGAAAATTTTAAATAAGTTAATGAACACAACAAACAACTTAGTGAACAGATTACAGCCGTTGCTGAGCAATGTCATGATACTAAAGAACAATTACATGAGGGAATTAAGGTTTGTGCTAGGAAATAGTGAAGAAATTAGATCTGTTGCTCAAGAATTAAGGAATATGCAAACAGCTACAACAGAATCACTTAGAGACGAAATTAGTGCAGTCGGTAAACAATGCTCTGAAAACGCAACACAGTTACGCGACGAGTTTAAACTAGTGACTGCAGAACTTTCGCGCACACTGGATGCAAAAGTAGATGCGAAATTCGACCAACAGAACAGTCAAATTGACGAACGCTTTAATCACCACCTACAAAACAGTGAAACGCGTTACCGTAATTTCATACAGGAACAAAATAAAGTAAAACGACACACAGTAGACTTTCAGACAGTGACCGACAGACTCGAACAATTAGAACTAATACAGGATTCCGATGTCATCAAAGCAGACGTAAAAAAATTGAACGAAACCACTCGTAAAATACAAAAACAAATTAATGCTTGTGACACTAAAAACGATGATCAGGTAAAAATACTGACTGAAAAATATGATGAATTGGCCAGTCGTATTGACGTTATCGAAATAATAATGACACCAAATCAGACGATACGTCACCAGTTTCGTTTAATCAAACACATGAATTCCAAAATTTACAGCAGACGATCAGTGAGATAGATTTGTCCAATAATACATTACGTAGAAAATTGTCAACTTTACAGCAAGAGGTGACAGAGATAAAAAATATTTCAGTCAATAACACGTCACAGCATACGGCATGTTCCGAACATTTGTCACACTCACACAGCCAGTATAATTTAGGTAATTTACAGAGAGTACGTGACTTAAATTCCGAACAATCACAGACAAATAGATTCTCATACAATCCTGAACCTGTTCACACACACAGAGACGATTATTTTGATTACAAGCATTTTCTATCCGTGAGAAAATTTAAAGTGTTTAAAAATGACAGAACACAGGTACACACTTTGAAGTGGATACGCCGATTTATTTTTGTACTTTTACCAGCTTGTCCTGTAATGCTGAAACTAGAATTGAACTGGATACAACAATTTGCTTTTGAATTTTCATCGGCATTGCTTGTAACGCAAAAACTAAAATTTATTTGCAGCTCGTAATAGACCTCAAGGGATTCATTATGCTTTAATGAATATGTGCTGTAGCGTGCACAGGGCCCTGAGCCGTAGTAGTGCCATTTCATCTTTACTTTTCTGCACTGCTGCCTTCTCTTCTACTATCCTTTATACCTATTAAAACAGCTCTTCAACTATCGATCAATCTAGAATTAAGAATGAGTAAAGAAAACCTGATAGAACAAATTTTACCGAAAGTGACAGTTCTCTTTAGACACTCCCGAAATGACAACTACCGCCGTAATTTTAATAACAGATGAAATTGTAATCATCAGTATGTACAACATTTTTAGCATTCATCAAAATTGTCAGCAACCACATTTTGGTAAAAACAGAGGTTTTTCACCGCAACAGCATCAAAGTCAGCCGGTTAGCATACCTAACCAACAATGTAATGTACAAGGTCAACCAAGCTTTAATCTTTCGCCGCCTACACGTATAGCATCAGCTTCAACAAATAGTAACGCACAGCAACAAGGGAATCAGTACGTACAGAAAACACACTATCTCAATTCCTATCGCAATGAACCGTATAGAAATGACTATCATGACAGATGTAAAAGTAATGAACACAATTTTCAGCGTACGTTTAATAACAGTCGGTCTTATCAGCAGCAAAATCATCCGCAACAACATATTATCATGAATGAACCAGACAGTAGATATCATCCCGAACGTAATACGTCAGGAAGAAATAACAGAACAGTACAAATAGTTGAAATGCCACAGCATCCTACTGAAAATAATAGCGCGTCAGATAGAATTTGACTAGATACAGTACAGGTTGCATCTTCCAGTAACGTAAGCACTACTTTTGACACGCAGAATGTTGTTCACGAAAATGTTATTACTTTTGACGACATCCGATACACACTTTTGCATTGAAAGACAGAATCACAACGTACGTAGACGACATTCTTATTGCAGAAGCTAACTGGTCTCAGCACAATCTGATTCTTGAACAAATGTTACGAACTTTTCGTGCAGAAGGACTCACAGTTAATCTCAGTAAACCGCACTTTGGTAAAACTTCTATAAAATTTCTTGGACATATAATTTCAGCAGAGGGCACTACGCCTGTCCCGAAAAAACTTCAAGCTTTACGTGACATTACTGTTCCTACGACGAAGAAACAACTACGCAGCTTTTTGGGTCTAATTAACTTTTTTCGTAAATTTATTCATTACTCTTCTTTAGACACCCCTATATTATGTCAACTGACAGGTAAAAACACTATTTGGTCCTGGGATAAGCAAGCACATTCTGAATTTATGAACCTGAAACATGCTTTGTTGCGTGCACCACTTTTATCTCACCCAGATCTTACTAGAAATTTTTCCATTGCCACCGACAGTTCTAACACCGCTTTAGGCGTACACATTTTTCAGGAAGTTGAAGAAGATGGTTCTACAGTAATTAAAAATATCGCCTTTGCGAGTAGCATTCTGTCACCTGCTGAGCGCAATTATTCTGTTACAGAACTTGAAACATTATGTGTTGTATGGGCATTTACGAGATTTCGGCATTTCCTTTATGGAAGCCATACGACCGTTTATACAGACCATAGAGCGATACAGTTTTTACTTTCCGCCAAGTTTACACACGACAGATTAAGCAGATGGAAACTTTATTTGCAGGAATTTAATTTTACAATTGTTCACATTCCCGGCACACAAAATATTGTACCAGACGCACTATCCCGTTCTCTCAGCAACAATCAGCAAGACATCGCAACCAACTTCTGCAAAGCAAATTTCAGCTTCATGTACATTCAACGAGTTGCATTTGAAAATTTCGTTTCGTCGTCATTACAAGACATAGCACAAGAGCAGAGTAAAGACAACGTGTGGAAAGAAATGAAACACCTTTGGCAAGATAGGAATAATGTTACCATTAGAAACCATTACACTGTACGCAATGCCATTCTGTTTCGCCGCTCTCATCTAGACAGCAACAATTGGTTATTATTCATTCCAGGCGAACTTGTTAACAAATTAATCTGGTATACTCATTTAAGTTACGCACATTACGGAGCCAAAAAATGTTTTCTTATATTGAGACAGAACTGTTATTTTACCAACATGGAGAAACGTATTCGACGAGTTTTAGCGTCACGTAAAATCTGCCAGAAAGCTAAATCAGACACGACTTCACATATTCCTCCATTACATCCCATTTTACCTGTTAAATTGAGACCTATGGCCGCTGTAGACATTTTTGGTCCGATTCCCAGAACTAATAGAGGTTTTTGCTACATCTTTGTCGCTGTTGAACTCACTTCAAAATTTGTTACCTTCACTCCATTACGCAAAGCTACTGCTAAAACTGTTTCGAAAGCATTTGTAAAACATTTTCTATTTCATGTAGGGTATATGTTGGAAGTAATTTCCGACAATGGATCACAGTTTCGATCTGCTATATGGACACGTATGTTGCGAGCTAGAAACATATCTCCGATCTATATATCCAGGTACCATGCTTCTTCGAACCCTTGTGAACGATTAATGAAAGAAATTGGTAAAGTGTGTAGAATATACTGACATAAAAAACATATTGATTGGGACACACACATACTCTCATTCCAGGATGTAATTAATTCCATACCTAATGAATCTACTATGCTATCTCCGTCTGTTATACTGAAAAATGTTGAACCACCTAACAAAATTAAAGAATTAGTAACATTTCCTACATCTCGTCGACTACGACACCATGAAATAATTGACATTGCGCTGAACAACATCAAACGGCCCGCAGAGCGCCGGAGAAGACAGCAAAAACAGGTTTGTACACGCGTGACTTTCACATTGGACAGAAGATATTAGTGCGTACACACTGTATATCGAACAGAGGAAAGAGAAGATGCAGTAAATTTGAGCTTTATACGCAGGTCCATATAGAATTCGCAGCATTCCTCACCCCAGTGTAGTACACGTGGAAACTTTGAGAACCAGAAAAAGTATGGGCAATCACCATGTCTCCAACATCAAACCGTGTATTGAATGAACATACTTTATGATTTATCACACTGTAATGCCATTTCCTAATTTTTTTATGACCACTTACGCAATTATATTTATGTGACTACTAACTGATGATTAACGTATTTTTTCTTGGCAAGTACCCAGCAAAGTAAGGTTAGCAAGTCGCTTTTCTTGTCGTTACACATCAGACTGTGCTCACTTTTCCAGATATACTTACGTATTTTATGAATAATTATGCAGTTCTATCTAGTGACATATTAATTTTATGTAATTCTCTCTCCATTAAAGTCTTCAATTCTCGCCTCTATTAACTACACAACATACAAGCTGAACACAAAGAAAGTCATTTCTTGTCGTTATATATCCGACTGTGCTTATTTTCCATTTTTGCCTCTGAACACTGTCTATGTTTTTGACATATTACGTTTTCTGTCATGCTATGCTGTGTGCTCAATTGTGTTACTATAAACCAGTTTTTATTTAAGGGGTATATGATTTAAATACAAGACATTAATCATTGTACATCAATTTCAGAAAGCAATAACGTATAAAAGAAATAAATGAAAGAAACACAGTGGATTACTATGAAATGGGAATTTCACCTTCGGAATGAACGAAAAAAGATGCAATACCTCGTCACGAAGAGTAAATGGATCAGAATTAACAAGCATTAACGAGAATATACTATACACATCGTAGAATGTACGAGGCGATTGTTGCAGGCTGTCAGACAGAACTACACATCTTAGTTTTAGTGAAGAAATATGCTAGAAATAAGGAACTCTATACTATGAATAGTTGTATGATGAAGTGTCTTTTTGCAGATGATAATGAATGGTGATGAATAGCGATGAAGAGTATGCTACTATGGATTATGAAGTTTTTCTTTGCAGGTGATGATAATAATGGAGTTATAGTGATATGGATAATGAAGTTTTTCTTTGCAGGTGATGATAATAATGGAGTTATAGTGATATGGATAATGAAGTTTTTCTTTGCAGGTGATGATAGTAATGATAATGAAGTTTTTCTTTGTAGATGAAAATAATGATGAAGTTTATATATTTACTGTCAGTTAAGAAATGCTATGTCGTTATTTAGGTATTTGTTGCAGTTCCTTTTGACTGTATGTCTTATGTCGCATGTTATGATGACTGAAGGTTTTGGAAAGGACAGCTAGAGAACATATATAATTAATACACATTTCATTACCTGTTAATTCGAAGTTCACTACTCTTCAGCATAATATGCGTTTCTTCTTTCAGTTTAATAATCCATTTTGTATTTTTTGCAGGAGAAATTATTCATGAAATTAATGTGCTATAAACAGTTGATCATTAAACCTGTGTCATTTATGAATGGGATCACATATACTCTACTTGTTTCGTAACCTTGCTACAGTTGACTCATGACGAATGACGTTACACATCTTCATTTGCAGCAGTAACTCAAAAGCAAATATTGTTATGCCCCAGTAATTAATTATCGATTCCAACGCAATGCATTGCTAGCACAAAAAAAAAAAATTATTACCAGTCCCAAATAATGCTACCAGTTTAAGAGAGTTCTGAGTAATACTGAATAATGTTTCCTAGTCACAGACCTTGAATAATAGTTACAGTATGTTACATTTTCAATTTGTCCTATGTCACTGGCATGATCAGTTCTGAGTAATACTGAATGATGCTTTGTAATAATGCATAAATACTATGCCAGTAATTTCTGTAAATAATATTTTTGTTATACTCTATAAATGCTATGCCAATAATTGACTCTCATTTTGAATAATAACTTCTGAATAATACTGAATTAGGTTTTATTAAAATATAAGAATGTTTTGTAACCGGCCAATGAGAGCCAATAATTATTTTAAGTATGTCATATGTCACTTTAATGATGAAAAATGTTTTGAAATATTCAATACTTGCTATATGTTTAGTTACTGGCCAATGAGTGCCAATGATTACTATAACTAAGTGAATTATGTTAATACTATGCCATTGATTAGCCCCTGTTTTGAATGATGACTTCTGATGGTTTCTAACTGGTCAATGAGAGACGATGTTCACTGTAATCAGATGATTTATGAAAATTATTCTGTAATACTTCAAACATGGCACAGAAAAGTTCAGTAACTGGGCGATGAGTGCCACCTATTAGTCAAATCAGTTGTTAGACTAGTGTAATTCCCAATGAAGACTTGTATGGGACTTAATGTCCTTCACCTTCTGGCCTAGTTACCAGAAGTTACTGCAATATCCGTTTGTTCTGTCTATCCTCATGATCATGCAGCACTATATTTGGTTTTTGCACTAATTCTACATTGGTGTACCTTACAGAAACGTGATGTTGACACGACATGCTGTCCACCACCTTGAGCGATGGAGATGTTATTATGGTCCCACTGTTTGGTGTACCTAATGTACTACCAAAATGATAACATGGAATATTACTACGACATTTCAGTGTCTTGGCTACACTGATTAATACTTCAAGGAAAAGAACTTCATATTGTCTCACTTGGTGTTGTGCTTCTATAGAAAGATATGGACTTTCAATGCTGCTGCGTGCAACCTAAAGTGCTACAACCATGATGCAATACTTCCCTTTCCTATCCTAGTTCTTGTAAAATAGTAAAAAAAGTATATGCAGTGCGTGTGCACTTTTGTCATTTTGTTAATATGGTTAGTACTCATTCCGTATACATTTGTGATTTCCTGATATGTTCAGTACTACAGTGAATGTGCACTTTATATCATTTGTTGATATGATTTGTACTCATTCCGTATACATTTTGTGATTTTCTGATATGTTCTGAACTACAGTGCGTGTGCACTTTTGTCATTTGTTAATATGATTTGTACTCATTGTGTATACATTTTGTCATTGCTTGATATGTTCTGTACTCAGTGCATGTGCACTATATTATATTTCATGTTCTGCACTTATAGATATGTATATATTCTGTGATTGTAAACTTAGTTCATTAAGAAAAATTTGTTGCTCATGGCCATTCCAAATGGCTCACCATCGTTGCCAAATTTTTGCCCCCCCCACCCCCCCCCCCCCCCCAGTGGAAGGTTATGTAAGACGTATGCGTTGCCGGCGATGGGCGAGGCGTGGCAGAGTCTCTGACCAGAGAGTAGTATGTAGTTAGTTGTTGCATGTCGTCATTCGGCAGTAGTGTTCAGTTGTCTGCGGTAGTCTTGAGTAGTCTGCATTAGTCTGCAGTAGTCGGCGCGTACCTGCGCGTGTCGGCAGTCTCCTCTGGTCGGGACTTTGGAGGCTGAGTATTATTGTAGAAGGTAAACAAGCAGCCTTGCGCATATCTAGTAATGTATATTAACTGTCATTAATTTCTTTAAAAAATACCCCAATAATAATTTTTATAATGTAAAGTAATTTTTTAAAGACAACCATTATTTCAATTTAAAGAATATTTCCAATGCATGATCATTCCTTTCAAGAATCAGAAAAAAATATACGCCAGCTTTGCACGAAGTTGTGCCGAAAAAATTCTACTTAAGAACAGATATATTCGCAGTTTTTATTGAGGTAAGAATTTTTCCTTTTTTATTCAGAATACAGGGCCGAGGCTCAGCGCTGCTGCCGTCATAAAATTTACCAGGTTACTGATTTTTTTTTTATTCTTTCGGTGTTTAGGAATTTCTTGTGTTTCGAACTTAACATTAAATGAGAAATGAATTTAGTGGGTACATTAAATGTGAATGCGTTTCTGCACAGAGATCATAAATAGGAGCCAATTTTGTGGGGAGGTTACATTTGGTGCTTGGTTCCTTTTAAATTATTTTGTGGGGAGGTTACAACATTCATCACTAGAGTCAAAATGACAGCTCCGCATTCACACTGCCCTTTCACCCCATGTGTACGTGGTACTACCGCCATCTCTATATGTGCATATCACTTTACCATGACTTTTGTCATCTGAGTGTATTTACAAATTAGTTACAGGGAAGCTACATCCAAATGTGTACCAGCTGACAAGCATGATGTGCGAAGATTGAAAAGTGTGACACATGGCACTTAGAACATGCTTGGGATGGTGAATTTGACGCTTAAAATAGCCATAAATGTTTTAGGAGGAAACAAATTTCAAATCTGAAGAAGGGAAGAAACGTCCGCTATAATAGTTTAGTAGGAACATATTTCCTCACAAGAGACATAGTGGTCATTATCGATATGGATAGACAGAAGTGAATGAGAGTAATATAACCTTGTGGAAGGTACACGACGATAAGATACTGAAAGAGCAAACGAAACCACGAAATGTTACTGGACAATTGGGAGCACGAATTGGCCATCAGGACTATAGGAATGTAATAAATGAGAAGAGACAATGGGACGAGTCCCAGCAAAGGAATATCAATTGGTGGAACATTGTCAGCTAGAATTACGGACCAATGCCGTTGTTAGGTGGCGAAAGAAAAAGCAAGCTTCGCGGCCGAAAGGAAACAATCGGATGAAGGGACGGGAAGGTCATGTGGAATCGATTAAAGGAATACTGCATTACTCCAGAAGGCGAAGAAATCATAGTGTCGAAACAGAAGCCCTACTACCAATCATACGAGGAGAATGAATTATAAATGAAATGAATGCGAGCGAAGAGGAGTGTGATATAAGATCTGTACTGAATCAATATGCTGGGAAAAAACAGTAAGATGTTGAAACCTCAGACGTGGTCCAATATAATAATGCTCACTTCGCGCAAGTCACGCACGCTTAGCGAACAGGGCACATAAAACGAAACGGAAAACAGAAATGACAAAAGCTATGCCGTCCGGAGTGGCCGAGGGGTTCTACGCGCTACAGTCTCGAACCGCGCGACCACTACGGTCGCAGGTTCGAATCCTGCCTCAGGCATGGACGTGTGTGCTGTCCTTAGGTTAGCTAGGTTTAAGTAGTTCTAACATCGAGGGGACTGATGATCTCAGAAGTTAAGTCCCATAGTGCTCAGAGCCATTTGAACCATTTTTACAAACGTTCTGTTGTGCAGATCTGAAAATGGTTCAAATGGCTCTAAGCACTACGGGACTTAACATCTGAGAACATCAGTCCCCTAGAAGTTAGAACTACTTAAGCCTAACTAACGTAAGGACATCACACACGTCCATGCCCGATACAGCATTCGAACCCGCAACTGTAGCGGTCGCTCGGTTCCAGACTGATGCGCCAAGAACCGCTCGATCACACCGTCCGTTTGTGCATATCTCATTGTGCTTCATTTAAAGGGTGACAGATTGTCATTTACTGATACTATGAGGCATATACATCCGGTATCAGCAGAACATAATGGTCAAATAATGCACTGAGGTGACATAAGTCATGCGGTAGTGATATGCACAAATCCAGATGGTGGTAGTGTCACATACACAAGGTATGAAAAGGCAGTGCACTGTTGAAACTGTCATTTGTACTCATGTGATGCATGTGAAAGGGTGTCCGATGTGGTTATGGTCGCATGACGGGAATTAACGAACTTTAAACGCGGAATGGTGGTTGGAGCTAGAAGCATGGGACAATCCATTTCGGATTTCGTCAGGGAATTTAATACATAGAGATCCACAATGTCAAGAATGTCACGAGAACACCAAATTTCAGGTATTACCTCTCACCACTAAGAACGCAGTGGCCGACGCTCTTCACTTTAGGACCGCGAGCAGTGGCGTTTGCAATAGTTGTCAGTGCTAACAGACAAGCAACATTGCATGAAACAGACCCTGAAATCAGTGTGGGACGTCCAACGAACGTATCCGTTAGCACAAAGCGCCGAAATTTCGCGTTTATGGCCACGACACGCCATCACTTGCAGCACCTCTCCTTGGCTCGTTACCTTATCGCCTGGACCCTAGATGACTGGAAAACCTTAGCCTGGTAGTTTGTCGGCAGTTCTGAATACCACATGTGGCATCGGATTGTCGTGGATGAGAATCACTTTGTCCACATTTTGTATCCCTCGACGCCTTCGTCTGATGGCAGCCCAGAAGGCCGCTAACATCACTTTCCTGACCGATGGCTCTCAACAGATTTTTTTTTTTTTTTTTTTTTTTTTTTTTGAGCTCCAGGAGATCTTCGCACTCCTTGGAGTACCGATCCCGATGATTCAGTGAAGACATTATTCGTTTGCCTTTCATCATGTTATCCGACGCTTAGCAGCAGGAAACCTTCCCATCCATACCTTAGGATCTGTGAATGGTATAAAATGGGCATATCACCCTCGTAGTAAGGGTTGCACTGACTAATGTAGTAAAGGAGACCGAGAGAAAGCAAAATTGTAGGTACATGTCAATAGGCAGAAGACATACTATTAAAATAGAAGTGTATGGCATAAACTTTGAACTAAATTTAGGTGAGGTGTCCTCCTATTGAATACCAAATCATCATGTTACCATATGCAGTGATGACTTGGCTCTGGATCATTACTTGAAGTTATTATGCCTGGGATGTTCAAGTGCACGGGTTTCCTCAGGATTATATTACCATCATCAAGGATCGTCAAAGTTATCAGTATCACCCGAAAGTTCGTAACGTAAGTAAATCTTAGAACTATTCATAAAAACTTAGTAGCGCAAAGAGAGCTGATTTGAAGGTTGTTCAACAAGACAAGGATAAACTATAGCAGCTAAATATTAGTAAAACGAATTGTAATATGTTGATTAATGGGGTCACATACAATGTGGAAAGGTTGCAAGTAACGAGATCCATAAAATCATTAATTAAAGAATCCTTAACTTTGTATGAGAATTTAGCAAAATATAGTTCGGAATCTAGATCAGAACAACTGTGGAAATTATCAAAGAGCAAGTGACTGTAATAAATTCCCCTTGTCTGGTTTGAACTGGATGGTAAATTCGATCGGCAGAAATGGGAAGTTGCTTAAGAATAGTATGACAGAAATGGAACAGTTCACACGTACTGTCTGAGAACTACAGATGTGACTCTGAAAAGAACTACACCTCATTGAGCGAGATAAGTATAGAATATGAACAGTTAGTGAGTGCTGTAGTTCACACACAGAAAGACCACCTGCACCACATGTAGCAAATTCACTAGAGAATGTTAAATACCTAAGGTTAATCCAAGCTGAAGAGAGATGTAAGGTTTCCATTATATCTAATTGTAGATTTTATAGGTATAGTCTATTGAATGTCATGGATCTTGATGTTTAAGGATATTTAATTGATATTCCCTTAAGTGAGAATTCTAGACAATTAAAATTTTATGTTGATCATTTGTTACAACAGCAGGTAAGGAACAGAAATTATGTAAGGAGAGAGACGAAAGGCAGAAATTTTATAATGAAACTTTTGTGGAAATTACGATTTATGACCGAGAAAAGTGAAAAGACCTACAACGAGACAGGCATTATCCTAATAATTGTATTAAATAAAAACTAATTCAATAGCTAAAAGTTAATGGACACATTTATGTGCCACTAAATGGTTGTATGTAGTTTCTAGTGAGGAAGATAATACCATATTTTGTAATACATGTTCATTTCAAGCTGTTGAAGTAAATGAAATCTGGATGAATGGTGAAAGGTGGGGTCCTCATATATTCAGTTGGACAAAGTGGTACAACAAATTATAATGGGAAAGAAGTAATACCAAATGTGGCTTTGAGCACGGATGTTGTGAGGGCCTGGAAACAAACATTACTGCCTGACAGGTACGATTATATTTGACTTTGAAATATGTAACAATCGAATCTGTTGATTTAAGAAAACCCGTCAAAAGAGTAGAGAAAATTTCCAAAACCATAGGTAAGGAGTAGATCGAAATGGAAAGCCAAGAAAGGGTCTAAAAATGTCCCATTGCTACATATCCTAAGTAAAACCTTAGTTATAATAGATGTTGTATCTTTGCATTGTTCCGAATGTGATTGTTGCAACATTTGTATAAGAATTAATTTGATGATATTTGAGGTGGTGACTATTGTTTTCTCTTTCTAAGAGGACGACTGTAGTGAGTTCATCAGAGAAATCGAATTACCGTTGCGAGCAGGAGGACAAATGACAAAATAGTGACGTAAGAAAGACTTTGTAGAGAAACAGATGACAGAGTAATCCCAAGAAACTGACGATAGTGAACAAAATGTAGCTGCGTTCTTTCAGGATCATATAAACAATCCATGTACAACTTTTATTGTGCTACTGCTACTCTGTGTAGGGCCCTTTAATGTATTTCTGAGGGGAGCTGTCAGGACCGGGACTATTTTAGTTAAAAGTGAGAAAATAAGTGGGGCTGTTCCACTGGGGCTTCTTCGAAGACGCCAATGGGTGTGCGGAGCACGAGAAACAAGAACGGAGCAAAGCCGAGTAATTTTAAACGAGAACGCGTTCCGAAGCAAATTTTTAGGTTAGAGGGTCTCAGGAAACCACAGAAATGGCGTCCGTCTAAATGGGGGCAGGTTAAAACACAGAAAGGTAGTTGCAGAAACGATCGGTGTTGTAAATGTGAATTGTCATAATTGTGTTGGGAAAGAACCAGAGTTCCAAGCCCTAATAGAAAGGACTGAAGCTCAAATAGTTATAAGTTCGAAAAGCTGGATAAAGCCGGAAATAAGTTTAGCAGAAATTATTTCAAATGATTTAACAGTGATCAGAAAGGATATATTAAATATTCTTGTGATGGCGTAATTATTGACGTCAGAAGTTGTTTACCTTGTAGTGAAATTGAACTAGATATTTCCTGTGAAGTAGTATGTCGGACTAAACTATTAATTGGTTCGTTTTACCGACCAATTGAGTCTCATTTCAATAGGTACGCCAGTCATGCAATTGTAGTCGGAGGTGACTTAAATCTACCATCGATATGCTGAAAAAATTATACATATAAAGCCGGTGACAGGCATACAACGTCATCCGAAATTGTATTGAAATTTATTTTCAACGTCTAGTTCATGAGCCAACTCGATGCATAAATGGTTGCAAAAGCATACTTGACCTCTTAGTAGCAAATAATCCCGTACCAATTGGGAGTATAATGACGAATACAGGGATTAGCGACCACAAGGCGGTTTCTGATAGGCTGAATACCGTAACACCCACAACCATCAAAAGGAAATGCAAAGTACATTTGTTTATAAAAGCTGATAAAAATGCTCTTCATGCCTCTTTAAGAGGCAGTCTCCACTCCTTCCGATCTGATCATGTTAGCGTAAAAAAGATGTGGATTGATTTCAAAGAGATAGTATCGAAGGCTGTTGAGAGATATGTACCTCATAAAGAAATAAGTGATGGTAGGGGACCTCCATGGTACACAAAACGGGTGAGATCACTGTTGCAGGAGCAACGAAAAAAGCACTCCAAATTTAAAAGAACGCAAAATCATCAAGATTGGCAATGTTTTGCAGAACTTCAAAATATAGCCTGTACTTCAGTGCGAGATGCTTTTAATAATTTCCACAACGAAACTCTGCCTCGGGATCTGGCAGAAAACCAAAAGATATTCTGGTCACACATAAAGCACATCAGTGGCATGACGCAGTCAATACCTTCACTGCGCAATAACAACGGTGAAGCCACTAATGACAGTACCACTAAAGGAGAGTTATTAAACACTGCTTTCCGAAACTCCTGCACCAAAGAAGACGAGGTAAACATTCCTCAATTCCAATAAAGAACAACTACGAAAATGTGAAACGTAGGAGTAGATAACCCCGGTGTAGTAAAGCAGCTTATATCACTTAATAAAGGTAAGCCTCCGGTCCAGATTGTATACCAGTCAGGTTCCTTTCAGATTACGCTGATACAATAGCTCCATATATAGCAGTTATATACATCTGCTCGCTCACAGAAAGTTTCGTACCTAAAGACTGGAAAATTGTTCAAGTCACACCAATACCCAAAATGGAAATAGGAACAATCCGCTGAATTGCAGGCCCATATAACTAACGTCAATTTGCAAGAGGGTTTAGGAACATATACTGTATTCGAACATTGTGAAGTACCTCGAAGAAAACGATTTGTTGACATATAGAACGAATTCAGGAAACATAGTTCTTGTGAAACACAACAAGCTCTTTATACTGAGAAAGTGGTGAGTGCTATTGACAGGGGATGTCAAATTGGTTCCATATTTTTAGGTTTCCAGATCGCTTTCGACACCGTTCCTCACAAGCGTCTTCTAACCAAACTGTGTGCCTACGGAATATCGCCTCAGTTGTGCGACTGGATTCGTGATTTCCTGTCAGAAACATCACAGTTCGTAGTAGTACACGGAAAATCATCGAGTAAAACAGAATAAATATCCGGCATTCCCCAAGGAAGTGCTATAGCCCTCTGTTATTCCCGATCTATATTAACTACAGAGGAGACAATCTGAGTAGCGCTATAAGCTTGTTTGCAGATGATGGTGTCATTTACCCTCTCGTAAAGTCATCAGATGACCAAAACGAATTCCAAAGTGATTTAGATAAGTTATCCGTATGGTGCCAAAAGTGGCAATTGACCCAGAATAAAGAAAAGTGTGAAGTTATTCAAATGAGTACTACAAGAAATCCGCTGCATTTCGATTACGCGATAAGTCACACATATCTCAAGGCTGTAAATAGGGGGAGATAATGCCACAGACATTATAAGCGAAATGGAGTGGAAATAATTAAAACGAAAGTGTTTTTCGTTGGGACGGGATCTTCGCAAAACATTTGAGTCACCCGTTTTCTCCTCCGATTGCGAAAACATTCTGTTGGCACCCACCTAAATAGGAGAAATTTCATCACGATGTAAAAAGAGAAATCAGGGGTCACACAGAAAAATATAAGTGATTATATTATCCGCGCGCCGTTCGAGAGTGGAACGGTAGGAACTTCTTAAAGGTGGTTCATTGAACCCTCTGACAGACACTTTATTGTGACTAGTAGAGTAATCACGTAGATGTAGATGTAGATACATCCTCCCAGAAGTGATCTGCTTGCCTGTCATGGGTACAGCACATGGATGAAACTTATCAACCCATCAAATGAGTCGAGGATAGAGAAAAAAACTCATGACAGGAAAAAGCCATGTTCTAATTGTGGTTACTAGATGCGTAGATGCAGTGATCGAGGAAAATAACGAAAAGGCTCATGGACAACTATATTCGAGTGGAAAAACAGTCACTCTGAAAACCTATAAAGGGTGAGCTATGGGCCGTAGTTTCCGGTCATAGAGTCAGCTGAATCTGTAGTGGACGTCTTTTTCCAATCACCTTCTCACTCCAAGTACCAAGACACGGCTACCTGTCAGGATTTCTCGAGTGCTGGCCAGGCAGAGACCGGAAAAGCCAACAGTTAATTTACAAGCGCATGTTCTCGACATCCATTACGAGAAACATATTAATCGATCTTTTCAACTGTTCGACTGTGCCCCCTGCGCGTGGTAACGGCTGAGTCGTTTACCTGCGTTTACCTGCGTTTACCCGTTATTGCGCTACATCACAGTTTGTATTTGCTAATAATAATTCCTGTACTCCCTTTGTATAACTAAAGATTTAGTGATTACTTTTTCTTCCAAATTCTTTGTCTCCTGTAATTTGTGAACCAATAAATTAGCCGATAACACGGATAAGTAGTTGTGTTTCATATCATTTTCAGTCTGTATTGAAATTTCATAATGGTAAATTAACCGATCAAAAGCTGTTTCGGGAAGCGAGTGTACTTGATTTAAACGCAGACTTCTACAGCAGTGGGATTTTTCTGTCACAGAGAAGAAAAGGCTGCTTGCGGGAGAGATACAGGCCACCAGTGTGTGCTCTGGAATGCCCACCTCTGTGTGCATATTCCAGATGCGAAGGGTGGTAACTCATAATCGGAAAACACATGACTTTAGGAAAGGTTTTTACAAAAAAGACTTCATATTTTAGGTAATTCTATGGTCCTCTTTGTGTCACGTATGTGTGTTGTGCTCTGAGTTAATAGCTTCTGAGACGTATAGTTTGCTCAAGAGTCTGTGTAGCTATAGCAGTGTTCATATCTCGGATACAAGTTAATGATGCTGCAGAATTTGTATGTGGATGAAAGTTACTCACGATTTTCTCTGCAGTCGATAATTCGTGAAAACCTCTAGGACCTTCGTGGAGTCTGTAAAAGAGCTTCCCAGTACCATGCAGGACAGGGGTGCGAAAAACATAATGTCAGTGGTTAGTGTAACATTCACGTGATAAATTTTTGGCTACAGTGCGACGAGAGGAAATTATGCCTTTAACAGTTACAAACATTATCTATTCGACGTATCAAATAACAGTGAAAATTTTTAAATATTAATTATTTACATAATATTCTATGATATAATTGGACATATCGATGTGTACGATACAAAGACAATGATATTTGTAAATTCCTTTTATGATCTGCGTTTGTCTTCCTTTGTTTTTACCTTTTGTTGGGTGGCTTTTGTAGGTTCAGCACGCAAGACGCATATCAAACTGAGGTCTGTTAAGAAAGTGTAATTACTTGTTAATTATTACTTGAAAATAGAGTTCATTATAATTATGAACATGAGTGAAAAATTATTTGTAACTGTAATTCCTCTCTCAGTAAGCATTATCTGTGTTAATTATTTCTTTCTGCTGAAAGGAACGCAGCCATTGATTATAGCGATTTGTATCGCGCTTTTGTCTGTGTTTTCCTTTGAAACAAATCGAATGTTTGCTTGATGAAGTCTAAATAGTGCACAATACGAAAATAGATTTTATAGCGTTCAATAAGCATTTTAAATATTTACTTATTTGCTCTAACTATAGAAAGTCTCTATCAATTGCCTGCTGCTATCTCAACAATTATCTCAGCGGCAAATACTAATTTAAATCACGCAACTCTGCAGACATAAATGCCGAACGTAATACAAATGTGTAAAAATAAATGTGCACTGGTGGTTCCGAACTCATTTTATATGAAAATGATTCGAATCAGATTGGTTCTTTAAAAACAGTGCTCATTGCACGATCCTTATAAGAAATTTCTCTAGCTGATGTATGGAGCCGAAATTAATTACGCACGAGTTGCGACGAATATTGGTTCAGGTAACATACGTCAGTGTTATGCGCGGCTGATATTCGGTGGTTTTAATGATCATTTTGCTGAAGATAACTGTTTCCATCGTAATCCATAGTTGTATTGAATCTGTTGTATGAACTGTGATTTAGTGACACACAACTTACAGACAACACTTTAACACGACGTTAACTTGGAGATCTTTAGCAACTTGATCAAATCTTTAGCCGGGAGAAAAATTATTTAGTAATTACCCAATGTAATAAAGTAAGATTGTCATCTCCATTTACAAATTAGTTAAATACCAAACCACTGAACAACACAGCGAACGCCACATTAGTGAGGCTGATTAGTACAATACCTTTTAGTGTGTGGTGTAAAAACAAGTCTGTGGCCCATTTACCTTCCGTGAGAGTCACTCTGTTACGTGGGACTCACACTGTTACGATGGAATCGGAATAGATAACTGGAGGTAGTATTTAAGTAAACAGCGAGGTTTGTGAAAATTTTTAGAATGCATATGGCTTTCTTGGCAACTAAAGGGTTTATATTATTATTTGAATAGAATTTCTTTAAGTACTACCTTGAGGACTGTGCATTTCCTTGTTTTGCGGGCATTAAAAAAACCTGTTAAATGCTGACCAATGATATAATTCGCATCGAGGTTAATGATATGATCTCATGTTCTTCCTAGTGTTTTCAAATAGAGGAGAAGATTAATAAACCAGCTCTTGTATGAAGGCGAGATATATAACCTTACCTACAAATCAATAACGAAGCTTACCAATAAAGTGAGTATCTCCCCATTAACATAATACTTATTACTTAGCTTGTAACAAAAAAAAAAAAAAAAAAAAACCCAGTGAAGCACTTCGACGGTATTTATACGTTTAGCCTTTATTAATCGAAGAAATACTTTCAAATCCGGTGTTTAGAGTAAACTGGGCTTTTTAATTTTTTTTTTTTTTTTTTTTTTTGGTCATCAGTCTACTGACTGGTTTGATGCGGCCCGCCACGAATTCCTTTCCTGCGCTAACCTCTTCATCTCAGAGTAGCACTTGCAACCTACTTCCTCAATTATTTGCTTGACGTATTCCAATCTCTGTCTTCCTCTACAGTTTTAGCCCTCTACAGCTCCCTCTAGTACCATGGAAGTCATTCCCTCATGTCTTGGCAGATGTCCTATCCTCCTGTCCCTTCCCCTTATCAGTGTTTTCCACTTTTACCTTTCCTCTCCGATTCTGCGTAGAACCTCCTTATTCCTTACCTTATCAGTCCACCTAATTTTCAACATTCGTCTATATCACCACATCTCAAATGCTTCGATTCTCTTCTGTTCCGGTTTTCCCACAGTCTGTGTTTCACTACCATACAATGCTGTACTCCAGACGCACATCCTCAGAAATTTCTTCCTCAAATTAAGGCCGGTATTTGATATTACTAGACTTCTCTTGGCCAGAAATGCCTTTTTTGCCATACCGAGTCTGCTTCTGATGTCCACCTTGCTCCGTCCCTCATCGGTTATTTTACTGTCTAGGTAGCAGAAGTCCTTAATTTCTTTGACTTCGTGACCATCAATCGTGATGTTAAGTTTCTCGCTGTTCTCATTTCTACTACTTGTCACTACCTTCGTCTATCTCCGATTTACTCTCAAACCATACTGTGTGTTCATTAGACTGTTCATTCCGTTCAGCAGATAATTTATTTCTTCTTCACTTTCACTCAGGATTGCAATGTCATCAGCGCATTGTATCATTGATATCCTTTCACCTTGAATTTTAATTCCATTCCTGAACCATCCTTTTATTTCCATCATTGCTTCCTCGATGTACAGATTGAAGAGTAGGGGTGAAAGGCTCCAGCCTTGTCTTACATCGTTTTTATTACGAGCACTTCGTTCTTGATCGTCCACTCTTATTATTCCCTCTTGGTTGTTGTACATATTGTATAAGTCTCGTCTCTCCCTATAGCTTACCCCTACTTATTTCAGAATCTCGAACAGCTTGCAGCATTTTATATTGTCGAACGCTTTTTCCAGTTCTACAAATCTTATGAAAGTGTCTTGATTTTTCTTTAGCCTTGCTTCCATTATTAGCCGTAACGTCAGAATTGCCTCTCTCGTCCCTTTACGTTTCCTAAAGCCAAACTGATCGTCACCTAGCGCATTCTCAATTTTCTTTTCCATTCTTCTGTATATTAATCTTGTAAGCAGCTTCGATGCATGAGCTGTTAAGCTGATTGTGCGACAATTCTCGCACTTGTCAGCTCTTGCCGTCTTCGTAATTGTGTGGATGATGCTTTTCCGAAAATCAGATGTTATATCGCCAGACTCTTATATTCTACACACCAACGTGAACAGTCGTTTTTTGCCACTTCCCGCAAAGTTTTTAGAAATTTTGATGGAGTGTTATCTATCCCTTCTGCCTTATTTGACCGTAAGTCCTCCAAAGCTCTTTTAAATTCCGATTCTAATACTGGATCCCCTATCTCTTCTACATCGACTCCTGTTTCTTCTTTCGTCACATCAGACAAATCTTCACCCTCATAGAGGCTTTCGATGTATTCTTTCCACCTATCTGCTCTCTCCTCTGCATTAAACAGTGGAATTCCCGTTGCACTCTTAATGTTACCACTGTTGCTTTTAATGTCACCAAAGGTTGTTTTGACTTTCCTGTATGCTGAGTCTGTCCTTCCGACAATCATATCTTTTTCGATGTCTACACATTTTTCCTGCAGCCATATATATTAGTAAAACGAATTGTAATATGTTGATTAATGGGGTCACACACAATGTGGAAATGTTGCAAGTAACGAGATTCATAAAATCATTAATTAAAGAATCCTTAACATTGTATGGGAATTTAGCAAAATATTGTTCGGTACCTTGGACGAGGAGAATGTCGCTTATTACAAAATGCACATGCATATGATCGAATCTAGATCAGAACAACTGTGGAAATTATCAAAGAGCAAGTGACTGTAATAAATTCCCCTTGTCTGGTCTGAACTGGATGGTAAATTCGATCGGCAGAAATGGGAAGTTGCTTGAGAATAGTATGACAGAAATGGAACAGTTCACACGTACTGTCTGAGAACTACAGATGTGACTCTGAAAAGAACTACACCTCATTGAGCGAGATAAGTATAGAATATGAACAGTTAGTGAGTGCTGTAGTTCACACACAGAAAGACCACCTGCACCACATGTAGCAAATTCACTAGAGAATGTTAAATACCTAAGGTTAATCCAAGCTGAAGAGAGATGTAAGGTTTCCATTATATCTAATTGTAGATTTTATAGGTATAGTCTATTGAATGTCATGGATCTTGATGTTTAAGGATATTTAATTGATATTCCCTTAAGTGAGAATTCTAGACAATTAAAATTTTATGTTGACCATTTGTTACAACAGCAGGTAAGGGACAGAGATTATGTAAGGAGAGAGACGAAAGGAAGAAAATTTATAATGAAACTTTTGTGGAAATTACGATTTATGACCGAGAAAAGTGAAAAGACCTACAATGAGAGAGGCATTATCCTAATAATTGTATTAAATAAAAACTAATTCAATAGCTAAAAGTTAATGGACACATTTATGTGCCAACAAATGGTTGTATGTAGTTTCTAGTGAGGAAGATAATACCACATTTTGTAATACATGTTCATTTCAAGCTGTTGAAGTAAATGATATTTGGATGAATGGTGAGAGGTGGGGTCCTCATATATTCAGTTGGACAAAGTGGTACAACAAATTATAATTGGAAAGAAGTAATACCAAATGTGGCTTTGAGCACGGATGTTGTGAGGGCCTGGAAACAAACATTACTGCCTGACAGGTACGATTATATTTGACTTTGAAATATGTAACATCGAATCTGCTGATTTAAGAAAACCCGTCAAAAGAGTAGAGAAAATTTCCAAAACCATAGGTAAGGAGTAGATCGAAATGGAAAGCCAAGAAAGGGTCTAAAAATGTCCCATTGCTACATATCCTAAGTAAAACCTTAGTTATAATAGATGTTGTATCTTTGCATTGTTCCGAATGTGATTGTTGCAACATTTGTATAAGAATTAATTTGATGATATTTGAGGTGGTGACTATTGTTTTCTCTTTCTAAGAGGACGACTGTAGTGAGTTCATCAGAGAAATCGAATTACCGTTGCGAGCAGGAGGACAAATGACAAAATAGTGACGTAAGAAAGACTTCGTAGAGAAACAGATGACAGAGTAATCCCAAGAAACTGACGATAGTGAACAAAATGTAGCTGCGTTCTTTCAGGATCATATAAACAATCCATGTACATCTTTTATTGTGCTACTGCTACTCTGTGTAGGGCCCTTTAATGTATTTCTGCGGGGAGCTGTCAGGACCAGGACTATTTTAGTTAAAAGTGAGAAAATAAGTGGGGCTGTTCCACTGGGGCTTCTTCGAAGACGCCAATGGGTGTGCGGAGCACGAGAAACAAGAACGGAGCAAAGCCGAGTAATTTTTAACGAGAACGCGTTCCGAAGCAAATTTTTAGGTTAGAGGGTCTCAGGAACCCACAGAAATGGCGTCCGTCTAAATGGGGGCAGGTTAAAACACAGAAAGGTAGTTGCAGAAACGATCGGTGTTGTAAATGTGAATTGTCATAACTGTGTTGGGAAAGAACCAGAGTTCCAAGCCCTAATAGAAAGGACTGAAGCTCAAATAGTTATAAGTTCGAAAAGCTGGATAAAGCCGGAAATAAGTTTAGCAGAAATTATTTCAAATGATTTAACAGTGATCAGAAAGGATATATTAAATATTCCTGTGATGGCGTAATTATCGACGTCAGAAGTTGTTTACCTTGTAGTAAAATTGAACTAGATGTTTCCTGCGAAGTAGTATGTTGGACTAAACTATTAATTGAATCGTTTTACCGACCACCCGACTCAGAACATATATTGCTGAACAATTCAATGAAAACTTGAGTCTCATTTCAATAGGTACCCCAGTCATGCAATTGTAGTCGGAGGTGACTTAAATCTACCATCGATATGCTGGAAAAATTATACATATAAAGCCGGTGACAGGCATACAACGTCATCCGAAATTCTATTGAAATTTATTTTCAACATGTAGTTCATGAGCCAACTCGATGCATAAATGGTTGCGAAAGCATACTTGACCTCTTAGAAGCAAATAATCCCGTACCAATTGGGAGTATAATGACGAATACAGGGATTAGCGACCACAAGGCGGTTTCTGCTAGGCTGAATACCGTAACACCCACAACCATCAAAAGGAAATGCAAAGTACATTTGTTTATAAAAGCTGATAAAAATGCTCTTCATGCCTCTTTAAGAGGCAGTCTCCACTCCTTCCGATCTGATCATGTTAGCGTAAAAAAGATGTGGATTGATTTCAAAGAGATGGTATCGAAGGCTGTTGAGAGATATGTACCTCATAAAGTAATAAGTGATGGTAGGGGACCTCCATGGTACACAAAACGGGTGAGATCGCTGTTGCAGGAGCAATGAAAACAGCACTCCAAATTTAAAAGAACGCAAAATCATCAAGATTGGCAATCTTTTGCAGAACTTCAAAATATAGCCTGTACTTCAGTGCGAGATGCTTTTAATAATTTCCACAACGAAACTCTGCCTCGGGATCTGGCAGAAAACCCAAAGATATTCTGGTCACACATAAAGCACATCAGTGGCATGATGCAGTCAATACCTTCACTGCGCAATAACAACGGTGAAGCCACTAATGACAGTACCACTAAAGAAGAGTTATTAAACACTGCTTTCTGAAACTCCTGCACCAAAGAAGATGAAGTAAACATTCCTCAATTCCAATAAAGAACATCTACGAAAATGTGAAACGTAGGAGTAGATAACCCCGGTGTAGTAAAGCAGCTTATATCACTTAATAAAGGTAAGCCTCCGGTCCAGATTGTATACCTGTCAGGTTCCTTTCAGATTACGCTGATACAATAGCTCCATATATAGCAGTTATATACATCTGCTCGCTCACAGAAAGTTTCGTACCTAAAGACTGGAAAATTGTTCAAGTCACACCAATACCCAAAATGGAAATAGGAACCATCCGCTGAATTACAGGCCCATATAACTAACGTCAATTTGCAAGAGGGTTTAGGAACATATACTGTATTCGAACATTGTGAAGTACCTCGAAGAAAACGATTTGTTGACATATAGAACGAATTCAGGAAACATAGTTCTTGTGAAACACAACAAGCTCTTTATACTGAGAAAGTGGTGAGTGCTATTGACAGGGGATGTCAAATTGGTTTCATATTTTTAGGTTTCCAGATCGCTTTCGCCACCGTTCCTCACAAGCGTCTTCTAACCAAACTGTGTGCCTATGGAATATCGCCTCAGTTGTGCGACTGGATTCGTGATTTCCTGTCAGAAACATCACAGTTCGTAGTAGTACACGGAAAATCATCGAGTAAAACAGAATAAATATCCGGCGTTCCCAAGGAAGTGCTATAGCCCTCTGTTATTCCCGATCTATATTAACTACAGAGGAGACAATCTGAGTGGCGCTATAAGCTTGTTCGCAGATCATGGCGTCATTTACCCTCTCGTAAAGTCATCAGATGACCAAAACGAATTCCAAAGTGATTTAGATAAGTTATCCGTATGGTGCCAAAAGTGGCAATTGACCCAGAATAAAGAAAAGTGTGAAGTTATTCAAATGAGTACTACAAGAAATCCGCTGCATTTCGATTACGCGATAAGTCACACATATCTCAAGGCTGTAAATAGGGGGAGATAATGCCACAGACATTATAAGCGAAATGGAGTGGAAATAATTAAAACGAAAGTGTTTTTCGTTGGGGCGGGATCTTCGCAAAACATTTGAGTCACCCGATTTCTCCTCCGATTGCGAAAACATTCTGTTGGCACCCACCTAAATAGGAGAAATTTCATCACGATGTAAAAAGAGAAATCAGGGGTCGCACAGAAAAATATAAGTGATTATATTATCCGCGCGCCGTTCGAGAGTGGAACGGTAGGAACTTCTTAAAGGTGGTTCATTGAACCCTCTGACAGACACTTTATTGTGACTAGTAGAGTAATCACGTAGATGTAGATGTAGATACATCCTCCCAGAAGTGATCTGCTTGCCTGTCGTGGGTACAGCACATGGATGAAACTTATCAACCCATCAAATGAGTCGAGGATAGAGAAAAAAACTCATGACAGGAAAAAGCCATGTTCTAATTGTGGTTACTAGATGCGTAGATGCAGTGATCGAGAAAGATAAAGAAGAGGCTCATGGACAACTATATTCGAGTGGAAAAACAGTCACTCTGAAAATCTATAAAGGGTGAGCTATGGGCCGTAGTTTCCGGTCATAGAGTCAGCTGAATCTGTAGTGGACGTCTTTTTCCAATCACCTTCTCACTCCAAGTACCAAGACACGGCTACCTGTCAGGATTTCTCGAGTGCTGGCCAGGCAGAGACCGGAAAAGCCAACAGTTAATTTACAAGCGCATGTTCTCGACATCCATTACGAGAAACATATTAATCGATCTTTTCAACTGTTGGACTGTGCCCCCTGTGCGTGGTAACGGCTGAGTCGTTTACCTGCGTTTACCCGTTATTGCGCTACATCACAGTTTGTATATGCTAATAATAATTCCTGTACTCCCTTTGTATAACTAAAGATTTAGTGATTACTTTTTCTTCCAAATTCTTTGTCTCCTGTAATTTGTGAACCAATAAATTAGCCGATAACACTGATAAGTAGTTGTGTTTCATATCATTTTCAGTCTGTATTGAAATTTCATAATGGTAAATTAACCGATCAAAAGCTGTTTCGGGAAGCGAGTGTACTTGATTTAAACGCAGACTTCTACAGCAGTGGGATTTTTCTGTCACAGAGAAGAAAAGGCTGCTTGCGAGAGAGATACAGGCCACCAGTGTGTGCTCTGGAATGCCCACCTCTGTGTGCATATTCCAGATGCGAAGGGTGGAAACTCATAATCGGAAAACACATGACATTAGGAAAGCTTTTTTACAAAAAAGACTTCATATTTTAGGTAATTCTATGGTCGCCTTTGTGTCGTGTATGTGTGTTGTGCTCTGAGTTAATAGCTTCTGAGACGTATAGTTTGCTCAAGAGTCTGTGTAGCTATAGCAGTGTTCATATCTCGGATACAAGTTAATGATGCTGCAGAATTTGTGTGTGGATGAAAGTTACTCACGATTCTCTCTGCAGTCGATAATTCGTGAAAACCTCTAGGACCTTCGTGGAGTCTGTAAAAGAGCTTCCCAGTACCATGCAGGACAGGGGGGCGAAAAACATAATGTCAGTGGTTAGTGTAACATTCACGTGATAAATTTTTGGCTACAGTGCGACGAGAGGAAATTATGCCTCTAACAGTTACAAACATTATCTATTCGACGTATCAAAAAACAGTGAAAATTTATTAATATTAATTATTTACATAATATTCTATGATTTAATTGGACATATCGGTGTGTACAATACAAAGACAATGATATTTGAAAATTCCTTTTATGATCTGCGTTTGTCTTCCTTTGTTTTTACCTTTTGTAGGATGGCTTTTGTAGGTTCAGCACGCAAGACGCATATCAAACTGAGGTCTGTTAAGAAAGTGTAATTATTTGTTAATTATTACTTGAAATTAGAGTTCAATATTATTATGAAATGAGTGAATAATTATTTGTAACTGTAATTCCTCTCTCAGTAAGCATTATCTGTGTTAATTATTTATTTCTGCTGAAAGGAGCGCAGCCATTGATGATAGCGATTTGTATCGCGCTTTTGTCTGTGTTTTCCTTTGAAACAAATCGAATGTTTGCTTGATGAAGTCTAAATAGTGCACAATACGAAAATAGATTTTATAGCGTTCAATTAGCATTTTAAATATTTACTTATTTGCTCTAACAATAGAAAGTCTCTATCAATTGCCTGCCGCCATCTCAACAATTATCTCAGCGGCAAATACTAATTTAAATCACGCAACTCTGCAGACATAAATGCCGAACGTAATACAAATGTGTAAAAATAAATGTGCACTGGTGGTTCCGAACTCATTTTATATGAAAATGATTCGAATCAGATTGGTTCTTTAAAAACAGTGCTCATTGCACGATCCTTATAAGAAATTTTTCTAGCTGATGTATGGAGCCGAAATTAATTACGCACGAGTTGCGAAGAATATTGGTTCAGGTAACATACGTCAGTGTTATGCGCGGCTGATATTCGGTGGTTTTAATGATCATTTTGCTGAAGATAACTGTTTCCATCGTAATCCATAGTTGTATTGAATCTGTTGTATGAACTGTGATTTAGTGACACACAACTTACAGACAACACTTTAACACGACGTTAACTTGGAGATCTTTAGCAACTTGATCAAATCTTTAGCCGGGAGAAAAATTATTTAGTAATTACCCAATGTAATAAAATAAGATTGTCATTTCCATTTACAAATTAGTTAAATACCAAACCACTGAACAACACAGCGAACGCCACATTAGTGAGGCTGATTAGTACAATACTTTTTAGTGTGTGGTGTAAAAACAAGTCTGTGGCCCATTTACCTTCCGTGTGGGTCACTCTGTTACGTGGGACTCACACTGTTACGATGGAAACGCAATAGATAACTGGAGGTAGTGTTTTAAGTAAACAACGAGGTTTGTAAAAATTTTTAAAATGCATATGGCTTTCTTGGCAACTAAAGGGTTTATATTATTATTTGAAAAGAATTTCTTTAAGTACTACCTTGAGGACTGTGCATTTCCGTGTTTTGCGGACATTAAAAAAACCTGTTAAATGCTGACCGATGATATAATTCGCATCGAGGTTAATGATATGATCTCATGTTCTTCCTAGTGTTTTCAAATAGAGGAGAAGATTAATTAACCGGCTCTTGTATGAAGGCGAGATATATAACCTTACCTACAAATCAATAACGAAGCTTACCAATAAAGTGAGTACCTCCCCATTAACATAATACTTATTACTGAGCTTGTAACAAAAAAAAAAAAAATAACAGTGAAGCACTTCGACGGTATTTATACGTTTAGCCTTTATTAAACGAAGAAATACTTTCAAATCCGGTGTTTAGAGTAAACTGGGCTTTTTAATTTTTTTTTTTTTTGGTCATCAGTCTACTGACTGGTTTGATGCGGCCCGCCACGAATTCCTTTCCTGCGCTATCCTCTTCATCTCAGAGTAGCACTTGCAACCTACTTCCTCAATTATTTGCTTGACGTATTCCAATCTCTGTCTTCCTCTACAGTTTTAGCCCTCTACAGCTCCCTCTACCTTATCAGTCCACCTAATTTTCAACATTCGTCTGTATCACCACATCTCAAATGCTTCGATTCTCTTCTGTTCAGGTTTTCCCACAGTCCATGTTTCACTACCATACAATGCTGTACTCCAGACGCACATCTTCAGAAATTTCTTCCTCAAATTAAGGCCGGTATTTGATATTAGTAGACTTCTCTTGGCCAGAAATGCCTTTTTTGCCATAGCGAGTCTGCTCCTGATGTCCGCCTTGCTCCGTCTGTCATCGGTTATTTTACTGCCTAGGTAGCAGAAGTCCTTAATTTCTTTGACTTCGTGACCATCAATCCTGATGTTAAGTTTCTCGCTGTTCTCATCTCTACTACTTGTCACTACCTTCGTCTTTCTCCGATTTACTCTCAAACCATACTGTGTGTTCATTAGACTGTTCATTCCGTTCAGCAGATAATTTATTTCTTCTTCACTTTCACTCAGGATTGCAATGTCATCAGCGCATTGTATCATTGATATCCTTTCACCTTGAATTTTAATTCCATTCCTGAACCATCCTTTTATTTCCATCATTGCTTCCTCGATGTACAGATTGAAGAGTAGGGGTGAAAGGCTCCAGCCTTGTCTTACATCGTTTTTATTACGAGCACTTCGTTCTTGATCGTCCACTCTTATTATTCCCTCTTGGTTGTTGTACAAATTGTATAAGTCTCGTCTCTCCCTATAGCTTACCCCTACTTATTTCAGAATCTCGAACAGCTTGCAGCATTTTATATTGTCGAACGCTTTTTCCAGGTCGACAAATCCTAAGAAAGTGTCTTGATTTTTCTTTAGCCTTGCTTCCATTATTAGCCGTAACGTCAGAATTGCCTCTCTCGTCCCTTTACGTTTCCTAAAGCCAAACTGATCGTCACCTAGCGCATTCTCAATTTTCTTTTCCATTCTTCTGTATATTAATCTTGTAAGCAGCTTCGATGCATGAGCTGTTAAGCTGATTGTGCGACAATTCTCGCACTTGTCAGCTCTTGCCGTCTTCGTAATTGTGTGGATGATGCTTTTCCGAAAATCAGATGTTATATCGCCAGACTCTTATATTCTACACACCAACGTGAACAGTCGTTTTTTGCCACTTCCCGCAAAGTTTTTAGAAATTTTGATGGAGTGTTATCTATCCCTTCTGCCTTATTTGACCGTAAGTCCTCCAAAGCTCTTTTAAATTCCGATTCTAATACTGGATCCCCTATCTCTTCTACATCGACTCCTGTTTCTTCTTTCGTCACATCATACAAATCTTCACCCTCATAGAGACTTTCGATGTATTCTTTCCACCTATCTGCTCTCTCCTCTGCATTAAACAGTGGAATTCCCGTTGCACTCTTAATGTTACCACTGTTGCTTTTAATGTCACCAAAGGTTGTTTTGACTTTCCTGTATGCTGAGTCTGTCCTTCCGACAATCATATCTTTTTCGATGTCTTCACATCTTTCCTGCAGCCATTTCGTCTTAGCTTCCCTGCACTTCGTCCGCAGTTCGTGGTCGTGCGGTAGCGTTCTCGCTTCCCACGCCCGGTTTCCCGGATTCGGTTCCCGGTAGGGTCAGGGATATTCTCAGCCTCGTGATTGAGTGTTGTGTGATGTCCTTAGGTTAGTTAGGTTTAAGTAGTTCTAAGTTCTAGGGGACTGATGACCATAGATGTTAAGTCCCATAGTGCTCAGAGCCTTCCCTGCACTTCCTACAGATTTCATTCCTCAGCGACTTGTATTTCTGTATACCTGATTTTCCCGGAACATGTTTGTCCTTCCTCCTTTCATCAATCAACTGAAGTATTTCTTCTGTTACTCATGGTTTCTTCGCAGCTACCTTCTTTGTACCTATGTTTTCCTTCCCAACTTCTGTGATGGCCCTTTCTTACAGATGTCCATTCCTCTTCATCTGTACTGCCTACTACGCTATTCCTTATTGCTGTATCTATAGCGTTAGAGAACTTCAAACGTATCTCGTCATTCCTTAGTACTTCCGTATCCCACTTCTTTGCGGACTGATTCTTCCTGACTAATATCTTGAACTTCAGCCTACTCTTCATCACTACTATATTGTGATCTGAGTCTATATCTGCTCCTGGGAACGCCTTACAATCCAGTATCTTATGTCTGCTCCTGGGAACGCCTTACAATCCAGTATCTGATTTCGGAATCTCTGTCTGACCATGATGTAATCTAATTGAAATCTTCCCGTATCTCCCGGCCTTTTCCAAGTATACCTCCTCCTCTTGTGATTCTTGAACAGGGTATTCGCTATTACTAGCTGAAACTTGATACAGAACTCAATTAGTCTTTCTCCTCTTTCATTCCTTGTCCCATGCCCATATTCTCCCGTAACCTTTTCTTCTACTCCTTCCCCTACTGCTGCATTCCAGTCGCCCTTGACCATTAGATTTTCGTCCCCCTTTACTTACTGCATTACCCTTTCAATATCCTCATACACTTTCTCTATCTGTTCGTCTTCAGCTTCGACGTCGGCATGTATACCTGAACTATTGTTGCCGGTGTTGGTCTGCTGTCGAATCTGATTAGAACAACCCGGTCACTGAACTGTTCACAGTAACACACCCTCTGCCCTATTTTCCTATTCATAACGAATCCTACACCTGTTATACCATTTTCTGCTGCTGTTGATATTACCCGATACTCATCTGACCAGAAATCCTTGGCTTCCTTCACTTCACTGACCCCTACTATATCGAGATTGAGCCTTGCATTTCCCTTTTCAGATTTTCTAGTTTCCCTACCACGTTCAAGCTCCTGACATTCCACGCCCCGACTCGTAGAACGCTATCCTTTCGTTGATAATTCAATCTTTTTCTCATGGTAACCTCCCCTTTGGCAGTCCCCTACCGGAGATCCGAATGGGGGACTATTCCGGAATCTTTTGCCAATGGAGAGATCATCATGACACTTCTTCTAATACAGGCCACATGTCCTGCGGGTACACGTTACGTGTCTTTAATGCAGTGGTCTCCATTGCCTTCTGCATCCTCATGTCGTTGATCATTGCTGATTCTTCCGCCTTTAGGGGCAATTTCCCACCCCTAGGACAAGAGAGTGCCTTGAACCTCTATCCGCTCCTCCGCCCTCTTTGACAAGGCCGTTGGCAGAATGAGGCTGACTTCTATGCCGGAAGTTATCGGCCACCAATGCTGATTATTTATCAAAACTTAGGCAGTGGCGGCGATCGAACACGGGACCGAAGAAGTTTTGATTATGAATCAAAGACGCTACCCCTAGACCACGGGTAGCTTACAGCTTTATTTCTGTCCAGTTTACTCTGTTGCTCCAGGTAGTCACTTATGGTCTGTGAAAATACATCCACATTTGCTTCATTACTCTGCAATTCACAATGAAGTGCCTGACACAGGGTTCACCGAACCACTGTCATTCTTTTTCTCTAACGCACCACTTTGTTACAGCCCGCGGGAAACACAAATACATACGAGTACATCTGTCCGTGAGTGCTCTGATTTCTCATCTTTCATTACGATGATCGTTGCGCCCTATGTAGGTGGGCATAATCCCAAATCTCCACACTCTGAGGAAAAAAATTGTGATTGAAATTTCGTGACAACTTCCAGCCACAAAGGAAAACGACTTCCGTTTAGTGATTGCCGCACCAGTTCACGTACCATATCCGTGACACTCTCTTCGCTATTTCGTGACAGAACAAGACGAGGTGCCCATCTCTGAACTTTTTCAGTGTCCTCCGTAGATCCAATATGATGCGTCTCCTACACCGCACAGGACTACTCCGGAAGAGCACGGACAAGCGTAGTGTGCGCAGTCTCTTTAGAGACCCCGTCACACGTTTTAAGTATTTTGTAAATAAATTGGGGTTTTCGGTTTATTTTACCCACAACATTATATGTGATTGAACCAACTTACGTTATTCGTAATAGATATCCATAAGTATGTAGTTGAGTTTATAGCCTTTATATTTGTGTGATTTTTTAGTATAACCGAAATTTAGTCGATTTCTTTTAGTACTCATGTGGTCGACTTCACCTTTTTAATTATTTAGAGTCAATTGGCACTTTTCGCACCATATAGATACCTCGTTTAAATTGTAGTGGAATTTGTTTTGAGCATCTGATGACTTTATAAGACCATAAATGACAGCTCCATCTTCCCACAATCTACGAGTGCTACTCATATTGTCTCCTAAATCGGTCATGTAGACGAGGAACAACAGAGGGCCTATAACACGCTACAGTCTGGAACCGCGCGGCCGTTACGGTCGCTGATTCGAATACTGCTTCGGGCAGGGATGTGTGTGATGCCCGTAGATTAGCCAGGTTTAAGTAGTTCCAAGTTCTAGGGAACTTATGAACTCAGAAGTTGAGTCCCATAGTGCTCAGAGCCATTTGAACCATTTTTTGAAGCCTATAACACTTCCTGGGGAACGCCAGGTATTTTTTCTCTTTTACTCGATGACTTTCCGTCTATTACTACGAACTGTGATCTTTCTGGCAGGAAGTCACAAATCCAGTCACACAACTGGGACGATCCTCCACAGTCACGCAATTTGAACAGAAGCAGCTCCTGCCCGTGGAGAACGGTGTCAATAACTTCCAGGAAACCTAAAAATACGGAATTTCTGGAAACCTGCAGCTACGGAATACTATGACAACCCCGTCAATAGCGCTCATTACTTCCTGACAATAAATTGGTAGCTGTGTTTCACAAGCCGTTATCCGTTTTTCAATAAATTGTTTGCTTTGAGGTAACTCATAATCTTCGAACAGAATATATGTTCCTAAGCACTACGGCAAATCGACGTTTACGATTTGGGTCTGTAATTCAGCGGATTAAAGCCATTTCCTTTCTTAAATATTGGTGTGAGCTGCGCAACTTTCCAGTGTTTAGGTAAGAATGACTCGACGAGAAAGCGCTTGTACATACTTCTATAAATATGAAACTACTTTATCAACATACTCTGAGAGGAACCTGTCTGGTATACAGTGAGGACCGGAGGCTTTGCTTTTATGATTTAAATTGCTGTGTTACACCAAGGATATCTGCTTGTAAGTTACTCACGTTTCCAGCTTATGTTGATTCGAATCTGGAATATTTACTTCGTCTTCTTTGGGGAAAGAATTGGCTAAATCCGCTTTTAGTAACTCTGCTTGAATGGCACTGTCATCAGTAGGGTGTTATAGTGTAATGGAGATATTCATTGCATATTTCCGCTTGCGTACTTTATATACGACCAGAATGTCTTTGGATCTTCTGCCACATTTTAGATTTAGTTTCGTTGTGCAAACTATTAAAAGTATTTGTCATTCGAGTTCGGAGTAAATTTCTAGCTTCTGTAAAACTTCAACACTCTTGGAGGTTTCGCGTTCATTCTAATTTGATATGCTTTTTTCGTCGCTTTTGCAACAGTGTTCCGACCTGTACTGTGTAATGTAGGGGATCAGTAGCATTTCTTATTAATTTATTTGGTATATGTTACTCGAGAGCCGTCGATAGTATTTCTTTTAATTCAAAGCATTATATAAATAAATAAATGAAAAACTAAAAACTTTACGTAACCAGACTTCGTATGTTGTAAACGTTTTGTTATCTGGCTCGTTCGAGTAGCCACGCCATGTAAATTCATTTCCCTTTTCCTTGTTCGACTGCTATTAACATCCACAGGAGGGAACAACGGATAATTTTCTGTGAAGTACAAAACGCCTGGTAGCTTTTATCACTACAATTCGCACTTAACTGATGACGTTCGCTTTACGTAACAACGGAAGCTTACTAGCTTATAAAAGGCGATGTTCCTAACTCCTGGCTACTATTCGCCATGCAGAAGACACTCATTGTCATCGTCGTGGTCGCCGCCTGTGTCGGTAAGTCAATTCGCCGAACAGAGCCACGTAACTTCGTTTGTAATCGACTCTTAGACGCATTTTCAATTTGTAACAGACTCTGAGCACTATGGGACTCAACTCCTGAGGTCATTAGTCCCCTAGAACGTAGAACTAGTTAAACCTAACTAACCTAAGGACATCACACACATCCATGCCCGAGGCAGAATTCGAACCTGCGACCGTAGCGGTCTCGCGGTTCCAGACTGCAGCGCCAGAACCGCGCGGCCACTTCGGCCGGCTCAATTTGTAACAGATATACCAATAACGATGTTTGACCTCTAACTACGTTTCGAAGAGACGAACAGCTGGAAACGAATTACTTGTTGCTAATCTTTGAGACACTCCGTTCATCCATTCGTTCCCTATATGCATCCCCTTTCATCGAACTGCACTGTATGCGTTCACCAGTATACAAGCCTTTATTCATTTGTTCTTGTACACTGACTGACAGGACGGACTCAACAGCGTCATAGTTTTTGCTCTCACCTCATATTGCTTGACAGAAAATATTAAAGGTGTAACCATAGGCATAACTTTTTCTAGTAGTATCTGATATGTGAAGAAAGGGAAACGTAAAGGATAAATGAGGCAAGCGTCGCGTACAGCAGAGTGACACTATGTGCACTTAATTACCTAGAAATAAACTCTGGGAAAGAAGATTAATGTTACCAGTCAGTAACTGCTAGCTCCAAAAACAGCACCCATTTGGAACAAAATGCAGCATGAAGTTGCTATGTTCACATATTCAGAGCTGTGATAGCATTCCCGTTTAGATGTTTAGGTAAGTGGAGTTCGTTTGACCAATATCTAACAGACGTTTCCTAAATTTCAATAACTCAATGAACGCTGTGCTTACATATCGTTGCGATGACAAGACTATAGAAATGAATTTTCTTCCAAAATATACGGGCTATACTACGGATTATTTATTGTGATAATTTGAAGAAGCAGTTACGACATAGATATCATACAAATTTCCACAAGCTAAACAGTAAATTAACTACCTTGATATTTCGTAAATAACTTTAATGAATACATAAATTTTTGTCGTTTTGTGCTCCATGGCTGCGTTTACATTCCAGTTTCGTTAAATTAAGAGTTAGTTCCATTTTAATGGGATGCAAAGAGATGACGCGCGATTATGGTAACTGTATGGTACTGTTCGTAGCGTTCGTCACATAGCTCGACAGGCGATCCTGCGGCAGTCAGTTCTAAAGCTAAACCCATTTTGCACATATTGGGTCATCCGTGAGGCAGCGTGGCTCATGTGCTGCTTCTTAACCGGACAGGGCTTTTTACTGAGTATTAACAGCTTTACGATACAAGGTCTAAATCTTTTGTGTCTCTTCCATTGTGTCGAATAATTTTCGTTCTCACGTATGCAGATAAAAGATTCCCATATTCCTCCCGCCTTGATTTGGAACGAAAAGGTTATTTGTTATGAAATTGACCACTACTGCTCCTAAAAAGGACAATCCTTGCGCCAGAATTACTTTACGAATATACTCTAAGACAAAAAGTGATGCATCACGAAGGGCTGGGACGGAACTCGGTTGATGTAATGTGCGTGTACAGTCAACAAATGATTGCAACTTGAGAAAAAATTCGATAGTTAATTCAAGAGGAAAAGCTTCATAGGTTGAGGAAGTCGTTTACGCTTTGGTCCACCTTTGGCGCTATGTAAGCAGTTATTAGTATTGACATTGTTTGATAGAATGGTTGGATGTCCTCCTGAAGGATACCTTGGTACATGCAGTCCCAATTGCTCTTTAGATCTTCAAAATGCCGAGTTGCTTGGAGGGTCTTTCCAATAATGCTCTAAACTTTCTCAACTGGGGTGAGATAAGGTGACCTTACAGTGTAACGTATGTTTTGGAAAGCACGAAGGCAAGCAGCTGAAAGTGTCGCCGTGTGCAGGAGGGCGTTATCTAGCTAAGATGTAAGCCCATAATGCCTTGCCATAAAGGGCAATAAAACGGGCTTAGAACATGCTGTAAAGTTGCGTGGATGACACTCAAAGGGGTCCTGCTATGATATGATATGGCACATCCATCCATGCGTGTCTGCAAGTACGTCTCCACTGGTCATCGGGGCTCAGTTTGAAGCGGGACTCATCACTGTAAACACCTCTACTCCAGTTAGTGAGATTACTAGTCGAATATGCCCGGCACCACTGATAATGGACCTGTTGTTGTACAGAGGTCAATGGATGACGGTTCAAGGGTCGCCTCCACAGCAGGCGACTGGATCATGTACGAAACATAACTCTAAGGTAACAAAAGTGATGGGATAACGACATGCACACATGCAGGTGTCGGCAGTATCGGGTACACAAGGCGTTAAACGGCAGCGCGTTGGCGGAGCTTTCATTTGTGATCCGGTGGTTAGTGACAATCATTCTTTGCGCGCACTATTTGCGAGTGGAACATGGTTGTGGGGATCAGATAGTTGTACCAAAAGTACGCTCCGCCACTCACCATTAGGTGGCTTGCGGAGTATGATGTAGATGTAGATGTGATTCATGTACAATAATTTACCAAGTTAATTATGGCCTCAACAAGGTAATTAGCATACTTTGAACGCGGAAAGGCATTTGGAGCGAGACGATTGGGTAAGTACATTCTGGAGATCGTTTGGGAATTCAGAGTGTGCCGAGAATATGACGTTTCAGGCGGAGAATGCAGTGGTTGATGGCCTTCACTTAACGACCGACAGCAACTGAGTTAGATTGGTCAGTACTAACAGGCAATAACAATACGTGAAATAGCCGTAGTAATCAGTGTGAAACGTACGACTAACGTATCTGTTACGGCTGTGCTGCGAAAGATGTCGTTAACGGGCTATGGCAGCAGACGACCGACCTGAGTGCCTTTGCTAACAGCATGACATCACTTACAGTGCCTCTCCTGAGCCGATGACCATATCGGGTGGAGCCTAAACGACAGGGAAACGGTGGTCATGTCAGACGAGAGCCTATTTCAGTTCGTAAGAGCTCATGCTAGTTTTTGAGTGTGTCACACACCCCACTTATCCACAAAACCAAGTTTTCAACAAGACACAGTGTAAGTTGGTAGTGGTTCAATAATGGCGAGAGATCTGTTTCGATTCAATGGACTGGGTAGTCTAGTTCATCTGAACCTCTCATTGACTGGCGATGGTGAGAAATTGCAGGGTACAGTCAGTTCTGATACGGTGTTGTGTTCCTAGGGAAGTTGATCTTTATTACATGGTTGCTATAGTTGGAAATTATCTGACTTCATTCATATCATGAAATGGTTGGCAGTAGTTACGCTCTTGCTTGTGTGCTCTACTGAAGGAATTGCGGTAAACTTTGCCTGCATCTAAAGGAAGAGGGTGCCGATTTAAACGACTGCAGTGAAAGCGTACGGTGGCTCAGAGCCGAGGGGATGTTTTTTCTGCAGGGTGAAAACGTGCTGCTAATCAGTCTCATTGTGCAGACTCGTTGGATGGCGCCAGTCGGCCGGCGGCCGCGTTCACATCGGCCAACTAGCTATGGGCAGAGCATTGATGATCAGCAAATAAATCAGAGGATGGGCCCTTGTTAGGCAGGAAGGCAATGAGACGACTGTGCGTTTCTGCGAATTTCCATGACCAGGGGCGCCCATACGTTAAGACTCTACTTCAAGACATATTTGTAAAGGCACAAGGGTTTAGCGAGTTTATGGCCATTCTTTGGAAAGTTCGAGATGGACGCTACAGGGTACATAGCAATCTTTGTATGTAAGACTGTGGTTCCATCGAGTTCATGCTTTTAGCAAACGTCACAGCGTAAACGTGGGAGAAAGAGGCCTATAATCTGAGTCTGTTTCTCCTTTTCTCCCAATTAATTCTTAAAGTCACTAATTGGTCAAATCTGTGTATGCAGAGAAAGGGAGAGCCTGTGCCAGTTTTCATCTGAACTGTCAGACATACTGCTTTTAGCATCAAGCACACAACGAGTGGTGCGTGGGTGGACTTATTTGTTTTGAGTCATCCGTCTAAACATTTGACATATTCCGTCATTCATAGTTGTGGCAGGGAGTGAAATTGGTTTGGCACAACAGCAAACTGGTCCACCTGCACACTAGAACCCACCGGGGTTTGAGAGGCTACGAATTAGCCAAACGCGAGACCGCCTACTTGCATCTTTCGGACGCGCGACATTAATAACAGTTTACTGCCGTCCATGACTCGGGTCGCCGAGCGCATCGCGGGGTGCCGCCCTGTCGAGCAGGTGGGTAAAGTGTTCGTTGCTATGGCGTAGGGCTCCAATATATTCTTCTCAGCACCATGCTTGACTGTAGCGTAGTTTTTGGGCCATACCGCGGATTCACATGTATGAAGTCAGGTAAAGCGTTTAGTGTTCTGGTTTGTGTCGTGTGTTGATCCCCAGGTGATCACTTTGTTCACCTTAGGCCGCATATCTTTGATAGCGTTTGTCCAAATAAAAAATGTGTGTGTCGTTTCTTTAGTCATTTTTTGTCTTGTGATGTTAAGAATGAATAAATCTATTCTTATTTAGATCACAACTGCTCCGAGTGATATGATTCAACATTACCTTTGCCATATTTTTACTATAGTCATGATTGAAATTGAAAGTTGGATGTTTGCAATGGTTATATTCGGCTAACAGAAGACCATTTGCAGTCATTCAGTGGTGGAATCATTATGGATGACAATGCGCCATGTGCCATTGTTCTAGTTTGGTATGAAGAACATTCTACGAATAGATTGGTCACCTAGATCGTCCCACACGATTACAGTCAGGCGCTTATGGGACATAATCAAGGGCTCACTTCGAGCACAAAATCCAGCACTCGCAACGTTTTTGCAGTTGTGCACGGCTATATACGTAGTATGGGTCAATTTTACTGCATGAGACTTCCAACGACTTTTTGAGTCCATGCTAAAACGAGTTACTGCACTTCACTGGGCAACAGGGCATCCGGCACGATATCCCATGACTTTTTCCGCCTCAGTGACAGCGCGTGGCCTCTCATGTGAGATGTCTGGTTGACCAAAAACTTGTGGAGGTCAAGGACGTGGTGGCTTCTGTGACAGGGACACAAATAACGAGATTCTTAGGGTAGTGTTTGATACATCTCTAAACTGAACGTGATTCCCAGCAAGTCCGGCGTAATATCCAACACAAGTCGGTGAGATAGGTCAAGTCCGATGTCCGCAGTAGTAACAAAGGCTGAATGACAACGCTTAGACTAGACAGAGAGAGCGGAACAACAGAAAGACTAGACTAGACTACTCTAGAGAGCAGTGGGTCGTCTATTAAGTCGGTTTCGTGGCGGTACTAGCGGCGTGGGCTGAGGAGTTCTTGTCTCTAAGCCGACCGTAGATTTGCAGCGTAGTCACATGGGCTACCGCCAAATTCTACATGTGGACTCAGGTGGCGTAGTATTGACAGCACACGACGTCACACGAGGTAAAAAGTGTGCTTGCACCCTGGGGAGTTGGTGATGTAGACAAAGGTTATGTTAGTCACGTAACTTGTTTAGACGAAATCATTAACAGGGTAGCGAAGCACTGACGTGCTCATATTGGGGACAAGTTGGATGTAACACACATTCGTTCATGGTCAGTTCTAATCATCTAGCATTACAACTACTGGTGCCGGTATGGATTACATCATAATAGGGCAGTTTCGTTCTAATAACTCATTGCGTAATGTACGTCTTCTTTGATGTGGCGACAGCATTTCTGTCCAGCTGAGCTGCCGCTGCGAAATTTCACTCTTCATTTTTACCATCTACTGATACATGGTATTTGGATACCGTCAAGATGAAACGAAATCAGTAGTTTGTGTAACATGAAAGTTAATAATTTCTGGTCAGTTACAAAAAATACCTGCGACGTCAACACACGTACTCTAAGTCGTAGTTTTTGGAACACTGAAGAAAGATCGATATTCATATGCCTGATATTCATTGACGCATTGTCAGCGTGTTTTCAGAAAATTCGTTCTTGTGAAACGCAACCAGCTCTTCATTCGCAAGTAATAATGAGTGCTGTCGACGAGGGATCTCAAATTGATTCCATATTTCTAGTCTTCCAGAAGGCTTTTAACACTGTTCCTCATAAAAGACTTGTAATCAATTGCTTGTCTATGATGCATCACCTGAGTTACGTGACTAGACTCGTGCGCTCCTATCAAATGGGTCACAGTTCGTAGTAATCTACAGAAAATCATCGAGTAAAATAGAACTATTTCAATTCAATCTCGTACTTATTCTTCAGTAACGATTGTGGTAACTCTATGAAGAAAAACACGTCCGGTTTCTATAAAACAGAACTATTATCTGGCTTTCCCAAAATAAGAGTTATAGTCTTCTGCCCTCCCTAACCTATGTAAACATTTTAGGAGGCAATCTTGGTAGCCCTGTTGGACTGTTTGTAGAAGAAGCTATCGTTTGCCCTCTAGTGAAGTCTTTAGAATATCCAAACCATTTCCAAAACCGACACTACATCTACATCTACATCTACATTGATACTCCGCAAGCCACCCAACGGTGTGTGGCGGAGGGCACTTTACGTGCCACTGTCATTACCTCCCTTTCCTGTTCCAGTCGCGTATGGTTCGCGGGAAGAACGACTGTCTGAAAGCCTCCGTGCGCGCTCTAATCTCTCTAATTTTACATTCGTGATCTCCTCGAGAGGTATAAGTAGGGGGAAGCAATATATTCGATACCTCATCCAGAAACGCACCCTCTCGAAACCTGGCGAGCAAGTTACACCGCGATGCAGAGCGCCTCTCTTGCAGAGTCTGCCACTTCAGTTTATTAAACATCTCCGTAACGCTATCACGGTTACCAAATAACCCGGTAACGAAACGCGCCGCTCTTCTTTGGATCTTCTCTATCTCTTCCGTCAACCCGACCTGGTACGGATCCCACACTGATGAGCAATACTCAAGTATAGGTCGAACGAGTGTTTTGTAAGCCACCTCCTTTGTTGATGGACTACATTTTCTAAGCACTCTCCCAATGAATCTCAACCTGGTACCCGCCTTACCAACAATTAATTTTATATGATCATTCCACTTCAAATCGTTCCGCACGCATACTCCCAGATATTTTACAGACGTAACTGCTACCAGTGTTTGTTCCGCTATCATATAATCATACAATAAAGGATCCTTCTTTCTATGTATTCGCAATACATTACATTTGTATATGTTAAGGGTCAGTTGCCACTCCCTGCACCAAGTGCCTATCCGCTGCAGATCTTCCTGCATTTCGCTACAATTTTCTAATGCTGCAACTTCTCTGTATACTACAGCATCATCCGCGAAAAGCCGCATGGAACTTCCGACACTATCTACTAAGTTATTTATATATATTGTGAAAAGCAATGGTCCCATAACACTCCCCTGTGGCACGCCAGAGGTTACTTTAACGTCTGTAGACGTCTCTCCATTGATAACAACATGCTGTGTTCTGTTTGCTAAAAACTCTTCAATCCAGCCACACAGCTGGTCTGATATTCCGTAGGCTCTTACTTTGTTTATCAGGCGACAGTGCGGAACTGTATCGAACGCCTTCCGGAAGTCAAGAAAAATAGCATCTACCTGCGAGCCTGTATCTAATATTTTCTGGGTCTCATGAACAAATAAGGCGAATTGGGTCTCACACGATCGCTGTTTCCGGAATCCATGTTGATTCCTACATAGTAGATTCTGGGTTTCCAGAAATGACATGATACGCGAGCAAAAAACATGTTCTAAAATTCTACAAGAGATCGACGTAAGAGATATAGGTCTACAGTTTTGCGCATCTGCTCGACGACCCTTCTTGAAGACTGGGACTATCTGTGCTCTTTTCCAATCATTTGGAACCCTCCGTTCCTCTAGAGACTTGCGGTACACGGCTGTTAGAAGGGGGGCAAGTTCTTTCGCGTACTCTGTGTAGAATCGAATTGGTATCCCGTCAGGTCCAGTGGACTTTCCTCTATTGAGTGATTCCAGTTGCTTTTCTATTCTTTGGACACTTATTTCGATGTCAGCCATTTTTTCGTTTGTGCGAGGATTTAGAGAAGGAACTGCAGTGCGGTCTTCCTCTGTGAAACAGCGTTGGAAAAAGGTGTTTAGTATTTCAGCTTTACGCGTGTCATCCTCTGTTTCAATGCCATCATCATCCCGTAGTGTCTGCATATGCTGTTTCGAGCCACTTACTGATTTAACGTAAGACCAGAACTTCCTAGGATTTTCTGTCAAGTCGGTACATAGAACTTTACTTTCGAATTCAATGAACGCTTCACGCATAGCCCTCCTTACGCCAACTTTGCTTCCGTTTGTCTGAGAGGTTTTGGCTGCGTTTAAACTTGGAGTGGAGCTCTCTTTGCTTTCGCAGTAGTTTCCTAACTTTGTTGTTGTACCACGGTGGGTTTTTCCCGTCCCTCACAGTTTTACTCGGCACGTACCTGTCTAAAACGCATTTTACGATTGCCTTGAACTTTTTCCATAAACACTCAACATTGTCAGTGTCGGAACAGAAATTTTCGTTTTGATCTGTTAGGTAGTCTGAAATCTGCCTTCTATTACTCTTGCTAAACAGATAAACCTTCCTCCCTTTTTTTATATTCCTATTAACTTCCATATTCAGGGATGCTGCAACGGCCTTATGATCACTGATTCCCTGTTCTGTACATACAGAGTCGAAAAGTTCGGGTCTGTTTGTTATCAGTAGGTCCAAGATGTTATCTCCACGAGTCGGTTCTCTGTTTAATTGCTCGAGGTAATTTTCGGATAGTGCACTCAGTATAATGTCACTCGATGCTCCGTCCCTACCACCCGTCCTAAACATCTCAGTGTCCCAGTCTATATCTGGTGAATTGAAATCTCCAACTAAGACTATAACATGCTGAGAAAATTTATCTGAAATGTATTCCAAATTTTCTCTCAGTTGTTCTGCCACTAATGCTGCTGAGTCGGGAGGTCGGTAAAAGGAGCCAATTATTAACCTAGTTCGGTTGTTTAGTGTAACCTCCAACCATATTAATTCACAGGAGTTATCCACTTCTACTTCACTACAGGATAAACTACTACTAACTGTATCTGCATTGTGCGAAAAGTGACAATGGTCTCAGAATAGATAAACTATAAGGTCACCCAAATGAGTAAGAAAAGAAAGCCATTAAATTTTGGTTACACCAGAAATTACACAAGTTTAAAAGCTTCCAGTTGAACTAAGTATCTGTGAATTACTGTTAAGGACAATTTAAATTGGAAAGACCAGATAGGTAATGTTATGGGGAAGACACCACATGGACTGTACTTCACCAAGACTTAGAAGGTATAACATTTCTACTAAAGAGACTGATTACAGTACCCTTATACGTCCTTTGCAAGTCATTAAACGAATGGCGATTTCACTGCGACAGGATCTTCTCACGAAATTTCAGTCACCAATATTTTCCCTTAATGTGAAATTATTTTAGAGTCGCCTACCTACATAGGGAGAAATGACCATCTTAATAAAGTAAGAGAAATCAGAGTAGCTACAGAAGTATGTGTATGTAATTGTCTATTTTTCTCACGCGCTGGACCAATTTCTTGTGCATCAAATACTTTGCCGAACTCAAGCAGTGTCGTTATGGTAGCCGCACGTTTGTCAGTGGCATATCTCAGGTCATCAGTTGGTACCGGGTGCTTACTTAATTCCGACTGATATTTGCGGTATAAGTTGTACAAGTTTATCAGCTATGATGTGATATACAGCTATTGATTTTTTCTGATTTTTTCCAAAGCTACAGAAATCCTTTAACAGGACGCAGGGCTCGTATTGTTATACTGAATTGAATGTTTTTTGTATGGAGCCATGAAACAGAAGCTCAAAAATTTAGCAACTTTCTTGGAAGCACTGTTTATTTGGAGCCTTTGTATTTCTAAAGGGTGATTCACGAAGATATGCTAATATTTTCCTATGTTATTCTATAAGTAAAACTAAAGAAAACAGTGCAGATAAACACACATCCGAAAATGTTTAGTTGCGGTGTTGTGGCTAGTAAAATATTTTGTCGGGAATTTAGCAACGTCGCTAATTTGAAGCCATGACTGTACGAGGTTAAAGCAAAGCGTGATTTCCATTCATTTTGTTTTTATTGATCAAGTGGATCTAATAAAACATGTACCAGACGTGTATCTGCAGTAGTTTTCCATAACATCCAGAGAAGTAAAGACGTAATTTCGTGAAATTTTAATTTATTAACTACTTGGCCTAATTCGTTGTTTAAATTCCAGACTATGCACAACGTTTTCAACAGAAGTAGTGGAGAACTTAATTTAAAAAAAACGGGGTAATAACGTTAATTGAAACTGTGTGAATATGTCTGATAATCTAATTTCATCAATACAATAGCACCTGTGAATTCATGTTGGATGTTCTGGAAAACTACTGCACGTCTGGGACATGTTTTATTAGATTCAGGAGACCAATAACAACAACAAAAATCTGAAATCGTGCCTTACTTTAATCTAAAAAAGGTTTTGCTATGGTTTCACATTAACGAACTTGCTAAATTATACGGAATAGCTATTATTAGCCGTAAATAAACATTTGCGGACCTATCTTCATTTGAACTTTTTTCTTTACTTGTACTTGCAGAGTAACATATTAAAATATTTCCATATCTTTGTGAACCATGCCGTAGGCAGTCCGCTTTGGACTGTCACGATCGATATATCTAACGTTCCTCCAAGTTGTGTGACAAAATTTGTGCTGTGTGGAGTAGACAATGGATATTAAATTATGCCCTCAGAGTTCTGTTGCTTAAATATTACCATATCTTTTACACTGTCAAACTTTCGCTGCAGCTACCTCTGTAACAAACTTCCTGGCAGATTAAAACTGTGTGCCTGATCGAGACTCGATCGGGACCTCTGCCTTTCTGGGGCAAGTGCTCTACCATCTGAGTTACCCAACCACGACTCACGCCCCGTCCTCACGGGTTTACTTCTGCCAGTACCTCGTCTCCTACTTTCTAAACTTTACGAAAGCTCTTTTGCGAAACTTGCAGAACTAGCACTCCTGAAAGAAAGGACATTGCGGAGACATGGATTAGCCACAGCCTGGGGGATGTTTCCAGAATGAGATTTTCACTCTGCAAGGTTCGCAGGAGAGCTTCTGTAAAGTTTGGAAAGTAGGAGACGAGGTACTGGCAGAAGTAAAGCTGTGAGGACGGGGCATGAGCAGTGCTTGGATAGCTCAGCTGGTCGAGCACTTGCCCGCGAAAGGCAAAGGTCCCGATTTCGTGTCTCGGTCTGGCACACAGTTTTAATCTGTCAGGAAGTTTCATATCAGCACGCACTCCGCTGCAGAGTGAAAGTCTCATTCTACATCTGTAAGTGTTTATTGCATGCAGTGAGATGCGTGGGGTGTAGCAGCAACAATCTCAAAATGTTGCGACTACACAATCTTCTTAGCTATATTATGGAGAGAGTTTCTCCTAGTAAGTTTCTGTTCACGCCTCGAATTAAGTTAAATTACTCTTATAGACACAGAAGTGAATGTAATTCCCATTGAATGGATGACAGTTTGGTAAATTATTACAGATTCTGGAACTGTTTTCTCACAACTCAGAGGTCAGTTGACCATAGTAAATACAGGAAAAGCATCGAGATATAGTACTGTGAGACTTTTGATGTGTAAAGTGAACATTTAGTAACTGTTTAGGTCTCTCATCTAAATAAGTTCAATTTTCTGTTGTGAATGATGAATGTACTGGTGCAATTGCATTATATGAAACATATTAAAACTACAAAACAATTCCTTTGCGCAGGAGCCATCTCTGCACAGGTGGTATGTCCCAAGGAGTGCCTAGGGCTGGCAGGAGGGCCTCCGGTTGCAGAAGACCAACTGCAGTCTGGTTTGTATATTAGCACTACATATGTCTGAAAAATGTACTAAAAGAAATATTTTTTTAAATTAATTGAGTATTCCAAAAATTATGCGATTTTTATGCTCATATTCTTTTCAATTCTTCGTTGCTATTTTTATACAATTAATAAGTACTGATATTTGTTGGTGCTTGTGGTAGTTTAAAATATTTACTGCTAAGTTTTAAATATATTTTCAAGGTCATATTTTTATGATGAAAAATTACATATGTTACTTTTATTTTCAAGCGATGAATTTATGTCAATCCTTACAGTTTGAGCACGACTATTAAGTAAATAAAATTTGCAGCACCTTTTAAACGTAAAGAAGTGCCCTAGAAAAAAATTTTGACACTAACTTGTGAAACTATATTTGCAAGAAAGTAAAATTCTGACATCAAAGAATACCAAATAGTAAGGCAGACAACACACTTCAGTTACTTATCTTATAGTTGGTAATTATTAGTGTCCGCAAATCGGTCTAAGCTGTTTCGAACAAACACAGCTGCCTCGTGGTATTGAGTATAACATGGGTTAAATGGTTATCACAGGTAACAATTAACACCATCAATAGCCGAATAAGTTGCACACTTAACGGGTATTACCTGAGCCCGGTTTGTCGTAATCGTTGCTATGAATTAGTAGATACACTAGTGGAAACTCACCGAACTACAACCAAACTAACTCTTAACGTATCCGCCTCTTACAAGTAAGGCCGTTTGTCGTAAGATATCACTTACAATTTTCGTACAAAAACCCATTTACCCAAAGACGGCACTAACCTTACCTTATCCAGCTGAACCGCAGTGACCAACATACGTTTTTCCTTATTGCCACATTTCAGTATTTGACAGTAAATAACGTGCAATGCGAAAACACAATGCAGTTCTTATCGTAGACTTCCCAACAAAAGGTAACACTTAAATACGCACACACTTAACGGCGTTTAGAAAATTTCATAAAACACATACAGTGAAACTCAGTGCTCGCTCGGACATGGATATCATTAACTCGAGTTCTCGGTGAATCCAAACAGATACAAACTTGATCGAGTTAGGTTCGCGCGACTCTCTCCGTCGGAGGTTCGCGTCCTCCCTTGGGAATGGGTGTATGTGTAGTCCTTACCGTAACTTATTTTAAATTATATTCAGTAGTGTGTAAGCCTAGGAACCGATAACGTCAGCAATTTGGTCATATAGGAACTTACCACAAATTTCCAAAAAATAGTACATCCTTGCTCAGTCCCGGTTCCTTAACCGTTTAAACAGAACCACAGAGAGATGTGCGTAATTGATTCCCCGTCAGTACACTCTCTCAACTAATCGTGCAATCCCTGTTATAGGCTATCAGTACAAGCTATCAGGCTAATTCCGCAAATCCAGAGATCTCAATGCACAATTGATAGTAAAAAACTCCACACAGACAAACTAATGATAACTTATACTCCGGGCAATTTGCATGCAGAAAAGAAAGGTAAACGTCCCGAACCACAAAATACACCTCATTGCACTAACATCGTAAGCTAATCAGAACGCACTTTCCTTAATTGACGGAAACGCACCGACGCGCACAAAACTCACAGCAAAAGATGTAGATTTCGGCGTGTTGTTGCCTGCACCAGAAACGAACACTAAAGTAGAGCTGGTAGAATGTAGCTGATTGTAGCTCCTGCTTTCAGCATCCGTAAGTGGATTACCACGTCATCGGGTAGCTGAAAGAAGCGATTGTAAACACTTTTACTTCCAGGAAAATACTCAGCAGTAACTAACTCAACTTTCCTGCACAGGACGCGATGGGAGCGACCTGCCCAGTCAAAGTCTACGAGCGCCACTTCCCGCCTCAGCGACCACAGCAAATAGCAAGCCGAAACCCCTGGATAGCAACGTTAGCGAAGAGTATAATCGATGGTTGTCGTTTTTTCAGGTGATTAGTTTAACACTAAGTGCATGTGGTTTTTTTTAGGAGTAGTCTGAACTTTACTTCTTACTCATTGAAGGCGTTGTGTCCCAAACTCGAAGGCAAATTTAAATTCCCTGACGGAAAAAATGTCACAACACCAAGAATAATTAATGTGGAGGACGGTGGAGCTGTTGTGTGATGATGCTCCATATGGGTTCGATTGGAGACAGATGTGATGATAGAGCAGGCTGGGGCAACATGTCGACACTTTGTAGAGCATGTTGAGTGAAAACAACTGTATGTGGGAAATACACCCTGGAACGCTGTTCATGAATGGCATCACAATAGGTTCAATCTACAGGTTGACGTACAGATTTGCTGTCAGAGTGCGTTGGATAGCCATAAGAGTACTCCATCTGATATATGAAATCGCATCGCAGACCATAACTCTACGTATAGGTCCATTGCGTCTAGAAAGTAGACAGGTTGGCCGCAGGCCCTCAAATGATGTCCAAGTAACCAACACACAGCCGTCACTGGCGAAGAGACAGAACCTGCTTTCACCAGAAAACACGACAGACTGCCACCGCGCTGTCCAATGGTTTGGGCACAGCGGAATGCACGCTACAAGGCGTCTGGCTCACAGCTGTCCTTGAAGTAACAGATTTCTAACAGCTTTCTATGGCGCTATGATGTCAACCGCTGGTGAAATATGCCCCAGAACTACACGCCGAACGGATGGTCTTCGTAGTGCCACGTAGCCATCCGGAGACCGATCTTCTTGCAACTGTTTAATCTCGTGACGACCGATGTCAGCAGTACCGCAGAGTGGCTACGTTCCTGCCAGGTCTTTCTACAGTATCGGAGACGGAGCATCCAGCTTCTAGTACTATATTACACGACCTCGTTCAAACCTAGTCACCATAAACGTGTTCTTGACTAACAGCAGCACACCGTGTCCACTATCAAAAGTAACTAGTGCTCACGGCTGCTATAGCGTGTATTTAGAGTAGCTCTGATGTCTCACAACTATTTCTTGGTGTTGCGACTTTTTCCGCCAGTGAAGGTTAGCCGAGGCTGGCACGATGCCGTGTGGTATATTTTGGAAAATGGTACGCCTAATAGTGTCGATACCTATTGCTTCAGAAGGGATTCTCATTACAGCTTTTCTAACTTCACGTGCTGTAACGTGGTTTAAGTAGCAAGGATCAGGGTCATTTAGTCTTAATTTTCTTTCAGAAAGTAATTCTTATTAGCATTTGGGCTGATTAAAGCTGAAAAAACTTGTTCACCTTGTCAGCTGGCTTTTTGTGTCCTTCACCCAAGCTACGGAGATTCTTCCTCGTAATCTAAGCTCTCGTACAGTGCCACCTAAGGTATGCCATATTTTTGCATTGCAGACTTATTGCTTTCCCCGGTTGAGCAATTTTCTGTATCCTTCGTAGCATCAGCTAGCATCATACCTGTGGATGAATATTTGACATAACTGAAAGTTTTGTATTATTCGTATATGAGGCATGAACTTATTAATAAGTTTCTGGATCTTTGCTCAGTTGTTGGTTCACTGATTATTTGATGTTACAGCGTTTATGAGCACTACGCTCCAGAGATCCACGGTCGATATGATTAATGTTCCCATAAGCTGCGTGGCCAGCCATAGGTGGCCGAGCGGTTCTAAGCGCTACAGTCTGGAACCGCGTGACCGAAACGGTCGCAGGTTCGAATCCTCCCTCGGGCATGGATGTGTGTAATGTCCTTAGGTTAGTTAGGTTTAACTGGTTCTAAGTTCAAGGGGACTGATGACATCAGATGTTTAGTCCCATAGGCTCAGAGCCATTTGAGCCAATACTATTTGAGTAATACAACCCAGTACGTTTTCCTTGTCGGCAAGCGTTTACCAGAGACAAGTGCATTGTCAGGAATGTCTCTGGGGAGCATGATTTCACAGCTTTTATCCTCTATATACGTAAGTGATCGGACAGGCTACAGAGATTTACGTTTTTCTGCTGATGATTCTGTGATGTACGGCAAGGTGTCGACCGGATGGTTCGATCAGCAGGGAAATATACTTTGTGGACTCAAATGAGAACCTCGGAGGGCAGACGGCGCACTTCCCTCGAGGCACCATCCCAGAAATTTAGAGAACTCGGTTTTAAGGCTGACAGCAGAACTATTCTATTGCCGCCATCGTACGTTTCGTGCAAGGACCACGAAGATGAGACAACAGAAGCTGGGTCTCGTGTGGAGGCTTGTAGACAGTAGTTTTGTCCTCGCCCTATTTGCGAGTGCAACAGGGAAAGACATGACTAGAAGTGATGCTGTGTAAACGAATAAGAGGCTGAACCTTTACTGTGAAATAATTCTCAAGACTTATTTTGTTTAAACGACTCAGTAAGTGCATATGCTGAAGTGAAACATGAGAAACATTTCTCGCAGAAGTGGTCTATCGCTGCATGTGCTTCATAAATTGGCTATAGTGTCTTCTTTTTTAAAAATCTAGTAGTCACGAAAATGATTGCAGCGATGTTTGAAATGCGCACGTGAAACTCTCTTCAATCGATCTTGATCGATGCTGAAAAATATGCAAATCGCGACAGGAATGACTCGAAAAAAAAAAATTATGTTATATTATGTTATGCATAAAGTGTATCACTAAGATCGTTTATCAGTCTCTAGTTACAATGACTTCCTCGTATTCACAATAAAGTGAATGTAATCGCGTTTGAAAGGCTATTTATAAAGGAATCCTGGAACCGTATCTGTGTAACTCTGACTTGATTTCATTAAGGTAAATGCAGGCACAACACCTAGCTGCGTCAAAAAATGTTGCCCAGGAGACGTAACAATACCGCAGCTCCTGTTGAAGGCCTGAACAAAACTCAGTTAGATTCATATAAGTTTTAGTGCATTGTGAAGGCTGTGATTGTCTTAGATGCTTCTGCAAACGGTATCTGATATAAGCCTGGTTTAGGTCCAGTGTAATTAATATCTCTGACTTATCGTAGCACGAAAACATGAATGGAAGTCTCGTAGTGAAATAGACTGGAGGATTACTTTGTAATTCAGGTCTCTTTAATCAGCTGCTGCCCAAACCCCGCCTCATCTTTTCAGAACTAAAAATATTAGTCAACATAATGATGACACAAAGTCTAATTATTCCTTCACGTATCAACTAACTGATATTGGCTAAGGTTGTGTCATCCGTGAGGGTAAGAGTCGGTATGACTGTTACCTATTCTTCACGTTATAACTGACATCAGTTTCGTCGCTCCCAAGTCATCAGTGGGAACGTCAGGAAAGAAATCCAGTAAGTATATGGCCTTCTCGATTGACAAGTGATCGATCTCGACGTCTTCCTTGCCCCCAACGGAATTACCAATGGTATCGTAAGCTCACAAAATTTGCATGTTTGTGCTTTGTAAAGCTACCCTCTGGCTCGAATGTTTTATCAAATAACAGCCCAAAGTTTGCAATACTGCTAAATGACTTCTCCCTCTCACGCGGAATTTGAAGTTAAATAGTGGTATTTAATCGGAGTCGCTTAGTAATAACATCTCGTCCGAATTTTCCATCTTACATGTACCCACATCTGAAACCAATGATGGAATTTTTCAATTTGAATCGCTATTCCGGTAACAATTCTCGCTGACTAAGGAAATTTAACTGCGTGAGTCCAAGCATACACAGTTTTTTTTCGCATATAACGCAAATGAAGGGAACAGTAGCAGTAAATCCTGCTGTCCTACTGCACATGTCAGACATAATAATTAAAACAGTTTCCGTTCCGTGCAGCTAGTCACTAAGACATTGCACATTTTCCCTTACGTACCAGCTGGCAAACTCACTTAACATGGTTGGTACTCACTCACTCGAAACATTTCGGCACTAATTCTATACTCATTACCGCCCTTACCCAATGTTGTCTCTACCTACAGCTTATTAAACTCGATTCTATCTTGTTCATCAACAGCACCACGAAAGCAAAAAGTTAAAAAAAAGTACAGATAATCTTAGCTGTTGTGGACTTTTACTAACAGCCTACATTTTAAATAGATGACGTGTAACTAGCGTTCAGAAGTTGAAAATATTTAATATGACTGTCGTTGTAGCAAGTCGTATGGACTACTAGTATACTACTACAACTACATTTATCACTACAACTTAAATTTCTGAATTAACTTTAAATGATAAAAGTTTAAAAGTACTGTAGAATATGGTACAAGCATTCTTGGGAACCAGTATACATTTTTTTCAAAATTTTTAAATATGAAGTACATGACTAGATTATAGTACTTACGAGAGATGGGTGTAAAGTACACCTTCCCCGTTGGTGCCGGAGGAATTTAGTTGTAGGGAGGACGGTTCCAGTTCTTCGAAGAATGAAAGTAATGTCAACTTGTCTACAAACGTCATTTCAGTAACAGACACGGCTGTAGTCATACATTCCCCGCCCGACGTCGGCAGCATGCCGGTTGATACAACACTTCATTTAAACTTCCGACATAGTAACATTCCTACTTATTTTTAATTCTGAACTCAGTTTTACTTTTCTCGAAGCATTAAATGTAACAGCTCTGAGGCAGACACGGTGAAACAGACCACTTCAAATAGAACGCCGGCCACGCATCTTAAACATAGAATTAATAGAATGTAAAGCTATTATAAAATATAAGTCACATAGTGTTCTCAACCACACTCCGCTGCCACTACAGAACTCAACCAAGGAGAGTGGTAGTAGTGGTAGTACTGAGTTGGTTTTATATATATATATATATATATATATATATATATATATATATATATATATATATATATATATGTGTGTGTGTGTGTGTGTGTGTGTGTGTGGGTGTGTGTGTGTGTGTGGGTGTGTGGGTGTCTGTGTGTGTTTGGTTTCGCTATATTTATTAAAATCCACTGCTTGGTATAAAAACAACCTCGCAGTCATTCAACTCCTCAATAAGGTAAGCTTCAGAGACGGTAAACAGGAAAAGAAATCACACAATAAGCTTTTGAACATCATAATAAATTAAAATCCGACACCACTGGAACGGTACCATGTCCATCGCGGCATAATTCTTGACGTTTCCACAATGTAAATCATGAATCTTTGCCTATTGTCAGTTTGAAATAGTTAATTGTTAACTCTTCACCCACGACGATAATACAACACTTACTTGAACCGTAATAGTTTTTATGTGATGCCTCCTCGACACATAGACTTTCTGTTGTGTCAAACTAAGAAGAGATATTAAAAGACTATGCCTTGGTCAAAAACGTTTACTGATATATGCCGCCTTTCGCAATTGAAAGCTATGCAGTATTCATACACTTTGCCAACAACGATGGGTGAGAACGTAGCAAACAACCCCATTTATAAAATACTGATTGACATTTGTGCACGATGAGTGTACAGACGGTCTGTTGCTGTTCCTATCTCTCTGCTATAGACGTGCACAGCAACAAAATAGCTAAGGAGACACTTCCTGCAAACGTAACATACAGGTCCTTGTGTATTCTCTGCAATTCTTATGCTACATTCGTTGATATAAGAAGTTAATTGTGGAACGTGATGATGGCTCGAGATATGATAGAAACAAAGTAATAACCAAGTTCTTTTTCTTGTCCTCCTCTCTAGCGTCCACGGCTTCATCCATCTAGGGGCTAAACCACGACGCAGGAAGGTGGATGAGCTCTTACAAACCAACAACCTCACTGACGTACAACGGCTACTGACAATTCCAGGCCTGTTGCTGTTCACCACCGTAGTAATGATAACATCTTCACTAATAAAAGCCGACTATTTGCTAAGATATCTGTCGCTCTTTCAATAATACGAGTAATAACAGCACCATATGCAGAAATAACTCGCACGAATATTAATTTCCACAATTCTACTGGAAATAAACTACTTCTTTTCCTCATGATGATTTGATTTATTTTGTCAATTCATCCCAAAACTTCAGTCTCAATAAATAAGCTCTTCCTTTCACATTTTTCCTAACTGCCTACAACAAAATATCCTCGTTTCCACACTAGTTCAGTCATAAACGACTGATCCTTGCTTTGTGCAATACGAAGTTAACAAAATAGAAGTTATGACTGTGATTAACAATAACACTGGTCAATCATTACTAAGGTATTAAAAATTGTAATGACACACATAGATACCTGCATTTCACCCAGTACAACTAAAAAAGCAGCGAAGTGCCACAGAAACAGTACAACTAAAGAAGCAGCGAAGTGCCACAGAAAGAATACGACCGTTTGATGAAAGATATTATCCAGCAACAAAATACAAACTTACATGAAAAAGAATTCGTTAGAAAAGAGAAAATTTTGTTTACGATGAATATACACACCAAGGGCATTAGTTATAGGGTCGTAAATGGTAGGAGAACCAAAATAATGCCAATCAGAGAGTTCAGATAGAAAAATGCAACTAGAACGCCATCTGAAATCACTATTTCGTAAACAGCAGCACACCTTGCCTTGTTAATTCGCTTAAAGTTCTATTTCAGTTGACAGATCGCAATTTCACTCATGGGACCGTCTCCTCAAACTAAATACATAGGGTTTTCTATCAAACCTAAGCCCCAGTTTGGTACTAGGTCAGTTTGGGGAACCATGTAACCCTGACTGCTGCTATTATCGGAAATAATCAGAATGACGGTATACAATTAATAGTAGCTATTAGCAAAGGATGATCCAGTCTCTGACGACGCCCTAATTCACACTCTATCTCTCTTCTGTCCTCTGAAACCCTACTCCTTTCTCATAGTTTCATAAAGTCAGAAACGTCCTCATAACAAATCTGAAATACAAATCGTCAAGTAGGAAGGTGTTTACTGTATTGTACTGTAAAAATCATCCGACATTACGGTAAACAACATTGTCAACAAAGTATATGAGATAGGATATTTGGCGATTTGGGAGAAGAAGATATTGCAGGTCTTGTAAATAAAACCGTTTTAAATCCAAACTACACTGCAAGGCCAGCTTATGTATGAGAGTCGCTAGAAGCTGCACCATAATGACACTCGGCGCCCAATCTCATGGCAAAACCACTTGGACTCCGATACCTTTTGAGGAAGGTCTGAAGCAGACACACACAACCTGCACACTCTCCATGCCTATGTTTATCAGGCGAATACAGCATTCACTATTGAAGGTACCTGGCGACTTAGCAGAAGATTTTATTCAGTGCATTCATTCTGGGATTAACACATTCATGCTAGGACTCGATTTACAAATTTTAACATCTCGCTTGCCAGACTCAGACCTGTGGTGTTGCTGTCACCTGTGGGAGCCACACGGCATGGCCCAAAGGTGAGTAAATTGTGTATATCATGGTGTTGCATGTGAACTAATAAATTCACCTTGGTTCTTTGAACGTTAGTACTGCTTTTATATATGTATAATAAAAATGGGGGTCCCTATTCAAAAAAACACAGTTGATATCGTTTGACCTATGGCAGCGCCACCTAGCGGGCCAACCATAGCTCCATCTCGTTTCCCACTTCAAGCTAGGCGAGCTTCGTTCTTTGTGGTTTTAAGGACCACCCTTATATATATATATATATATATATATATATATATATATATATATATATGTGTGTGTGTGTGTGTGTGTGTGTGTGTGTGTGTATGTATGTATAATGTATTGTGCTGGTGCTCTGAGTACACACTCGAGAATGTACATAAGGTTTGTGCCCTGCTTTGTCCCCTGCTCTTAGCCAGCAAATTCTATAGTTTTTTGTGTGACATATTTCCCATGCTAATTCTGAATTTGGTCAACAGTGGTTATAGTTTTTTTGGAATGACATTTTAAAGAACTGTTCCATTTCTAACATGGGCATTAGTCTCTGAAAGTTGCCACTAACATTTTTCAGAGGGCGATATGAAAATACTTTATTCCATATCGTCTTACAAGTGACCAAGATGGTATTCAGTAATACATTAGAAATTCCGCAAGAGCTGCGGTCGTTGACTGGTCGAGACACGCATCTGCTAGCTGCAGTGTCTCCTCAACGGATGTTCGCCAGTATCTGAGTGAACAGGGGACGAGCATGTCTAATTCTGGAAAAACAAAGTTTCAATTCATCGCTACAGGTAGCAGACTATACTGGACAGACTAACCTGACCAGTTTGCAAAATGCCGCTAGATGGTACTTGGGCGTGGCTGGTAAGTTGTGAAACCAAACATACTCGTTCATTTCTATGGCTCTGAAATAGCAGATTTGGGTTAGCCAAGACAGTGGCTGTTTTCATTTCACTATTTGTTTCTTTACATTTGCTAGATAATACAGGAGAGGTTTCCAAGAACTGAAAGCTTTCTAGCTGGCTGCACGAGATATCAGTCCTGTCAAGAGGATTGGCCACCATAAAAATGTTAATCCCTGTGAGAGGCGCGGCCTAAGGTGGGCAGATAGGCATTCATGACCACTCTAACAACCCAACCCCTCTTTCTCCCTCCGCCGGCTGACCAGGAAGCACTTTTTTTGTCGTAAGAATCATGGAATTCTCCGCAGAAGCCATTTAGTCATATAAGAGACCACTAGCCGGGTGTGGTTTCCCTCATGCCGCCTAATTTTTCAATACAACGTCTCATAATAACGTCCGGTTTAAACATAGAGAATGTAGATTTCTGGCTCGGTCATGCTATTAATTTCTGGCATGCCCACACGTTTTCGTTCTTTCCACTTGCGGAACATTGGACAGGCCCTTTTGAGAATTGTACCATGTTGTAGTGGAGTTCTTCTGCCTTCCTCAACACCTAAGAGCTCTATTGGGTCAAAAAAGAGAAAAATCTACAAGAATAGGAGATCGTTTAACACCTTCATTAAGCTTTTTCTGGTCGGTATTTGCAATCTTCGTCACCATTGTCCAACGAATTTCTTCTCTGGCGAAATGCAGCGAAGATCCAAAGAGAAGCAAAAGGAGATCACCTGTACATTTCAGCAGAGTAATGAATTCGCTCTAGGTTTCTGCAGAGTTGTCACTTCACTTCAGGTTTCTGCAGAGTTGCAGCTTCAGGCTAGGACAGGAGAGGTAACTGATGATCTAAACCTTGCTGCCGTTGGAAGGATTTCAGCACTTGATCTTTAAGTACAAATGGGCTGCTGAATCTGACACTCGAGTTGTTGGTGCTGTCTTCCGATTTTTTCGCTCTTTCCCCGCCTGGTAAGACGAATCTCCGTTGCCCGCTTGGTCGCCTTTCAGACGCGAAGTTCATTCAGTTCCTTCAGCAGACTAGTGCGGATTTTAAGGTCACGAATCAAGCTTGTTGCCCTCGCTGCGCGCTTTGGCATACGTATGGTGTTCACTCCTAAGTTTCTGTGTGCTTCCTACATTTAACTATTCAACTTACGTGGTCACTGGTCTTATCGGCAAATTATTAACGTAACTGTGTTTCATCCTCCCCACCCATATGTACCAAGATTATACTTCAGAGCTATAATCTCTCGTCCGATTGTCAATAGTTTCTTTTAATACACTGAGGTGGCGAAGATCATGAATTAGCTATATGCACGTATACAAATGGCAGTAGTATCGCGTACACATGGAATAAAAGGGCACTACGTTGGCAGAGTTGTCATTTGTACTTTGGCGATTCATTTGAATAGCTTTCTGACGTTATGATGGTCGCACAACAGGAGTTAACAGACTTTCAACGCGCATTGGTGGTAGGAGCTAGACACATGGGATATTCCGTTTCGGAAATCGTTCTGGAACTCAATATTCCGTGATGCATAGTGTCAAAAATTGCGCTTTTGACATATTTATTATTTTATAAATGATATATAAGTACGGCCAGTCTTTCACGGTAATTCCATACTCTTAATTTGTATCATACGTTTTTAGTCACAATTCTAAGACCATGTTACAGACCATTCTTTGGTTTAACTTCTGTGAAAGACACTCCTGGCAGTGTCGAAACCCGATTAATTCGTTAAAAATTAGTGACCGAGGGCTGTTTTCTTTTAATTGCATTTTTAACTCTTTGGTCTCTATAACCGACGTATCTCCGTCCACTGGCTTCAAAGTTATAACAATGTGAGATAATTTTCAAAGAGTGGAGAAGATATTACAAATATTTTCTATCCTTTGGACTTACGCTATACCAGAAACTGCTTCTGTCATGAAAGAGGAAGCTTTAAATTATATGGAGTCATGAATTGCTCGGCATGAAAAAATACTGCTATGGAAGTTACTCCACTTGTTCATATTAAGGACGTGACAATTATAAATTCATGTTCGCATGTGTGTTGCTATGTGCTTTGGCAAGCTTCCTCGCCATTATCCCATCCCTTGATATACGACATGTAACCATATTTCGGATGTAGGAAATCCTAGCAGTGGGAACTAGCCTCTTGTAGTTTGTAAAATAACCAAGACAGTCGTAACTACTCATTTGTCCTGTGTGAAAATGGCAAAGGTTTTGATTTTATATGGGGAAAACACATCAATTTACACGTAAGAAACTAGTCTACATGTCATCTATATCTACATCTACATCCATACTCCACAAGCCACCTCACGGTGTGTGGCGTGGACTGGACGGTTTTTTAGGTTAGAAGGCCTCGGGAAAGTACGGGGTGGGCTGCAATCTCAAAGGCTGCATGGCAAATACAGGACGTGCTTGGATCAAAGAACAGTCGGAATTGTAGTTGTAAATTGTTGTAGTTGTGGTGGGAAAGTCCCTGAGCTTCAAGCGCTAATAGAAAGCACAGAAGCTGAAATCGTTATAGGTACAGAAAGCTGGCTATAGCCTGAAATAAGTTCTGCGGAAATTTTTACGAAGTCTCAGACGGTGTTTAGGATAGATAGATTAGGCACAATTGGTGGTGGAGTGTTTGTGTCTGTCAGTAGTGGTTTGTCTTGTAGTGAAGTCGAAGTAGGAACTCTGTGCGAAATGATATGGATGGAGGTTATACTTAACAGTCGAACTAAGTTAATAATAGGCTCCTTCTACCGTCCCCCAGACTCCGATGATATAGTTGCTGAACAGTCCAGAGAAAATTTGAGTCTCTTAACAAACAGATACCCCACTCATACGGTTATAGTTGGTGGGGACTTCAAACTTCCTTCGATATGTTGGCAAAAATACTTGTTCAAAACCGGTGGTAGGCAGAAAACATCTTCCGAGATTGTCCTAAATGCTTTCTCCGATAATTATTTCGACCAGTTAGTCCACGAACCCACGCGAATTGTAAATGGTTGCGAAAACACACTTGACCTCTTAGCCACAAACAATCCAGAGCTAATAGAGAGCATCATGACTGATACAGGGATTAGTGACCACCCGTTTCTTCCAAATCCACCAGAAAGAAACGCAAAATAATTTTATTTAAAAAAGCGGATAAAGTGTCACTAGAAGCCTTCCTAAGAGACAATCTCCATTCCTTCCGAACTGACTATGCAAATGTAGACGAGATATGGCTCAAATTCAAAGATATAGTAGCAACAGGAATTGAGAGATTCATACCTCATAAATTGGTAAGAGATGGAACTGATCCCCCATGGTGCACAAAACAGGTACGAACGCTGTTGCAGAGGCAACGGAAAAAGCATGCGAAGTTTAGAAGAACGCGAAATCCCGAAGGTCTGCTAAAATTTACAGACGCGCGAAATTTGGCACGGACTTCAATGCGAAATGCCTTTAATAGGTTCCACAACGAAACATTGTCTCGAAATTTGGTAGGAAATCCGAAGAAATTCCTGGTCGCATGTAAAGTACACAAGCGGCAAGACGCAGTCAATACCTTCGCTGCGCAGTGCCGATGGTACTGTTACCGACGTCTGTGCCGCTAAAGCGGAGTTATTGAACGAAGTTTTCCGAAATTCCTTCACCAGGGAAGACGAATGGAATATTCCAGAATTTGAAACACGAACAGCTGCTAGCATGAGTTTTTTAGAAGTAGATACCTTAGGGGTTGCGAAGCAACTCAAATCGCTTGGTATGGGCAAGTCTTCAGGTCGTGATTGTATACCGATTAGGTTCATTTCAGATTACGCTGATACAATAGTTCCCTACTTAGCAATCATATACAACCGCTCGCTCACCGATAGATCTGTACCTGCAAATTTGAAAATTGCGCAGGTCGCACCAGTGTTTAAGAAGGGTAGTAGGAGTAATCCATCGAACTACAGAACTATACCATTGACGTCGGTTTGCAGTGGGGTTTTGGAGCATATACTGCATTCAAACATTATGAATCACCTCCAAGGGAACGATCTATTGATACGTAATCAGCATGGTTTCAGAAATCATCGTTCTTGTGCAACGCAGCTAGCTCTTTATTCGCACGAAGTAATGGCAGCGCCACCTAGCGGGCCAACCATAGCTCCATCTCGTTTCCCACTTCAAGCTAGGCGAGCTTCGTTCTTTGTGGTTTTAAGGACCACCCTTATATATATATATATATATATATATATATATATATATATATATATGTGTGTGTGTGTGTGTGTGTGTGTGTGTGTGTGTGTGTATGTATGTATAATGTATTGTGCTGGTGCTCTGAGTACACACTCGAGAATGTACATAAGGTTTGTGCCCTGCTTTGTCCCCTGCTCTTAGCCAGCAAATTCTATAGTTTTTTGTGTGACATATTTCCCATGCTAATTCTGAATTTGGTCAACAGTGGTTATAGTTTTTTTGGAATGACATTTTAAAGAACTGTTCCATTTCTAACATGGGCATTAGTCTCTGAAAGTTGCCACTAACATTTTTCAGAGGGCGATATGAAAATACTTTATTCCATATCGTCTTACAAGTGACCAAGATGGTATTCAGTAATACATTAGAAATTCCGCAAGAGCTGCGGTCGTTGACTGGTCGAGACACGCATCTGCTAGCTGCAGTGTCTCCTCAACGGATGTTCGCCAGTATCTGAGTGAACAGGGGACGAGCATGTCTAATTCTGGAAAAACAAAGTTTCAATTCATCGCTACAGGTAGCAGACTATACTGGACAGACTAACCTGACCAGTTTGCAAAATGCCGCTAGATGGTACTTGGGCGTGGCTGGTAAGTTGTGAAACCAAACATACTCGTTCATTTCTATGGCTCTGAAATAGCAGATTTGGGTTAGCCAAGACAGTGGCTGTTTTCATTTCACTATTTGTTTCTTTACATTTGCTAGATAATACAGGAGAGGTTTCCAAGAACTGAAAGCTTTCTAGCTGGCTGCACGAGATATCAGTCCTGTCAAGAGGATTGGCCACCATAAAAATGTTAATCCCTGTGAGAGGCGCGGCCTAAGGTGGGCAGATAGGCATTCATGACCACTCTAACAACCCAACCCCTCTTTCTCCCTCCGCCGGCTGACCAGGAAGCACTTTTTTTGTCGTAAGAATCATGGAATTCTCCGCAGAAGCCATTTAGTCATATAAGAGACCACTAGCCGGGTGTGGTTTCCCTCATGCCGCCTAAATTTTCAATACAACGTCTCATAATAACGTCCGGTTTAAACATAGAGAATGTAGATTTCTGGCTCGGTCATGCTATTAATTTCTGGCATGCCCACACGTTTTCGTTCTTTCCACTTGCGGAACATTGGACAGGCCCTTTTGAGAATTGTACCATGTTGTAGTGGAGTTCTTCTGCCTTCCTCAACACCTAAGAGCTCTATTGGGTCAAAAAAGAGAAAAATCTACAAGAATAGGAGATCGTTTAACACCTTCATTAAGCTTTATCTGGTCGGTATTTGCAATCTTCGTCACCATTGTCCAACGAATTTCTTCTCTGGCGAAATGCAGCGAAGATCCAAAGAGAAGCAAAAGGAGATCACCTGTACATTTCAGCAGAGTAATGAATTCGCTCTAGGTTTCTGCAGAGTTGTCACTTCACTTCAGGTTTCTGCAGAGTTCCAGCTTCAGGCTAGGACAGGAGAGGTAACTGATGATCTAAACCTTGCTGCCGTTGGAAGGATTTCAGCACTTGATCTTTAAGTACAAATGGGCTGCTGAATCTGACACTCGAGTTGTTGGTGCTGTCTTCCGATTTTTTCGCTCTTTCCCCGCCTGGTAAGACGAATCTCCGTTGCCCGCTTGGTCGCCTTTCAGACGCGAAGTTCATTCAGTTCCTTCAGCAGACTAGTGCGGATTTTAAGGTCACGAATCAAGCTTGTTGCCCTCGCTGCGCGCTTTGGCATACGTATGGTGTTCACTCCTAAGTTTCTGTGTGCTTCCTACATTTAACTATTCAACTTACGTGGTCACTGGTCTTATCGGCAAATTATTAACGTAACTGTGTTTCATCCTCCCCACCCATATGTACCAAGATTATACTTCAGAGCTATAATCTCTCGTCCGATTGTCAATAGTTTCTTTTAATACACTGAGGTGGCGAAGATCATGAATTAGCTATATGCACGTATACAAATGGCAGTAGTATCGCGTACACATGGAATAAAAGGGCACTACGTTGGCAGAGTTGTCATTTGTACTTTGGCGATTCATTTGAATAGCTTTCTGACGTTATGATGGTCGCACAGCAGGAGTTAACAGACTTTCAACGCGCATTGGTGGTAGGAGCTAGACACATGGGATATTCCGTTTCGGAAATCGTTCTGGAACTCAATATTCCGTGATGCATAGTGTCAAAAATTGCGCTTTTGACATATTTATTATTTTATAAATGATATATAAGTACGGCCAGTCTTTCACGGTAATTCCATACTCTTAATTTGTATCATACGTTTTTAGTCACAATTCTAAGACCATGTTACAGACCATTCTTTGGTTTAACTTCTGTGAAAGACACTCCTGGCAGTGTCGAAACCCGATTAATTCGTTAAAAATTAGTGACCGAGGGCTGTTTTCTTTTAATTGCATTTTTAACTCTTTGGTCTCTATAACCGACGTATCTCCGTCCACTGGCTTCAAAGTTATAACAATGTGAGATAATTTTCAAAGAGTGGAGAAGATATTACAAATATTTTCTATCCTTTGGACTTACGCTATACCAGAAACTGCTTCTGTCATGAAAGAGGAAGCTTTAAATTATATGGAGTCATGAATTGCTCGACATGAAAAAATACTGCTATGGAAGTTACTCCACTTGTTCATATTAAGGACGTGACAATTATAAATTCATGTTCGCATGTGTGTTGCTATGTGCTTTGGCAAGCTTCCTCGCCATTATCCCATCCCTTGATATACGACATGTAACCATATTTCGGATGTAGGAAATCCTAGCAGTGGGAACTAGCCTCTTGTAGTTTGTAAAATAACCAAGACAGTCGTAACTACTCATTTGTCCTGTGTGAAAATGGCAAAGGTTTTGATTTTATATGGGGAAAACACATCAATTTACACGTAAGAAACTAGTCTACATGTCATCTATATCTACATCTACATCCATACTCCACAAGCCACCTCACGGTGTGTGGCGTGGACTGGACGGTTTTTTAGGTTAGAAGGCCTCGGGAAAGTACGGGGTGGGCTGCAATCTCAAAGGCTGCATGGCAAATACAGGACGTGCTTGGATCAAAGAACAGTCGGAATTGTAGTTGTAAATTGTTGTAGTTGTGGTGGGAAAGTCCCTGAGCTTCAAGCGCTAATAGAAAGCACAGAAGCTGAAATCGTTATAGGTACAGAAAGCTGGCTATAGCCTGAAATAAGTTCTGCGGAAATTTTTACGAAGTCTCAGACGGTGTTTAGGATAGATAGATTAGGCACAATTGGTGGTGGAGTGTTTGTGTCTGTCAGTAGTGGTTTGTCTTGTAGTGAAGTCGAAGTAGGAACTCTGTGCGAAATGATATGGGTGGAGGTTATACTTAACAGTCGAACTAAGTTAATAATAGGCTCCTTCTACCGTCCCCCAGACTCCGATGATATAGTTGCTGAACAGTCCAGAGAAAATTTGAGTCTCTTAACAAACAGATACCCCACTCATACGGTTATAGTTGGTGGGGACTTCAAACTTCCTTCGATATGTTGGCAAAAATACTTGTTCAAAACCGGTGGTAGGCAGAAAACATCTTCCGAGATTGTCCTAAATGCTTTCTCCGATAATTATTTCGACCAGTTAGTCCACGAACCCACGCGAATTGTAAATGGTTGCGAAAACACACTTGACCTCTTAGCCACAAACAATCCAGAGCTAATAGAGAGCATCATGACTGATACAGGGATTAGTGATCACCCGTTTCTTCCAAATCCACCAGAAAGAAACGCAAAATAATTTTATTTAAAAAAGCGGATAAAGTGTCACTAGAAGCCTTCCTAAGAGACAATCTCCATTCCTTCCGAACTGACTATGCAAATGTAGACGAGATATGGCTCAAATTCAAAGATATAGTAGCAACAGGAATTGAGAGATTCATACCTCATAAATTGGTAAGAGATGGAACTGATCCCCCATGGTGCACAAAACAGGTACGAACGCTGTTGCAGAGGCAACGGAAAAAGCATGCGAAGTTTAGAAGAACGCGAAATCCCGAAGGTCTGCTAAAATTTACAGACGCGCGAAATTTGGCACGGACTTCAATGCGAAATGCCTTTAATAGGTTCCACAACGAAACATTGTCTCGAAATTTGGTAGGAAATCCGAAGAAATTCCTGGTCGCATGTAAAGTACACAAGCGGCAAGACGCAGTCAATACCTTCGCTGCGCAGTGCCGATGGTACTGTTACCGACGTCTGTGCCGCTAAAGCGGAGTTATTGAACGAAGTTTTCCGAAATTCCTTCACCAGGGAAGACGAATGGAATATTCCAGAATTTGAAACACGAACAGCTGCTAGCATGAGTTTTTTAGAAGTAGATACCTTAGGGGTTGCGAAGCAACTCAAATCGCTTGGTATGGGCAAGTCTTCAGGTCGTGATTGTATACCGATTAGGTTCATTTCAGATTACGCTGATACAATAGTTCCCTACTTAGCAATCATATACAACCGCTCGCTCACCGATAGATCTGTACCTGCAAATTTGAAAATTGCGCAGGTCGCACCAGTGTTTAAGAAGGGTAGTAGGAGTAATCCATCGAACTACAGAACTATACCATTGACGTCGGTTTGCAGTGGGGTTTTGGAGCATATACTGCATTCAAACATTATGAATCACCTCCAAGGGAACGATCTATTGATACGTAATCAGCATGGTTTCAGAAATCATCGTTCTTGTGCAACGCAGCTAGCTCTTTATTCGCACGAAGTAATGGCCGCTATCGACAGGGGATCTCTAGTTGATTCCGTATTTCTAGATTTCCGGAAAGCTTTTGACACCGTTCCTCACAAGCGACTTCTAATCAAGCTGCGGTCCTATGGGGTATCGTCTCAGTTGTGCGACTGGATTCGTGATTTCCTGTCAGGGAGGTCGCAGTTCGTAGTAATAGACGGCAAATAATCGAGTAAAACTGAAGTGATATCAGGTGTTCCCCAGGAAAGCGTCCTGAGACCTTTGCTGTTCCTGATCTATATAAACGACCTGGGTGACAATCTGAGCAGTTCTCTTAGGTTGTTCGCAGATGATGCTGTAATATACCGTCTAGTACGGTCATCCGAAGACCAGTATCAGTTGCAAAGCGATTTAGAAAAGATTGCTGTATGGTGTGGCAGATGGCAGTTGATGCTAAATAACGAAAAGTGGGAGGTGATCCACATGAGTTCCAAAAGAAATCCGCTGGAATTCGATTACTCGATAAATAGTACCATTCTCAAGACTGTCAATTCAACTAAATTCCTGGGTGTAAAAATTACGAGCAACTTCAGTTGGAAAGACCACATAGGTAATATTGTGGGGAAGGAGAGCCAAAGGTTGCGTTTCATTGGCAGGACACTTAGAAGATGCAACAAGTCCACTAAAGAGACAGCTTACACTACACTCGTTCGTCCTCTGATAGAATACTGCTGCGCGGTGTGGGATCCTTACCAGGTGGGATTGACGGAGGACATCGAAAGGGCGCAAAAAAGGGCAGCTCGTTTTGTATTATCACGTAATAGGGGAGAGAGTGTGGCAGATATGATACGCGACTTGGGATGGAAGTCATTAAAGCAATGACGTTTTTCGTCGCGGCGAGATCTATTTACGAAATTTCAGTCACCAACTTTCTCTTCTGAATGCGAAAATATTTTGTTGAGCCCAACCTACATAGGTAGAAATGATCATAAAAAAAAAAAAGCTGTTCGGGAGAGGAATGGCAGGGAGATAGTATGATTGTGGTTCGATGAACCCTCTGCCAAGCACTTAAATGTAAATTGCAGAGTAATCACGTAGATGTACATGTAGATGTAGATGTACCTACACAAAGCTAGCAACAAACTCTCGGACCCCTGATACCCAGAATCAGTGATGTTTTTCGTTCCAAAGATTGACAAACAGGCTGTTAAGCAGGAAGACATATTTTGGCTCTTCAGTGTCTGTATAAGTTTTATGACTATAACGAATTCGCATTTACAAACAAATCATAAAGCTAATATGTATATTATTCTGCTTACAATGTAATGACATTGATGTCTGTATATGTATTGCGCTAGAAAATAAACTTTCTACTGTAGTAGCAATAAAACGTATGTGTGGATGATCAAATGTGAAACTTAAGCAAGTACACCAAAGAACGAAACTCTTCTTTAATAACCATTGACATGACAGTCTGAAGGCCCTGTTCGCAGTTTTTCTTTGGTTTTAAGCTAAACATGATCCAAAGACGGTGTAAGAGAGAAAATATTAATCCAAGGTTAAAAATAGCCCTACCTCTGGCAGCACATCTTGCGTAAAAGTACACTTATTTGTAAGAACGCTACATTGAAAGATGTGCCTCAACCACAGCTAGATGTAATAAAAAATTTATATATACACTTTTTTCTCAGACACAAATATGGACTGCACTCATGTATATTCACTAGATTGTAATCCGACGAACAAACAACTTGAACTTCTGTGGCCCGTATTCCATCCTACTTGTTATGTAATCAAAGACAACACAATACTATATCTATTGTATGTAAGAGAAGTTTTTGGCTGAACATATAAACAGATATAAATAGAAGGCTACAGAATGTCAAAAGTACTGTTAACAGTGTGATATTTCCATACAAAAAAAATTGACATACTTATTCGCTTTCTTATAACTCTGTAATAACTGGCTGCATTCAGGCGAGGTTTCTTAGGCTGCATGTTTATCAACGTAATTGTCCGCTTTTTTTATAACAGCTCATAAATGTATCGGACGCTCTTTAGAACACTCATCTTGTTCCTACGTCTTGAGCCTAGCAGACTGAAGTGATTTGGGGGAGGGAACCAAACAGCTAGGTCATCTAACCCATCAGAGTAGGGAAGGATGGGGAAAGATGTCGGCCGTACCCTTTCGTGAACCTACCCTGCATTGGCCTGAGGCGATTTAGGGAAATCACGGAACATCGGAAGGAAGATGGCCGAGAGCGGTTTTGAACCGACGTCGTCGCGAGTGCAAGTCCATTGTGCCAACCACTGCGCCACCTTACTCAGTGACTAAAGTGAGACCAGTACGTACTCGCGCCATTGACTTCTTGTTGTATGTAATAAATACGCAACCATGATACTAGAACTATTTAAATATTACGCCACTTCTTATTTAAGATTTGTGTTTCTGACACCAATAACCTTAGGAACTTTGGTTTTTTTCAAGCTTTTTTCTGAAATGTTTCGTGATTTATCTGCCGGTCGAACGATCGAGCAAGTGGGTGTTCTATTGTAATTTATTCCACTATTAAAGTCGAACCTTCTTCTTTGCTGACGTTATCCTTTGAATAAAGTTGCGATTCTGAATCTCTGCTTATACATTTTCTTTTATCATCCCCGTCATTAGATATTTCACGTAATGAAGATCAGTATTTTTCAATATTCCGTAGTATTCATGACAAGACACTTAATCAGGTTACTTAAACTTAATACAATTCATCAATTTTAGTGAACTACATATTTTTGTCGAGATCGTTCAGTGCGTTGTTCGTGACTCTCCATTTGGTGAAACTGCCATTATCACCTTTGTACATAAACCATGTCGTCTCGATACTGTGTATTATGTAAACTTTCTAATATAATTTCCGAAATTAGAATAATTATACAAAAATGGTTCAAATGGCTCTGAGCACTATGGGACTCAACATCTGTGGTCGTAAGTCCCCTAGAACTTACAACTACTTAAACCTAACTAACCTAAGGACATCACACACATCCATGCCCGAGGCAGGATTCGAACCTGCGATCGTAGCAGCTGCGCGTTTCCTGACTGAGCGCCTAGAACCGCTTGACCACCGCGGCCGGTTAGAATAATTATACACAGATTCAAAACTGGTTGCAGCTTTTCCCTGAAGCATACCCAGTTGCACAAATTTTCAACGACCACACAATTATATTGTTTACTCAGACTTGTGATGCATTGTTATTTAGACATCAGGTATGCTAGAAATAGCAATGTTGGTAAAGGATTTTTGTATATAAGGTATTTTTCACCTAGTAAAGATTTTAGTTCATTCTTAATTAGCTTTGCAATGCAGGTCGTTAACAAGTCACTGTTGGACATAATATGCCACTTAGAGCAACGTCATGATACCTACAGAACCTATATAAATACAAAACTTCGTGTTAAACATCTTGCTGGCGCTGAAAGTGTGCGTATTGTTTGCGTTTCTCTACATTTCTAAAAGTGAACGTATTTCATTCAGTTTCTCCTCATTTCACAGCAGACAAGAAAATATTGCTGTTAATCTTTGCTGATTGACAACACTCTTCTATTAAAGAAGAGTATAGGGGCTTGTTTCTTATCTGACAGGAGCGTTTATCAGCTGGGGGGTTATAAGGCATTTTAATAGTAAGAACGACTTAACAGACTTTTTATAGTGTAACAGGCGTTAGATGTTATGTTTGATGATTACAGTTAGTAGAGTCTCATAAACCATCATGTTCACTACGTATCCATCTGACGCACATCTTCTGGAGATAAGTGTTCCTAGGTTCGCATTTATCGAAAAATGCAATATTTTTGTCATCAGCTAGCTCAAAAGTTAAACTTTTCAGAACAGCAGAATGCATAATAAAATACTAAAACATGTAAAACATTTCATTATAGCTGTAAGAGAACTGCACTACCTAGACATAAACTTCTTTACCGTTCCGGTGCGGAGTAGTATTCTGTGGGCGGCTGGCACTGTGATGATACGTGTTGCTTGAAGTTCAGTGGTATGGAAATTTTTTATCTGGATGAAAAACCGGGCTTGTCGTGATTGCGGAGGAGATATATTAATGCGGGAAGAAGGAATTTACTGTCCTGGATCACGAGATATAATTAGGTCATGGAAATGCCAATCAAACACGCAAAGTCCACATCAACATTGCAACAGTCTACGTAAGTTCGACGATCTTTTGTAAAGTACTTCACCTGGATGACAGGTTTTCGTTCAAGTTACGGACTTTGAAACCTGAATATGTTGCAGAGAGCTACAATTTTGAATAGGCTTGGTTACACCTCATTTTCCTAAATTTACCTTGGTTGTTATTTAAAGTCTGGCATCATAACGTAATGTTGCTTCACAAACATCGATTTCAGCAATTGCAGTGGGCTGATAGATTTATTATTTCCATGGTTGTGTATGTACTGCTATCATTATTGTTTAGTGCATGATTAGTAATGTAGTGACATGAATGGGTTTGACTGGGTTCTTTAAATTGTTATCGTAGCATCATGCTATGCATTCACTTCTCCAGTGCAATATCTGCATCAACCAACCTATTATTAGTGTTTTACGTCTTTCTAATTGCAAGGTTTCAGTTCATCCACGTAAAAGTAAAAGATTATTAGTATGGTTAGTTAAAATTTGGTTGAACCATTCTTGTTACACCGCTTGTGAAATACGTTATCTGTCAAAAGAGCCATGTTCTTCATTTTTCACATGTTCTCCGTGTGCCCCACGTATTGCGTGTTTAGAGTGACGCATAAAGCGATGGCGTAAGTCGTGGTGCTAACTTATCTTACCCAATGCGATAGCATTACGACGCAGTTGGGGTTGACACGTTTGTCTCCTCTGATGTGGAAGAATCAGTTTCAGCAGTTGTGACTGAACCAATTGTTGCTGTGTCAGCAACTGTTGTTTCTTCTTCTGCTGAGGTCGATGCATTTGTTGTGGTTGAAGAAGTTGTTAAAATGGCTCTGACCACTATGGGACTTAACTTCTGAGGCCATCATTCCCCTAGAACTTAGAACTACTTAAACCTAACTAACCTAAGGGCATCACACACATCCATGCCCGAGGCAGGATTCGAACCTGCGACCGTTGCGGTCGCGCAGTTCCAGACTGAAGCGCCTAGAACCGCTCAGCCACAGTGACGGCCGAAGAAGTTGTCCCCTCTGATGTTGTCTCCACAGCTCACTCAGTTGTTTCACTGGGATCAGTCCTTTCTGTAGTTGATGATGTAGGTACTGTGTTGCTGAACGGAACTTCTTGGCAGACACCCATGGGTCTGTACCGGCAGACGCGACAACGACGGGGAGAACCAGAGCACTTGTAAACGGTAACACCTTCGGAAGCAGGTGAATACTCTTTATCATTTGAAAACCTGCTACAGCCACAACACATGGGTGACACTTGTCACCATGTCAAATGAGTCGAGGGTCGACACCAAACTCATGATAATGAAAAATCCTCTCTGGATTTTGCTAACACATGGATATTACCACACGTAGATTGAATATTCCAGAAACAGTGAAGAGTGTCGTGTGTACACAGTTCCAAGTCGCAAAAGTCACTTAAGAATCGTATAAATGGCCAGAAATGGGACGTAGTAAACATTTATAGAGTCAGTGAGTAGTAATTATGGACGCAGTAAGCGCCAGCGTCTAGGACACAGCAGTTGATGAAGGAACAGTATTACTTAGCCAATGAGTGGCCAGTGCTACATCTGATAGATGAGTAGCATGAGTAGCAGTCTAACAAATGTCACACACCCACACACACACACACACGCACCCACACACACACGCACACACACACACACACACACACACACACACACACTTATGTGTGTGTATATATATATATATATATATATATATATATATATTTTTTTTTTCATTTAGTGTAATGTTCACGACAACACATCATCTCAGTTAGCAATGTTTTGGACAGTAACTGTCCCTGCGAGAGTTGTGCGAAGAGGCCAGTGATGTAATAACTGGTCAGGTAGAAGCTGATTTAGCAGTTAGGCCAAGTGGCCATTGATTCATTAGATGACAGAACAGGTCCAAGCTAAGCACCCTAGGTAGTGCATTTTATATAGATTAGAACAAGAGACAGATGGCTCGTCTCTTCACAATGGGAATGCCATTTGTAATTATATGAAATCACAGTAAAGAAATTACGACAGTAAAATGTTGGTTCGAGGAGTGGCTCAGGAATGTACAGGGTGTGGAAGTTATCAATGCAGATATTTTTATATGTGGTACCTTTATACGTACACACATCAATGTGTTGGTTTTTTCTTCTGCATCAGTCTACCCACGAACAATAATTCATGTTTTCTCCATGGTCGCAACTGCACAACAAAGTGGACTATGCCTTTCGGTATATACTATCCGTTTTGCTTCCACACGTACACAAATCGATAACTGACTTGTTACACAGGGTGAAAATGAATGTTAGTGGCGTACTTGTACAACACTTCCGTGGAGGTACTACTATCGTGACAGAAAAAGTAAGAATTATAATAGCCGTAATTATTAGTCTACAATCGACTTAAATACTGATTCAATATTCTTCAGTACACCGTCCTCAGTCACCAGTAGACATGTCTGCACTTACACCCATTTACCTTGTATAGCAGATGGTCAAACACCTCACATATAATCAGGAATAAAGAAACTTTTTTTTAAGGAGTGCGTATTATCTTGCTACTTTCACATGTCTCCATCCTTATCAAAGATTCTTTTCTGTTTCCGCAATCCACCATACGACGAGTGGTGGAGTGTACTCCGTACCCTTGTCAGTCGTCCCCTTTCCTGATCCACTCAAAAACAGTTCGAGAGGAAAATGATTGTGTATGTGCCTTCGTATGTGTGCTAATTTCTCGTATATTATCTTCACGGTCCTTGTGGGCAAAATACTGTGGCGGCAGTAGAACCGATCTTCTGTCACCTTCAAATGTTGGTTCTCTAAATAATCTCAATAGTGTTCCTGGTACATAACGTCTCCTTCCCTCCCAGAATCCTCATTTTAGATCCTGCACCTTGTCCGGAACACTTATTCGACGCTCGGGCCTGTTAGTAAAATATCTAATTGCCCGTCTCTGAATTGCTTCGATGTCTTACTTTAATGTGACCCAGTATGGCTCCAAAAACAGGAGCAGTACCCAAGAATAGGTTGCACTAGCGTCCTATATGTGGTCTCATTTACTTATGTTTGTCCCAATAAACAGAATTCGACCATTCGCCTTCCTCACAACAATTCTCACATGCTCGTTCCGTCTCATATCGCTTGCAGCATTGCGCCTATGTATTTAAACGACGTGACTGTGGCAAACAGGGCACTATTAACGCTGTATCCCAGTATTACGGTTTATCATCCACATTCACTTTCATTTTTCTACATTTGGAGCTAGTGCCATTCATCACGCCAACTATAAATTTTGTCTAAGTCATATTTTGTCCTCCTACAGTCACTCACGTTCGACACTTGCCTTACACCACAGCATCGTTTGCAAACAACCGCAAATTGATGTTCACCCGGTCCGCCAAATCATTTGTATATTATGTAGAGGACAACGGTGGACCTGTCGCACTTCCATGGAGCACTCCTGAAGATATCCTTGTTTCTGACGAAAACTGGCCGTCGAAGGCCACATCCTGGGTTCTATAACTTAAGGAATATTTGAGACACTCACGTATCTGTGAAACTAATCCATATGCTCGTACCTTCTTTAACAGGCTTCGAAGGGATTCCGGTCCAAACGTTCTCCGGAAATCTAGAAGTATGCGATTTGCCTGTTGCGCTTCATCCATAATTCGCAGCATATCATGTGAGAAAAGGGCAAGCTGAGCTTCGCACTAGCGATACTTTCGGAAAGCATGCTGATTCGTTGAGATAAGATTCTCAGTCTCCAGAAAATGTATTATCAATTGAAGACATTAAGTCCGTATATGAGTCCACGATCATTTTATTTTGAGCACTTTTATTTTCACAAGTCCTTCTTGATCACATATATTTCTATCCATTTTACGACCGGTTTCGGCTTATCGCCATCTTCAGACCTGTTTTAATTATAAATACTGTCTAAGCGACGAGGTTCAATTAATTAAGATTAAATCTATACAAGTCTTAGTGATGCATGAAATATAAAATATTTACAGCCATGTACCACATTCATACATAGCGTTAAAATATTCTGATATAAATCATGGTTAAGTTAACCATGTGCTCGATAACACTCAGATTACGTCAGTATTTAAACAAAATCCTAATGCCAGCAGGCGGCCCCTTAGCCAGAGTACATAGTAAGCCAGTGCCGCCAATATAAAGATTAAAATTCAGTATGCATTGTCTTTAGTAAAAAAAATTTCTCCCTTGGCTAAACGAGCGTCTGTAATTAAAACATATACTGATATACTCGTTGTTGAAATCAATAAAAAGTACCAATTATATTCAGTACAACTCTCGCCTGGTTAGGGCCATTTTTTATACTGGCATTCATAAAAGTTGTACGTTACCTAACCAGGCTAAGGGTTGTATCGCATATTATTTGTACTTTTTATGAATTTCAAGTGAGAGTCTAATTTCACATATAGTATATCAGTATATGTTTTTAATGATAGGCGCTCGTTTAGCCAAAGGGGGAAAAACTTTTAACTAAAGACAATGCGTACCGCATTTTAATCTTTATATTGGCGACTTTGGTTTACTATGTACTCTGGCTAAATTTCCCTCTGTCGGCATTAGGTTTTTGTATAAATACTGACGCAGTCTGAGTATTAGCAAGCACATTTTTAACTTGACGATGATTTATATCAGAATACTTTGACGGTATGTATGACTGTTATGCATGGATATAAATATTTAATATTTTATATTACATGCATCTCTAAGACTTGAATAGATTTAATCTTAATAAATAGAACTTGGCCGCTTACACAGTATTTATATTTACAACATATCCGAAGATCTCGATAAGCCGAAAACCCTCATAAAGTGTAAAGAAATCTGTGTGATCAAGAAGAACTTGTGAAAATAAAAGTGTTCAAAGATTTATTATATAAGAACTGAGAATGTGTTCAAGGATTTTGCTGCATACCGATGTCAGGAATAGCAGTCTGTAACTTTAGTGGTCCGTTCTTTTGTCCTTCTTATATGTAAGAATTAACTGCGCTCTTTTCCAGTAACTGGCGTCTTTTCGCTGGGAGAGAGATTCGCGGTAGATGCAAGCTAGGTAAGAGGCCACTGCTATGGAATACTCTCTTACCCGCTCAGCGATTTTACATTAAGACCAAGATTTTCATGAGTTCTCTGTCATATGGTTTGCAAATGTATGACGGTGGTAGTTGTTGTATGCTTCAAGCATAGATCTTTCACAGACGCTTCAATCTTTACTATCCTTTGCTAGCAGTCATTTACAAGTTGTCTTTTGAACTTAGAGCGCAACATCGTCTGCTTCCTCAAATTTTCTCGAATCTTGTTATCAAACCATGGTTGGTCTTTTGTCCTTAACCCACTTACTAGGCACATAATTATCTAGATTACGATGTATATCCGTTTAAACGTAGTCCCAGTATGATTGACGTTGGGCAGTTATAAACAAAATGATACCAGTTCAAGTCAGTATGTGTTGCAGTGCCGGAGAAACAGAAGACATATAGGCCACCAGACTGAGATCCATGCCAGAGGTTGCCCCAAGAAGCAGACGAGCAGAGGAGGCCCGCTGGTGGAACGAGCCACATGGCGCCAAGATATTTGAAACCCCGTGTGTAAAAAGACGTCCTCCAGCAGCGATAGGAGCGGTATACGTTCTGAGAAACCGCTAGTAATAGTTTCAGGAACATTTCAGAGCAACAAAGGGGAAGTGCTGGAGTTACTGAGAATATGCATGTTGCATTTGAGGTAGCTAAAGGTAAGGACCAAGAGTTATTATTTAGATAGCTCAATTATAAAATTACTGGTGATACAAGACCTAATTTGGTAGTCAGAGGTAACAGAGAAAAAACTTCCGATAAACGTCCGACAGATTTTTACACGGGTATAGTATTTCAAGCCAGACAACATTCAGGAGAATTGTAGCCTGAAGGGGAAATGGGATGAATTAGCAATCAAAGTCCCTTGGGGTTGCAATTAGAGTGTGACTAAAACTGTAAATTTAAGCGCCATAATAGAATAGGTTTATGCACTAGGCCGTGCATATTTCCTTCAGAGATTGGAAAATGACAGACTACGGAGCGCAGCATGTTGGAGAAGGGCGAGAACATTAGTTTAAGTGACTCATTTCATTTCGTGCTGTAAGACGAAAGTGCGAATATGCCAAAGGTAGTGGAAAGTAAAGTGACAACAGTAAAATTTTGGGAGGGTAACAGTAAAGAAACGTGATAAGTAACATTACAGTTGTGGGAATCGGAGGCATGTATGCTGATACTGTGATCAAAGTAAGATGGGTGCAGACACATACTATGGCAGAGTTAGCTAGAAAATTTCTAGATTTCTGCTACTATTGTGACGAGTCAGAGCAAACAGATGCATAGTTGAACTATTAAAAAGTCAGAGACCTCACCGTAAGTCCTCTGAGACTTCCAGATGTTATTTATGTACTAAATACTGGCAAGCAGCACACCGGTGTGGAGAGAAACTCGGGAACACTCCTGAGAAAATGATGGGATATTCAATAGCTGCCTCGTGTGGCAGTCATGCGTGGCCACTGTCAAATATGGCACAATGTTAGGGTAGTAACACGCACAGCAGAAAATGACTGAGGTGACAGACCCATGGGATACCTTCTAATATCGTTTCGGACCTCCCTTTGGCTGGCACAGTGCTAAGGCAGCTGGACCTGGCATAGACTCAAAATGTCGTTGGAAGTCCTCTGCAGAAATATTGAACCATGCTGCCTCCATATCCGTCTACAATTACGAAAGTGTTGATCATGCAGGGTATTGTGCAAGAACTAACCTCATCAGTATATGTCGTAAATCTTTTACGGGATTTAAGAAGGTGGCCCTAGTGCAAGATCATTTTTTCGAATTGTCCACAATCTTCTTCAAGCTAATCACGAACAGCTGTGGCCTGGTGAATGGCGCATTGTCATCTATAAAAATCCCATCGTTATCCTGGAACATGACGTCCATGAATGGCTGCAAATGGTCTCCAAGTAGCCAAACATAGCCATTTCCTGTCAATGAGCAGTTCAGTTTGACCAGAGGATCCAGTCCATTCCATGTCAATACAGCCCATACCATTATGGAACAGCCACCAGCCTGCAGAGTGCCTTGTTGATAACTTGGGTCCATGGCTTCGTGAGGTCTGCACCACTCGAAATCAACCGTGAGCTCTTACCAAATGAAACTGAAACTCATCTGACAAGGCGACTGTTTTACAGTTCTGCTTTTCTTCGAAATTTCTCGATGTTCTCCGTTAATCCTATCTGGTAATGACCCCTCACCGCGTAGAGGTACTCCAAAACAAGACGGACAAGCGTAGTGTAGGAAGTCTCTTGAGCAGATATGCAACTTTTTCAAAGTGTTTTTCCAATCAATCGCAGACTTTGGTTCGCTTATCACACATTTGCTGTTGTTCTTTTGAGTTTAAGCTGTACGCAATTGTAATCCCTAGATATCAATTGAATTTACGGCCGTCAGATCTTATTTTTCGTTTAACAGAAGTTTTACCGGATTCTTTTTAGCACTCATGTGGATGATTCATACGTTTCATTTTTTATAGTCAATGGCCACTTTTCGCATCATAAAGATATTTTTTTAAGTCGTTCCGCAATGTACTTTGATCTTCTGATGACTTTGGTAGACGCCAAACGACAGCATCATCTGCAAACAACCTGGAGGGCTTCTCAGATTGTTTCCTAAATCATTTATATTGAAAAGGAACAGCAGATGTCTATAACACTACCTTCGGGAACGCCAGAAATCAGTTCCGTTTTACTCGATAACTTTCCGTCGCTTTCCTACGAACTGCGAACTTTCTGGCAGGGAATCAGGAATCCATTGACGTAAGCGAGACGATATCCGTAAACATGCGGTTTGATTAGGAGCCGCTTTTTAGGTACAGTGTCAAAAACCTTCTGCAGATTTAGAAATGCGGAATCAATTTGGAATCCCTTGTTAATAGCACTGACCATTTCGTGTGAGTAAATAGCTAGTTGTGTTTCACAACAAGGATGTTTCCTAAATCCGTGCTGACTGTGTCAATAGACAGTTCTCTTCAAGGTAATTCATTATGTTCGAAAACAATATACATTCCAAAATCCTGCTGCATATGAGAGTTAATGATTTGGGCCTCTAATTTACAGGATTACTCCTATTACCTTTCCTGAATACTGGTGAGACTGTGCAACTTTCCAGTCTTTGGGTAAGGTTCTTTCGTGAAGAGACGGAATGTACATTGCACATTAGAGGTACATTGTACATTAGGGGTCTACTGCACGAGCGTACTCAGAAAGGGCCCTGCACAGCTAGACTTGCTTTTATTGATTTAGGCTTCTACACTAATCGGAGGGCATCTACTTCTAATTTTCATATGTTGACAGCTGTTCTTGATTGGAATTCACGAATATTTACTTCGTTTTCTTTCGTGAAGGAATTTCGAGGATTAAGTCTAATAACCGTCTTAGTGTCCCTTTTATCGGTACCATTAGCATTTTCCAGTAAAGATAGGGATTGCGTCTTGCCGCTAGCATTCTTTACATACCATCAGAATAACTCTCGAATTTATGCCAGGTTTCAAGAGAAACTTTCGTTGTGGAAACTGTTATTAGCATCTCGCATTGAACTCTGCGCTAAGTTTCGAGCTTCTGTAGAAGATCCCAAATTTTTGAGATTTTGTTTTCATTTAAATCTGGCATGTTTCTTCCGTTGTTTCTGCAACAGTGTTCCTACCCGTTTCATGTACCCAGAGGAATCAGCTCCATCAGCTCCATCAGCTCCATCGTTCGTTAACTAATTTAGTGTAAATCTCTGAATTGCAGATACTATTTCTTTGAATTCAAGCCTCATTTGGAAGGATTAGAACTTGTGTTTCAGGAATGCGTCAAGAGAACATTTATCTGTTTTCTGAATACGTATACTTTTCGTTTATTTTTAGGGTATTTGGTCTCTCTGCGACTACCTGTGTTCACTAATCCCTTTATCCGTTTTGATGCTCATTATTTGCTCATAATTATTTGCAGCCATGATGTCAAGTATGTTTTCACAAACGTTTACTATTCGAGTCGGCTTGTGAACTAACAGATGGAAATAATATACAGAGAGTGCGTGTAGCACAATTCTGAATGATGTTTTATCCGTACCTCCGTATTAAACATGTATTTTAGGTAAGATATAGAGGGTAAACTGAAGTCAACACCAACTATAACGGTATGAGTCGGGTAGGTGTTATTATATTATTTGAGTTGGCAGTCGCTAAAGGGATCCAATTAATACCTTATTCCGGTTGCCACGAATGACCTCTACCCAAATTAATTCAATTTCGGTACAAGATTAAATACTTCTAACAGCCACAGACATGCCACCACAAACGGTGTTTAGCCTATCCTTTCAAAAAACCGTAAAGTCCTTATCAATAATATCGTCCCACATTGCGTTCTGCGCCTATTTCACACAGTGGTGTTCACTGTTAGCACTGACACCTTTACGAAAACGTCGCTGCTCGCGGTCGTTAAGTGAAGGCCGACAGCCGATGTATCGTTCGTGGTGATCGGTAATGTCTGCAGTTTGCTATTCTTGGCAAGCTCTTGAATCTTCTGATAAGTAGTCATATATCTGCTCTTATTTACTTAAGTGTAGTTTGCATCTGGCGCAACGCATTTACTAATTTGTCACTCTCTCTTGCACAGATCATTGGCAATGTGTTGCTCTTTGTTGTAATTGTGTTTGTTGCATTTTTTTTGCTTTGTCTTAGTTTCATTTATGCTTAATTCTGATTTTTAAAAAACACCGCGAAAAACTGTTAACAGTACATCGCGATGTATAATGAGTGAAATAGCCGACTCGAATAATTTGACCGATAGTACTTGCAACACTCAGTGTAATAGTGACAGTCCTCCATTTACAGACAATCATTGCGTACCGACCGCTAATATTGACTTTGATCCAAGTGATGAGCAAATAAATTCAATTGTGTCGTCTGTTAATTTAACGACAATTGATGACGCGCGACGTTCTGTTACAGTGAATGCTGCGCAGCTTGATACACTCGGTTTGCAAAATTTACGTAATGAACAGACAAATTTTTCTAACGAAAATGAACAGTGTAATCAGAATACGTCACATTTATTTGATTCCGAGGTAGTGACTAACAGTGCACATCCGATTAGCTAACATTTTCAAGAATCACAGAATATCCAAATGGATACACAAAACGTGACAATTGCAGATACACCATCACACAGCACTGAGAATAGAGTTGCTAATTTTAGCTTGGATCAAATTATGGCATTGTTGCTACAAATTAATGAACATAATAAAAAACAAGACGAAAATTCCAAACGACAGAATGAAAGACAAGACAACAATCACAAACAACTTAGTGAAAATTTCAAACAACTTAATGAAAAACAAGACAACCTCAATGAAAATTTCAAACAACTTTGTGAACAGAACAAACAACTTAGTGAAAATTTTAAATAAGTTAATGAACACAACAAACAACTTAGTGAACAGATTACAGCCGTTGCTGAGCAATGTCATGATACTAAAGAACAATTACATGAGGGAATTAAGGCTTGTGCTAGGAAATAGTGAAGAAATTAGATCTGTTGCTCAAGAATTAAGGAATATGCAAACAGCTACAACAGATTCACTTAGAGACGAAATTAGTGCAGTCGGTAAACAATGCTCTGAAAACGCAACACAGTTACGCGACGAGTTTAAACTAATGACAGCAGAACTTTCGCGCACACTGGATGCAAAAGTAGATGCGAAATTCGACCAACAGAACAGTCAAATTGACGAACGCTTTAATCACCACCTACAAAACAGTGAAACGCGTTACCGTAATTTCATACAGGAACAAAATAAAGTAAAACGACACACAGTAGACTTTCAGACAGTGACCGACAGACTCGAACAGTTAGAACTAATACAGGATTCCGATGTCATCAAAGCAGACGTAAAAAAATTGAACGAACCACTCGTAAAATACAAAAACAAATTCACGCGTGTGTCACTAAAAACGATGATCAGGTAAAAATACTGACTGAAAAATATGATGAATTGGCCAGTCGTATTGACGTTATCGAAAGTAATAATGACACCAAATCAGACGATACGTCACCAGTTTCGTTTAATCAAACACATAAATTCCAAAATTTACAGCAGACGATCAGTGAGATAGATTTGTCCAATAATACATTACGTAGAAAATTGTCAACTTTACAGCAAGAGGTGACAGAGATAAAAAATATTTCAGTCAATAACACGTCACAGCATACGGCATGTTCCGAACATTTGTCACACTCACACAGCCAGTATAATTTAGGTAATTTACAGAGAGTACGTGACTTAAATTCCGAACAATCACAGACAAATAGATTCTCATACAATCCTGAACCTGTTCACACATACAGAGACGATTATTTTGATTACAAGCATATTCTATCCGTGAGAAAATTTAAAGTGTTTAAAAATGACAGAACACAGGTACACACTTTGAAGTGGATACGCCGATTTATTTTTGTACTTTCACCAGTTTGTCCTGTAATGCTGAAACTAGAATTGGACTGGATACAACAATTTGCTTTTGAATTTTCATCGGCATTGCTTGTAACGCAAAAACTAAAATTTATTTGCAGCTCGTAATAGACCTCAAGGGATTCATTATGCTTTAATGAATATGTGCTGTAGCGTGCACAGGGCCCCGAGCCATAGTAGTGCCATTTCATCTTTACTTTTCTGCACTGCTGCCTTCTCTTCTACTATCCTTTATACCTATTAAAACAGCTCTTCAACTATCGATCAATCTAGAATTAAGAATGAGTAAAGAAAATCTGATAGAACAAATTTTACCGAAAGTGACAGTTCTCTTTAGACACTCCCGAAATGACAACTACCGCCGTAATTTTAATAACAGATGAAATTGTAATCATCAGTATGTACAACATTTTTAGCATTCATCAAAATTGTCAGCAACCACATTTTGGTAACAACAGAGGTTTTTCACCGCAACAGCATCAAAGCCAGCCGGTTAGCATACCTAACCAACAATGTAATGTACAAGGTCAACCAAGCTTTAATCTTTCGCCGCCTACACGTATAGCATCAGCTTCAACAAATAGTAACGCACAGCAACAAGGGAATCAGTACGTACAGAAAACACACTATCTCAATTCCTATCGCAATGAACCGTATAGAAATGACTATCATGACAGATGTAAAAGTAATGAACACAATTTTTAGCGTACGTTTAACAACAGTCGGTCTTATCAGCAGCAAAATCATCCGCAACAACATATTATCATGAATGAACCAGACAGTAGATATCATCCCGAACGTAATACGTCAGGAAGAAATAACAGAACAGTACAAATAGTTGAAATGCCACAGCATCCTACTGAAAATAATAGCGCGTCAGATAGAATTTGACTAGATACAGTACAGGTTGCATCTTCCAGTAACGTAAGCACTACTTTTGACACGCAGAATGTTGTTCACGAAAATGTTATTACTTTTGACGACATCCGATACACACTTTTGCATTGAAAGACAGAATCACAACGTACATAGACGACATTCTTATTGCAGAAGCTAACTGGTCTGAGCACAATCTGATTCTTGAACAACTGTTACGAACTTTTCGTGCAGAAGGACTCACAGCTAATCTCAGTAAACCGCACTTTGGTAAAACTTCTATAAAATTTCTTGGACATATAATTTCAGCAGAGGGCACTACGCCTGACCCGAAAAAACTTCAAGCTTTACGTGACATTACTGTTCCTACGACGAAGAAACAACTACGCAGCTTTTTGTGTTTAATTAACTTTTTTCGTAAATTTATTCATTACTCTGCTTTAGACACCCCTATATTATGTCAACTGACAGGTAAAAACACTATTTGGTCCTGGGATAAGCAAGCACATTCTGAATTTATGAACCTGAAACATGCTTTGTTGCGTGCACCACTTTTATCTCACCCAGATCTTACTAGAAATTTTTCCATTGCCACCGACAGTTCTAACACCGCTTTAGGCGTACACATTTTTCAGGAAGTTGAAGAAGATGGTTCTACAGTAATTAAAAATATCGCCTTTGCGAGTCGCATTCTGTCACCTGCTGAGCGCAATTATTCTGTTACAGAACTTGAAACATTATGTGTTGTATGGGCATTTACCAGATTTCGGCATTTCCTTTATGGAAGCCATACGACCGTTTATACAGACCATAGAGCGATACAGTTTTTACTTTCCGCCAAGTTTACACACGACAGATTAAGCAGATGGAAACTTTATTTGCAGGAATTTAATTTTACAATTGTTCACATTCCCGGCACACAAAATATTGTACCAGACGCACTATCCCGTTCTCTCAGCAACAATCAGCAAGACATCGCAACCAACTTCTGCAAAGCAAATTTCAGCTTCATGTACATTCAACGAGTTGCATTTGAAAATTTCGTGTCGTCGTCATTACAAGACATAGCACAAGAGCAGAGTAAAGACAACGTGTGGAAAGAAATGAAACACCTTTGGCAAGATAGGAATAATGTTACCATTAGAAACCATTACACTGTACGCAATGCCATTCTGTTTCGCCGCTCTCATCCAGACAGCAACAATTGGTTATTATGCATTCCAGGCGAACTTGTTAACAAATTAATCTGGTATACTCATTTAAGTTACGCACATTACGGAGCCAAAAAATGTTTTCTTATATTGAGACAGAACTGTTATTTTACCAACATGGAGAAACGTATTCGACGAGTTTTAGCGTCACGTAAAATCTGTCAGAAAGCTAAATCAGACACGACTTCACATATTCCATCCAGGTACCATGCTTCTTCGAACCCTTGTGAACGATTAATGAAAGAAATTGGTAAAGTGTGTAGAATATACTGCCATAAAAAACATATTGATTGGGACACACACATACTCTCATTCCAGGATGTAATTAATTCCATACCAAATGAATCTACTATGCTATCTCCGTCTGTTATACTGAAAAATGTTGAACCACCTAACAAAATTAAAGAATTAGTAACATTTCCTACATCTCGTCGACTACGACACCATGAAATAATTGACATTGCGCTGAACAACATCAAACGGCCCGCAGAGCGCCGGAGAAGACAGCAAAAACAGGTTTGTACACGCGTGACTTTCACGTTAGACAGAAGATATTAGTGCGTGCACACTGTATATCGAACAGAGGAAAGAGAAGATGCAGTAAATTTGAGCTTTATACGCAGGTCCATATAGAATTCGCAGCATTCCTCACCCCAATGTAGTACACGTGGAAACTTTGAGAACCAGAAAAAGTATGGGCAATCACCATGTCTCCAACATCAAACCGTGTATTGAATGAACATACTTTATGATTTATCACACTGTAATGCCATTTCCTAATTTTTTTATGACCACTTACGCAATTATATTTATGTGACTACTAACTGATGATTAATGTATTTTTTCTTGGCAAGTACCCGGCAAGGTAAGGTTAGCAAGTTGCTTTTCTTGTCGTTACACATCAGACTGTGCTCACTTTTCCAGATATACTTACGTATTTTATGAATAATTATGCAGTTCTATCTAGTGACATATTAATCTTATGTAATTCTCTCTCCATTAAAGTCTTCAATTCTCGCCTCTATTAACTACACAACATACAAGCTGAACACAAAGAAAGTCATTTCTTGTCGTTATATATCTGACTGTGCTTATTTTCCATTTTTCATGTATGTATGATTGTTTTATTATTTTGTTCGTATGCATTATGAAATATTTAAGATGTAAGAAATACTAGTTGACTTTGACATTTTGCCTTATGCTAACTCAACATCGTGACTACTTTACTTTTTTTTTTTTTTTTTTCTTTTTGCTGCTACATTGTGATACTCTGCGTACATTTTTGCCTCTGAACACTGTCTATGTTTTTGACATATTACGTTTTCTGTCATGCTATGCTGTGTGCTCAATTGTGTTACTATAAACCAGTTTTTATTTAAGGGGTATATGATTTAAATACAAGACATTAATCATTGTACATCAATTTCAGAAAGCAATAACGTATAAAAGAAATAAATGAAAGAAACACAGTGGATTACTATGAAATGGGAATTTCACCTTCGGAATGAACGAAAAAAGATGCAATACCTCGTCACGAAGAGTAAATGGATCAGAATTAACAAGCATTAACGAGAATATACTATACACATCGTAGAATTGCAGTCTTAACTATTTTTTTCTTTCAGAGTACGAGGCGATTGTTGCAGGCTGTCAGACAGAACTACACATCTTAGTTTTAGTGAAGAAATATGCTAGAAATAAGGAACTCTATACTATGAATAGTTGTATGATGAAGTGTCTTTTTGCAGATGATAATGAATGGTGATGAATAGCGATGAAGAGTATGCTACTATGGATTATGAAGCTTTTCTTTGCAGGTGATGATAATAATGGAGTTATAGTGATATGGATAATGAAGTTTTTCTTTGCAGGTGATGATAATAATGGAGTTATAGTGATATGGATAATGAAGTTTTTCTTTGCAGGTGATGATAGTAATGATAATGAAGTTTTTCTTTGTAGATGAAAATAATGATGAAGTTTATATATTTACTGTTAGTTAAGAAATGCTATGTCGTTATTTAGGTATTTGTTGCAGTTCCTTTTGACTGTATGTCTTATGTCGCATGTTATGATGACTGAAGGTTTTGGAAAGGACAGCTAGAGAACATATATAATTAATACACATTTCATTACCTGTTAATTCGAAGTTCACTACTCTTCAGCATAATATGCGTTTCTTCTTTCAGTTTAATAATCCATTTTGTATTTTTTGCAGGAGAAATTATTCATGAAATTAATGTGCTATAAACAGTTGATCATTAAACCTGTGTCATTTATGAATGGGATCACATATACTCTACTTGTTTCATAACCTTGCTACAATTGACTCACGACGAATGACGTTACACATCTTCATTTGCAGCAGTAACTCAAAAGCAAATATTGTTATGCCCCAGTAATTAATTATCGATTCCAACGCAATGCATTGCTAGCACAAAAAAAAAATTATTACCAGTCCCAAATAATGCTACCAGTTTAAGAGAGTTCTGAGTAATACTGAATAATGTTTCCTAGTCACAGACCTTGAATAATAGTTACAGTATGTTACATTTTCAATTTGTCCTATGTCACTGGCATGATCAGTTCTGAGTAATACTGAATGATGCTTTGTAATAATGCATAAATACTATGCCAATAATTTCTGTAAATAATATTTTTGTTATACTCTATAAATGCTATGCCAATAATTGACTCTCATTTTGAATAATAACTTCTGAATAATACTGAATTAGGTTTTATTAAAATATAAGAATATTTTGTAACCGGCCAATGAGAGCCAATAATTATTTTAAATATGTCATATGTCACTTTAATGATGAAAAAGGTTTTGAAATATTCAATACTTGCTATATGTTTAGTTACTGGCCAATGAGTGCCAATGATTACTATAACTAAGTGAATTATGTTAATACTATGCCATTGATTAGCTCCTGTTTTGAATGATGACTTCTGATGGTTTCTAACTGGTCAATAAGAGACGATGTTCACTGTAATCAGATGATTTATGAAAATTATTCTGTAATACTTCATACATGGTACAGAAAAGTTCAGTAACTGGGCGATGAGTGCCACCTATTAGTCAAATCAGTTGTTAGACTAGTGTAATTCTCAATGAAGACTTGTATGTGACTTAATGTCCTTCACCTTCTGGCCTAGTTACCAGAAGTTACTGCAATATCCGTTTATTCTGTCTATCCTCATGATCATGCAGCACTATATTTGGTTTTTGCACTAATTCTACATTGGTGTACCTTACAGAAACGTGATGTTGACACGACATGCTGTCCACCACCTTGAGCGATGGAGATGTTATTATGGTCCCACTGTTTGGTGTACCTAATGTACTACCAAAATGATAACATGGAATATTACTACGACATTTCAGTGTCTTGGCTACACTGATTAATACTTCAAGGAAAAGAACTTCAGATTGTCTCACTTGGTGTTGTGCTTCTGTAGAAAGATATGGACTTTCAATGCAGCTGCGTGCAACCTAAAGTGCTACAAACATGATGCAATACTTCCCTTTGCTATCCTAGTTCTTGTAAAATAGTAAAAAAAGTATATACAGTGCGTGTGCACTTTTGTCATTTTGTTAATATGGTTAGTACTCATTCCGTATACATTTGTGATTTCCTGATATGTTCAGTAGTACAGTGAATGTGCACTTTATATCATTTGTTGATATGATTTGTACTCATTCCGTATACATTTTGTGATTTTCTGATATGTTCTGAACTACAGTGCGTGTGCACTTTTGTCATTTGTTAATATGATTTGTACTCATTGTGTATACATTTTGTCATTGCTTGATAAGTTCTGTACTCAGTGCATGTGCACTATATTATATTTCATGTTCTGCACTTATAGATATGTATATATTCTGTGATTGTAAACTTAGTTCATTAAGAAAAATTTGTTGCTCATGGCCATTCCAAATGACTCACCATCGCCGCCAAATTTTTGCCCCCCCCCCCCCCCCCCCCGCCCCAGTGGAAGGTTATGTAAAGACGTATGCGTTGCTGGCGATGGGCGAGGCATGGCAGAGTCTCTGACCAGAGAGTAGTATGTAGTTAGTTGTTGCATGTCGTCATTCGGCAGTAGTGTTCAGTTGTCTGCGGTAGTCTTGAGAAGTCTGCATTAGTCTGCAGTAGTCGGCGCGTACCTGCGCGTGTCAGCAGTCTCCTCTGGTCGGGACTTTGGAGGCTGAGTACTATTGTAGAAGGTAAACAAGCAGCCTTGCGCATATCTAGTAATGTATATTAACTGTCATTAATTTCTTTAAAAAATCCCCCAATAATAATTTTTATAATATAAAGTAATTGTTTAAAGACAAGCATTCATTTCAATTTAAAGAATATTTCCAATGCATGATCATTCCTTTCAAGAATCAGAAAAAAATATACGCCAGCATTGCACGAAGTTGTGCCGAAAAATTTATACATAAGAGCAGATATATTCGCAGTTTCTAGTGAGGTAAGAATTTTTCCTTTTTTATTCAGAATACAGGGCCGAGGCTCAGCGCTGCTGCCGACATAAAATTTACCAGGTTACTGATTTTTTTTTAATTCTTTCGGTGTTTAGGAATTTCTTCTGTTTCGAACTTAACATTAAATGAGAAATGAATTTAGTGGGTACATTAAATGTGAATGCGTTTCTGCACAGAGATCGTAAATAGGACCCAATTTTGTGGGGAGGTTACATTTGGTTCTTGGTTCCTTTTAAATTATTTTGTGGGGAGGTGACAACATTCATCACTAGAGTCAAAATGACAGCTCCGCACTCACACTGCTCTTTCACCCCATGTGTACGTGGTACTATCGCCATCTCTATATGTGCATATCGCTTTACCATGACTTCTGTCATATCGAGTGTATTTACAAATTAGTTACAGGGAAGCTACATCCCAACGTGTACCAGCTGACTAGCATGATGTGCGAAGATTGAAAAGTGTGACACATGGCACTTAGAACAAGCTTGGGATGGTGAATTTGACGCTTAAAATAGCCATAAATGTTTTAGGAGGAAACAAATTTCATATATGAAGAAGGGAAGAAACGTCCGCTATAATAGTTTAGTAGGAACATATTTCCTCACAAGAGACATAGTGGTCATTATCGATATGGATAGACAGTTAGAAGTGACTGAGAGTAATATACCCTTGTGGAAGGTACACGACGATAAGATACTGAAAGAGCAAACGAAACCACGAAATATTACTGGACAATTGGGAGCACGAATTGGCCATCAGGACTATAGGAATGTAATAAATGAGAAGAGACAATGGGACGAGTGGCGGCAAAGGAATTTCAAATGGTGGAACATTGTCAGCGAGAATTACGGACCAATGCCGTTGTTAGGTGGCGATAGAAAAAGCAAGCTTCGCGGCCGAAAGGAAACAATCGGATGAAGGGACGGGAAGGTCATGTGGAATCGAATAAAGGAATACTGCATTACTCCAGAAGGCGAAGAAATGATAGTGTCGAAACAGAAGCCCTACTACCAATCATACGAGGAGAATGAATTATAATGATATGAATGCGAGCGAAGAGGAGTGTGACATAAGATCTGTACTGAATCAATATGCTGGGAAAAAACAGTAAGATGTAGAAACCTCAGACGTGGTCCAATATAATAATGCTCACTTCGCGCAAGTCACGCATGCTTCGCGTACAGGGCACATAAAATGAAACGAAAAACATGAATGCCAAAAGCTATGCCGACCGGAGTGGCCGAGGGGTTCTACGCGCTACAGTCTCGAACCGCGCGACCACTACGGTCGCAGGTTCGAATCCTGCCTCGGACATGGACGTGTGTGATGTCTATAGGTTAGCTAGGTTTAAGTAGTTCTAACATCTAGGGGCCTGATGATCTCAGAAGTTAAGTCCAATAGTGCTCAGAGCCTTTTGAACCATTTTTACAAACGTTCTGTTGTGGAGATCTGAAAATGGTTCATATGGCTCTAAGCACTACGGGACTTAACATCTGAGTACATCAGTCCCCTAGAAGTTAGAACTACTTAAACCTAACTAACGTAAGGACATCTCACACGTCCATGCCCGAGGCAGCATTCGAACCCGCGACTGTAGCGGTCGCTCAGTTCCAGACTGATGCGCCAAGAACAAATATGGAAAGATATGGACTTTCAATGCAGCTGCGTGCAACCTAAAGTGCTACAACCATGATGCAATATTTCCCTTTTCTATTCTAGTTCTTGTAAAATAGTAAAAAAAGTATATACAGTGCGTGTGCACTTTTGTCATTTTGTTAATATGGTTAGTACTCATTCCGTATACATTTGTGATTTCCTGATATGTTCAGTACTACAGTGAATGTGCACTTTATATCATTTGTTGATATGATTTGTACTCATTCCGTATACATTTTGTGATTTGCTGATATGTTCTGAACTACAGTGCGAGTGCACTTTTGTCATTTGTTAATATGATTTGTACTCATTGTGTATACATTTTGTCATTGCTTGATATGTTCTGTACTCAGTGCATGTGCACTATATTATATTTCATGTTCTGCACTTATAGATATGTATATATTCTGTGATTGTAAACTTAGTTCATTAAGAAAAATTTGTTGCTCATGGCCATTCCAAATGACTCACCATCGCTGCCAAATTTTTGCCCCCCCCCCCCCCCCCCCCAGTGGAAGGTTATGTAAGACGTATGCGTTGCCGGCGATGGGCGAGGCATGGCAGAGTCTCTGACCAGAGAGTAGTATGTAGTTAGTTGTTGCATGTCGTCATTCGGCAGTAGTGTTCAGTTGTCTGCAGTAGTCTTGAGAAGTCTGCATTAGTCTGCAGTAGTCGGCGCGTACCTGCGCGTGTCGGCAGTCTCCTCTGGTCGGGACTTTGGAGGCTGAGTATTATTGTAGAAGGTAAACAAGCAGCCTTGCGCATATCTAGTAATGTATATTAACTGTCATTAATTTCTTTAAAAAATCCCCCAATAATAATTTTTATAATATAAAGTAATTGTTTAAAGACAAGCATTCATTTCAATTTAAAGAATATTTCCAATGCATGATCATTCCTTTCAAGAATCAGAAAAAAATATACGCCAGCATTGCACGAAGTTGTGCCGAAAAATTTCTACTTAAGAACAAATATATTCGCAGTTTTTATTGAGGTAAGAAATTTTCCTTTTTTATTCAGAATACAGGGCCGAGGCTCAGCGCTGCTGCCGTCATAAAATTTACCAGGTTACTGATTTTTTTTTAATTCTTTCGGTGTTTAGGAATTTCTTCTGTTTCGAACTTAACATTAAATGAGAAATGAATTTAGTGGGTACATTAAATGTGAATGCGTTTCTGCACAGAGATCATAAATAGGAGCCAATTTTGTGGGAAGGTTACATTTGGTGCTTGGTTCCTTTTAAATTATTTTGTGGGGAGGTTACAACATTCATCACTAGAGTCAAAATGACAGCTCCGCATTCACACTGCCCTTTCACCACATATGTACGTGGTACTACCGCCATCTCTATATGTGCATATCGCTTTACCATGACTTTTGTCATCTGAGTGTATTTACAAATTAGTTACAGGGAAGCTACATCCAAATGTGTACCAGCTGACAAGCATGATGTGCGAAGATTGAAAAGTGTGACACATGGCACTTAGAACATGCTTGGGATGGTGAATTTGACGCTTAAAATAGCCATAAATGTTTTAGGAGGAAACAAATTTCAAATCTGAAGAAGGGAAGAAACGTCCGCTATAATAGTTTAGTAGGAACATATTTCCACACACGAGACATAGTGGTCATTATCGATATGGATAGACAGAAGTGAATGAGAGTAATATACCCTTGTGGAAGGTACACGACGATAAGATACTGAAAGAGCAAACGAAACCACGAAATGTTACTGGACAATTGGGAGCACGAATTGGCCATCAGGACTATAGGAATGTAATAAATGAGAAGAGACAATGGGACGAGTCGCAGCAAAGGAATATCAATTGGTGGAACATTGTCAGCGAGAATTACGGACCAATGCAGTTGTTAGGTGGCGAAAGAAAAAGCAAGCTTCGCGGCCGAAAGGAAACAATCGGATGAAGGGACGGGAAGGTCATGTGGAATCGCATAAAGGAATACTGCATTACTCCAGAAGGCGAAGAAATGATAGTGTCGAAACAGAAGCCCTACTACCAATTATACGAGGAGAATGAAATATAAATGAAATGAATGCGAGCGAAGAGGAGTGTGATATAAGATCTGTACTGAATCAATATGCTGGGAAAAAACAGTAAGATGTAGAAACCTCAGACGTGGTCCAATATAATAATGCTCACTTCGCGCAAGTCACGCACGCTTAGCGAACAGGGCACATAAAACGAAACGGAAAACATGAATGACAAAAGCTATGCCGTCCGGAGTGGCCGAGGGGTTCTACGCGCTACAGTCTCGAACCACGCGACCACTACGGTCGCAGGTTCGAATCCTGCCTCAGGCATGGACGTGTGTGATGTCCTTAGGTTAGCTAGGTTTAAGTAGTTCTAACATCGAGGGGACTGATGATCTCAGAAGTTAAGTCCCATAGTGCTCAGAGCCATTTGAACCATTTTTACAAACGTTCTGTTGTGCAGATCTGAAAATGGTTCAAATGGCTCTAAGCACTACGGGACTTAACATCTGAGAACATCAGTCCCCTAGAAGTTAGAACTACTTAAGCCTAACTAACGTAAGGACATCACACACGTCCATGCCCGAGGCAGCATTCGAACCCGCAACTGTAGCGGTCGCTCGGTTCCAGACTGATGCGCCAAGAACCGCTCGATCACACCGTCCGTTTGTGCATATCTCATTGTGCTTCATTTAAAGGGTGACAGATTGTCATTTACTGATACTATGAGGCATATACATCCGGTATCAGCAGAACATAATGAGGTGACATAAGTCATGCGGTAGTGATATGCACAAATCCAGATGGTGGTACTGTCACATACACAAGGTATGAAAAGGCAGTGCGCTGTTGAAACTGTCATTTGTACTCATGTGATGCATGTGAAAGGATGTCCGATGTGGTTATGGTCGCACGACGGGAATTAACGAACTTTAAACGCGGAATGGTGGTTGGAGCTGGAAGCATGGGACAATCCATTTTGGATTTCGTCAGGGAATTTAATACATAGAGATCCACAATGTCAAGAATGTCACGAGAACACCAAATTTCAGGTATTACCTCTCACCACTAAGAAAGCAGTGGCCGACGCTCTTCACTTTAGGACCGCGAGCAGTGGCGTTTGCAATAGTTGTCAGTGCTAACAAACAAGCAACATTGCATGAAACAGACCCTGAAATCAGTGTGGGACGTCCAACGAACGTATCCGTTAGCACAAAGCGCCGAAATTTCGCGTTTATGGCCACGACACGCCATCACTTGCAGCACCTCTCCTTGGCTCGTTACCTTATCGCCTGGACCCTAGATGACTGGAAAACCTTAGCCTGGTAGTTTGTCGGCAGTTCTGAATACCACATTTGGCATCGGATTGTCGTGGATGAGAATCACTTTGTCCACATTTTGTATCCCTCGACGCCTTCGTCTGATGGCAGCCCAGAAGGCCGCTAACATCACTTTCCTGACCGATGGCTCTCAACAGATTTTTTTTTTTTTTTTTTTTTTGATCTCCAGGAGATCTTCGCACTCCTTGGAGTACCGATCCCGATGATTCAGTGAAGACATCATTAGTTTGCCTTTCATCATGTTATCCGACGCTTAGCAGCAGGAAACCTTCCCATCCATACCTTAGGATCTGTGAATGGTATAAAATGGGCATATCACCCTCGTAGTAAGGGTTGCACTGACTAATGTAGTAAAGGAGACCGAGAGAAAGCAAAATTGTAGGTACACGTCAATAGGCAGAAGACATACTATTAAAATAGAAGTGTATGGCATAAACTTTGAACTAAATTTAGGTGAGGTGTCCTCCTATTGAATACCAAATCATCATGTTACCATGTGCAGTGATGACTTGGCTCTAGATCATTACTTGAAGTTATTATGCCTGGGATGTTCAAGTGCACGGGTTTCCTCAGGATTATATTACCATCATCAAGGATCGTCAAAGTTATCAGTATCACCTGAAAGTTCGTAACGTAAGTAAATCTTAGAACTATTCATGAAAACTTAGTAGCGCAAAGAGAGCTGATTTGAAGGTTGTTCAACAAGACAAGGATAAACTATAGCAGCTAAATATTAGTAAAACGAATTGTAATATGTTGATTAATGGGGTCACATACAATGTGGAAAGGTTGCAAGTAACGAGACACATAAAATCATTAATTAAAGAATCCTTAACTTTGTATGAGAATTTAGCAAAATATTGTTCGGAACCTTGGACGAGGAGAATGTCGCTTATTACAAAATGCACATGCATATGATCGAATCTAGATCAGAACAACTGTGGAAATTATCAAAGAGCAAGTGACTGTAATAAATTCCCCCTGTCTGGTCTGAACTGGATGGTAAATTCGATCGGCAGAAATGGGAAGTTGCTTAAGAATAGTATGACAGAAATGGAACAGTTCACACGTACTGTCTGAGAACTACAGATGTGACTCTGAAAAGAACTACACCTCATTGAGCGAGATAAGTATAGAATATGAACAGTTAGTGAGTGCTGTAGTTCACACACAGAAAGACCACCTGCACCACATGTAGCAAATTCACTAGAGAATGTTAAATACCTAAGGTCAAACCAAGCTGAAGAGAGATGTAAGGTTTCCATTATATCTAATTGTAGATTTTATAGGTATAGTCTACTGAATGTCATGGATCTTGATGTTTAAGGATATTTAATTGATATTCCCTTAAGTGAGAATTCTAGACAATTAAAATTTTATGTTGACCATTTGTTACAACAACAGGTAAGGAACAGAAATTATGTAAGGAGAGAGACGAAAGGAAGAAAATTTATAATGAAACTTTTGTGGAAATTACGATTTATGACCGAGAAAAGTGAAAAGACCTACAACAAGACAGGCATTATCCTAATAATTGTATTAAATAAAAACTAATTCATTAGCTAAAAGTTAATGGACTCATTTATGTGCCAACAAATGGTTGTATGTAGTTTCTAGTGAGGAAGATAATACCATATTTTGTAATACGTGTTCATTTCAAGCTGTTGAAGTAAATGAAATCTGGATGAATGGTGAAAGGTGGGGTCCTCATATATTCAGTTGGACAAAGTGGTACAACAAATTATAATTGGAAAGAAGTAATACCAAATGTGGCTTTGAGCACGGATGTTGTGAGGGCCTGGAAACAAACATTACTGCCTGACAGGTGCGATTATATTTGACTTTGAAATATGTAACATCGAATCTGTTGATTTAAGAAAACCCGTCAAAAGAGTAGAGAAAATTTCCAAAACCATAGGTAAGGAGTAGATCGAAATGGAAAGCCAAGAAAGGGTCTAAAAATGTCCCATTGCTACATATCCTAAGTAAAACCTTAGTTATAATAGATGTTGTATCTTTGCGTTGTTCCGAATGTGATTGTTGCAACATTTGTATAAGAATTAATTTGATGATATTTGAGGTGGTGACTATTGTTTTCTCTTTCTAAGAGGACGACTGTAGTGAGTTCATCAGAGAAATCGAATTACCGTTGCAAGCAGGAGGACAAATGACAAAATAGTGATGTAAGAAAGACTACGTAGAGAAACAGATGACAGAGTAATCCCAAGAAACTGACGATAGTGAACAAAATGTAGCTGCGTTCTTTCAGGATCATATAAACAATCCATGTACAACTTTTATGGTGCTACTGCTACTCTGTGTAGGGCCCTTTAATGTATTTCTGCGGGGAATTGTCAGGACCGGGACTATTTTAGTTAAAAGTGAGAAAATAAGTGGGGCTGTTCCACTGGGGCTTCTTCGAAGACGCCAATGGGTGTGCGGAGCACGAGAAACAAGAACGGAGCAAAGCCGAGTAATTTTAAACGAGAACGCCTTCCGAAGCAAATTTTTAAGTTAGAGGGTCTCAGGAAACCACAGAAATGGCGTCCGTCTAAATGGGGCCAGGTTAAAACACAGAAAGGTAGTTGCAGAAACGATCGGTGTTGTAAATGTGAATTGTCATAACTGTGTTGGGAAAGAACCAGAGTTCCAAGCCCTAATAGAAAGGACTGAAGCTCAAATAGTTATAAGTTCGAAAAGCTGGATAAAGCCGGAAATAAGTTTAGCAGAAATTATTTCAAATGATTTAACAGTGATCAGAAAGGATATATTAAATATTCTTGTGATGGCGTAATTATTGACGTCAGAAGTTGTTTAGCTTGTAGTGAAATTGAACTAGATATTTCCTGCGACGTAGTATGTCGGACTAAACTATTAATTGGATCGTTTTACCGACCACCCGACTCAGAACATATATTGCTGAACAATTCAATGAAAACTTGAGTCTCATTTCAATAGGTACGCCAGTCATGCAATTGTAGTCGGAGGTGACTTAAATCTACCATCGATATGCTGGAAAAATTATACATATAAAGCCGGTGACAGGCATACAACGTCATCCGAAATTGTATTGAAATTTATTTTCAACGTGTAGTTCATGAGCCAACTCGATGCATAAATGGTTGCCAAAGCATACTTGACCTCTTAGTAGCAAATAATCCCGTACCAATTGGGAGTATAATGACGAATACAGGGATTAGCGACCACAAGGCGGTTTCTGCTAGGCTGAATACCGTAACACCCACAACCATCAAAAGGAAACGCAAAGTACATTTGTTAATAAAAGCTGATAAAAATGCTCTTCATGCCTCTTTAAGAGGCAGTCTCCACTCCTTCCGATCTGATCATGTTAGCGTAAAAAAGATGTGGATTGATTTCAAAGAGATAGTATCGAAGGCTGTTGAGAGATATGTACCTCATAAAGTAATAAGTGATGGTAGGGGACCTCCATGGTACACAAAACGGGTGAGATCGCTGTTGCAGGAGCAACGAAAACAGCACTCCAAATTTAAAAGAACGCAAAATCATCAAGATTGGCAATGTTTTGCAGAACTTCAAAATATAGCCTGTACTTCAGTGCGAGATGCTTTTAATAATTTCCACAACGAAACTCTGCCTCGGGATCTGGCAGAAAACCCAAAGATATTCTGGTCACACATAAAGCACATCAGTGGCATGACGCAGTCAATACCTTCACTGCGCAATAACAACGGTGAAGCCACTAATGACAGTACCACTAAAGGATTGTTATTAAACACTGCTTTCCGAAACTCCTGCACCAAAGAAGACGAAGTAACCATTCCTCAATTCCAATAAAGAACAACTACGAAAATGTGAAACGTAGGAGTAGATAACCCCGGTGTAGTAATGCAGCTTATATCACTTAATAAAGGTAAGCCTCCGGTCCAGATTGTATACCAGTCAGGTTCCTTTCAGATTACGCTGATACAATAGCTCCATATATAGCAGTTATATACATCTGCTCGCTCACAGAAAGTTTCGTACCTAAAGACTGGAAAATTGTTCAAGTCACACCAATACCCAAAATGGAAATGGGAACAATCCGATGAATTACAGGCCCATATAACTAACGTCAATTTGCAAGAGGGTTAGGAACATATACTGTATTCGAACATTGTGAAGTACCTCGAAGAAAACGATTTGTTGACATATAGAACGAATTCAGGAAACATAGTTCTTGTGAAACACAACAAGCTCTTTATACTGAGAAAGTGGTGAGTGCTATTGACAGGGGATGTCAAATTGGTTCCATATTTTTAGGTTTCCAGATCGCTTTCACCACCGTTCCTCACAAGCGTCTTCTAACCAAACTGTGTGCCTACGGAATATCGCCTCAGTTGTGCGACTGGATTCGTGATTTCCTGTCAGAAACATCACAGTTCGTAGTAGTACACGGAAAATCATCGAGTAAAACAGAATAAATATCCGGCATTCCCCAAGGAAGTGCTATAGCCCTCTGTTATTCCCGATCTATATTAACTACAGAGGAGACAATCTGAGTAGCGCTATAAGCTTGTTTGCAGATGATGGTGTCATTTACCCTCTCGTAAAGTCATCAGATGACCAAAACGAATTCCAAAATGATTTACATAAGTTATCCGTATGGTGCCAAAAGTGGCAATTGACCTAGAATAAAGAAAAGTGTGAAGTTATTCAAATGAGTACTACAAGAAATCCGCTGCATTTCGATTACGCGATAAGTCACGCATATCTCTAGGCTGTAAATAGGGGGAGATAATGCCACAGACATTATAAGCGAAATGGAGTGGAAATAATTAAAACGAAAGTGTTTTTCGTTGGGACGGGATCTTCGTAAAACATTTGAGTCACCCGTTTTCTCCTCCGATTGCGAAAACATTCTGTTGGCACCCACCTAAATAGGAGAAATTTCATCACGATGTAAAATAAGAAATCAGGGGTCGCACAGAAAAATATAAGTGATTATATTATCCGCGCGCCGTTCGAGAGTGGAACGGTAGGAACGTCTTAAAGGTGGTTCATTGAACCCTCTGACAGACACTTTATTGTGACTAGTAGAGTAATCACGTAGATGTAGATGTAGATACATCCTCCCAGAAGTGATCTGCTTGCCTGTCATGGGTACAGCACATGGATGAAACTTATCAACCCATCAAATGAGTCGAGGATAGAGAAATAAACTCATGACAGGAAAAAGCCATGTTCTAATTGTGGTTACTAGATGCGTAGATGCAGTGATCGAGAAAAATAAAGAAGAGGCTCATGGACAACTATATTCGAGTGGAAAAACAGTCACTCTGAAAACCTATAAAGGGTGAGCTATGGGCCGTAGTTTCCGGTCATAGAGTCAGCTGAATCTGTAGTGGACGTCTTTTTCCAATCACCTTCTCACTCCAAGTACCAAGACACGGCTACCTGTCAGGATTTCTCGAGTGCTGGCCAGGCAGAGACCGGAAAAGCCAACAGTTAATTTACAAGCGCATGTTCTCGACATCCATTACGAGAAACGTATTAATCGATCTTTTCAACTGTTCGACTGTGCCCCCTGTGCGTGGTAACGGCTGAGTCGTTTACCTGCGTTTACCTGCGTTTACCCGTTATTGCGCTACATCACAGTTTGTTTTTGCTAATAATAATTCCTGTACTCCCTTTGTATAACTAAAGATTTAGTGATTACTTTTTCTTCCAAATTCTTTGTCTCCTGTAATATGTGAACCAATAAATTAGCCGATAACACTGATAAGTAGTTGTGTTTCATATCATTTTCAGTCTGTATTGAAATTTCATAATGGTAAATTAACCGATCAAAAGCTGTTTCGGGAAGCGAGTGTACTTGATTTAAACGCAGACTTCTACAGCAGTGGGATTTTTCTGTCACAGAGAAGAAAAGGCTGCTTGCGGCAGAGATACAGGCCACCAGTGTGTGCTCTGGAATGCCCACCTCTGTGTGCATATTCCAGATGCGAAGGGTGGAAACTCATAATCGGAAAACACATGACTTTAGGAAAGCTTTTTTACAAAAAAGACTTCATATTTTAGGTAATTCTATGGTCGCCTTTGTGTCGCGTATGTGTGTTGTGCTCTGAGTTAATAGCTTCTGAGACGTATAGTTTGCTCAAGAGTCTGTGTAGCTATAGCAGTGTTCATATCTCGGATACAAGTTAATGATGCTGCAGAATTTGTGTGTGGATGAAAGTTACTCATGATTTTCTCTGCAGTCGATTATTCGTGAAAACCTCTAGGACCTTCGTGGAGTCTGTAAAAGAGCTTCCCAGTACCATGCAGGACAGGGGGGCGAAAAACATGTCAGTGGTTGGTGTAACATTCCCGTGATAAATTTTTGGCTACAGTGCGGCGAGAGGAAATTATGCCTCTAACAGTTACAAACATTATCTATTCGACGTATCAAAAAACAGTGAAAATTTTTAAATATTAATTATTTACATAATATTCTATGATATAATTGGACATATCTATGTGTACAATACAAAGACAATGATATTTGTAAATTCCTTTTATGATCTGCGTTTGTCTTCCTTTGTTTGTACCTTTTGTTGGATGGCTTTTATAGGTTCAGCACGCAAGACGCATATCAAACTGAGGTCTGTTAAGAAAGTGTAATTATTTGTTAATTATTACTTGAAAATAGAGTTCATTATAATTATGAACATGAGTGAATAATTATTTGTAACTGTAATTCCTCTCTCAGTAAGCATTATCTGTGTTAATTATTTCTTTCTGCTGAAAGGAGCGCAGCCATTGATGATAGCGATTTGTATCGCGCTTTTGTCTGTGTTTTCCTTTGAAACAAATCGAATGTTTCCTTGATGAAGTCTAAATAGTGCACAATACGAAAATAGATTTTATAGCGTTCAATAAGCATTTTAAATATTTACTTATTTGCTCTAACAATAGAAAGCCTCTATCAATTGCCTGCCGCCATCTCAACAATTATCTCAGCGGCAAATACTAATTTAAATCACGCAACTCTGCAGACATAAATGCCGAACGTAATACAAATGTGTAAAAATAAATGTGCACTGGTGGTTCCGAACTCATTTTATATGAAAATGATTCGAATCAGATTGTTTCTTTAAAAACAGTGCTCATTGCACGATCCTTATAAGAAATTTTTCTAGCTGATGTATGGAGCCGAAATTAATTACGCACGAGTTGCGAAGAATATTGGTTCAGGTAACATACGTCAGTGCTATGCGCGGCTGATATTCGGTGGTTTTAATGATCATTTTGCTGAAGATAACTGTTTCCATCGTAATCCATAGTTGTATTGAATCTGTTGTATGAACTGTGATTTAGTGACACACAACTTACAGACAACACTTTAACACGACGTTAACTTGGAGATCTTTAGCAACTTGATCAAATCTTTAGCCGGGAGAAAAATTATTTAGTAATTACCCAATGTAATAAAATAAGATTGTCATTTCCATTTACAAATTAGTTAAATACCAAACCACTGAATAACACAGCGAACGCCACATTAGTGGGGCTGATTAGTACAATACTTTTTAGTGTGTGGTGTAAAAACAAGTCAGTGGCCCATTTACCTTCCGTGAGAGTCACTCTGTTACGTGGGACTCACACTGTTACGATGGAAACGCAATAGATAACTGGAGGTAGTGTTTTAAGTAAACAGCGAGGTTTGTGAAAATTTTTAGAATGCAAATGGCTTTCTTAACAACTACAGGGTTTATATTATTGTTTGAAAAGAATTTCTTTAAGTACTGCCTTGAGGACTGTGCATTTCCTTGTTTTGCGGACATTAAAAAAACCTGTTAAATGCTGACCAATTATATAATTCGCAACGAGGTTAATGATATGATCTCATGTTCTTCCTAGTGTTTTCAAATAGAGGAGAAGATTAATTAACCGGCTCTTGTATGAAGGCGAGATATATAACCTTACCTACAAATCAATAACGAAGCTTACCAATAAAGTGAGTATCTCCCCATTAACATGATACTTATTACTGAGCTTGTAACAAAAAAAAAAAAAAAAAAAAAAAACAGTGAAGCACTTCGACGGTATTTATACGTTTAGCCTTTATTAAACGAAGAAATACTTTCAAATCCGGTGTTTAGAGTAAACTGGGCTTTTTAATTTTTTTTTTTTTTTTTTTGGTCATCAGTCTACTGACTGGTTTGATGCGACCCGCCACGAATACCTTTCCTGCGCTAACCTCTTCATCTCAGAGTAGCACTTGCAACCTACTTCCTCAATTATTTGCTTGACGTATTCCAATCTCTATCTTCCTCTACAGTTTTAGCCCTCTACAGCTCCCTCTAGTACCATGGAAGTCATTCCCTCATGTCTTGGCAGATGTCCTATCCTCCTGTCCCTTCTCCTTATCAGTGTTTTCCACATTTACCTTTCCTCTCCGATTCTGCGTAGAACCTCCTCATTCCTTACCTTATCAGTCCACCTAATTTTCAACATTCGTCTATATCACCACATCTCAAATGCTTCGATTCTCTTCTGTTCCGGTTTTCCCACAGTCCATGTTTCACTACCATACAATGCTGTACTCCAGACGCACATCCTCAGAAATTTCCTCCTCAAATTAAGGCCGTTATTTGATATTAGTAGACTTCTCTTGGCCAGAAATGCCTTTTTTGCCATAGCGAGTCTGCTCCTGATGTCCGCCTTGCTCCGTCCGTCATCGGTTATTTTACTGCCTAGGTAGCAGAAGTCCTTAATTTCTTTGACTTCGTGACCATCAATCCTGATGCTAAGTTTCTCGCTGTTCTCATTTCTACTACTTGTCACTACCTTCGTCTTTCTCCGATTTACTCTCAAACCATACTGTGTGTTCATTAGACTGTTCATTCCGTTCAGCAGATAATTTATTTCTTCTTCACTTTCAATCAGGATTGTAATGTCATCAGCGCATTGTATCATTGATATCCTTTCACCTTGAATTTTAATTCCATTCCTGAACCATCCTTTTATTTCCATCATTGCTTCCTCGATGTACAGATTGAAGAGTAGGGGTGAAAGGCTCCATCCTTGTCTTACATCGTTTTTATTACGAGCACTTCGTTCTTGATCGTCCACTCTTATTATTCCCTCTTGGTTGTTGTACAAATTGTATAAGCCTCGTCTCTCCCTATAGCTTACCCCTACTTATTTCAGAATCTCGAACAGCTTGCAGCATTTTATATTGTCGAACGCTTTTTCCAGGTCGACAAATCCTAAGAAAGTGTCTTGATTTTTCTTTAGCCTTGCTTCCATTATTAGCCGTAACGTCAGAATTGCCTCTCTCGTCCCTTTACGTTTCCTAAAGCCAAACTGATCGTCACCTAGCGCATTCTCAATTTTCTTTTCCATTCTTCTATATATTAATCTTGTAAGCAGCTTCGATGCATGAGCTGTTAAGCTGATTGTGCGACAATTCTCGCACTTGTCAGCTCTTGCCGTCTTCGTAATTGTGTGGATGAGGCTTTTCCGAAAATCAGATGTTATATCGCCAGACTCTTATATTCTACACACCAACGTGAACAGTCGTTTTTTGCCACTTCCCGCAAAGTTTTTAGAAATTTTGATGGAGTGTTATCTATCCCTTCTGCCTTATTTGACCGTAAGTCCTCCAAAGCTTATTTAAATTCCGATTCTAATACTGGATCCCCTATCTCTTCTACATCGACTCCTGTTTCTTCTTTCGTCACATCAGACAAATCTTCACCCTCATAGAGGCTTTCGATGTATTCTTTCCACCTATCTGCTCTCTCCTCTGCATTGAACGGTGGAATTGCCGTTGCACTCTTAATGTTACCACTGTTGCTTTTAATGTCACCAAAGGTTGTTTTGACTTTCCTGTATGCTGAGTCTGTCCTTCCGACAATCATATCTTTTTCGATGTCTTCACATTTTTCCTGCAGCCATTTCGTCTTAGCTTCCCTGCACTTCGTCCGCAGTTCGTGGTCGTGCGGTAGCGTTCTCGCTTCCCACGCCCGGTTTCCCGGGTTCGGTTCCCGGTAGGGTCAGGGATTTTCTCTGCCTCGTGATTGGGTGTTGTGTGATGTCCTTAGGTTAGTTAGGTTTAAGTAGTTCTAAGTTCTAGGGGACTGATGACCATAGATGTTAAGTCCCATAGTGCTCAGAGCCTTCCCTGCACTTCCTACAGATTTCATTCCTCAGCGACTTGTATTTCTGTACACCTGATTTTCCCGGAACATGTTTGTACTTCCTCCTTTCATCAATCAACTGAAGTATTTCTTCTGTTACTCATGGTTTCTTCGCAGCTACCTTCTTTGTACCTATGTTTTCCTTCCCAACTTCTGTGATGGCCCTCTCTTAGAGATGTCCATTCCTCTTCATCTGTACTGCCTACTACGCTATTCCTTATAGCTGTATCTATAGCGTTAGAGAACTTCAAACGTATCTCGTCATTCCTTAGTACTTCCGTATCCCACTTCTTTGCGGACTGATTCTTCCTGACTAATGTCTTGAACTTCAGCCTACTCTTCATCACTACTATATTGTGATCTGAGTCTATATCTGCTCCTGGGAACGCCTTACAATCCAGTATCTTATGTCTGCTCCTGGGAACGCCTTACAATCCAGTATCTGATTTCGGAATCTCTGTCTGACCATGATGTAATCTAATTGAAATCTTCCCGTATCTCCCGGCCTTTTCCAAGTATACCTCCTCCTCTTGTGATTCTTGAACAGGGTATTCGCTATTACTAGCTGAAACTTGATACAGAACTCAATTAGTCTTTCTCCTCTTTCATTCCTTGTCCCATGCCCATATTCTCCCGTAACCTTTTCTTCTACTCCTTCCCCTACTGCTGCATTCCAGTCGCCCTTGACCATTAGATTTTCGTCCCCCTTTACTTACTGCATTACCCTTTCAATATCCTCATACACTTTCTCTATCTGTTCGTCTTCAGCTTCGACGTCGGCATGTATACCTGAACTATTGTTGCCGGTGTTGGTCTGCTGTCGAATCTGATTAGAACAACCCGGTCACTGAACTGTTCACAGTAACACACCCTCTGCCCTATTTTCCTATTCATAACGAATCCTACACCTGTTATACCATTTTCTGCTGCTGTTGATATTACCCGATACTCATCTGACCAGAAATCCTTGGCTTCCTTCACTTCACTGACCCCTACTATATCGAGATTGAGCCTTGTATTTCCCTTTTCAGATTTTCTAGTTTCCCTACCACGTTCAAGCTCCTGACATTCCACGCCCCGACTCGTAGAACGCTATCCTTTCGTTGATTATTCAATCTTTTTCTCATGGTAACCTCCCCCTTGGCAGTCCCCTACCGGAGATCCGAATGGGGGACTATTCCGGAATCTTTTGCCAATGGAGAGATCATCATGACACTTCTTCTAATACAGGCCACATGTCCTGTGGATACACGTTACGTGTCTTTAATGCAGTGGTTTCCATTGCCTTCTGCATCCTCATGTCGTTGATCATTGCTGATTCTTCCGCCTTTAGGGGCAATTTCCCACCCCTAGGACAAGAGAGTGCCTTGAACCTCTATCCGCTCCTCCGCCCTCTTTGACAAGGCCGTTGGCAGAATGAGGCTGACTTCTATGCCGGAAGTTTTCGGCCACCAATGCTGATTATTTATCAAAACTTAGGCAGTGGCGGCGATCGAACACGGGACCGAAGAAGTTTTGATTATGAATCAAAGACGCTACCCCTAGACCACGGGTAACTTACAGCTTTTTTTCTGTCCAGTTCACTCTGTTGGTCCAGGTGGTCACTTATGGTCTGTGAAAATGCATCCACATTTGCTTCATTACTCTGCAATTCACAATGAAGTGCCTGACACAGGGTTCACCGAACCACTGTCATTCTTTTTCTCTAACGAACCACTTTGTTACAGCCCGCGGGAAACACAAATACATACGAGTACATCTGTCCGTGAGTGCTCTGATTTCTCATCTTTCATTACGATGATCATTGCGCCCTATGTAGGTGGGCATAATCCCAAATCTCCACACTCTGAGGAAAAAAATTGTGATTGAAATTTCGTGACAACTTCCAGCCACAAAGGAAAACGACTTCCGTTTAGTGATTGCCGCACCAGTTCACGTACCATATCCGTGACACTCTCTTCGCTATTTCGTGACAGAACAAGACGAGGCGCCCATCTCTGAACTTTTTCAGTGTCCTCCGTAGATCCAATATGATGCGTCTCCTACACCGCACAGGACTACTCCGGAAGAGCACGGACAAGCGTAGTGTGCGCAGTCTCTTTAGAGACCCCGTCACACGTTTTAAGTATTTTGTAAATAAATTGGGGTTTTCGGTTTATTTTACCCACAACATTATATGTGATTGAACCAACTTAAGTTATTCGTAATAGATATCCATAAGTATGTAGTTGAGTTTATAGCCTTTATATTTGTGTGATTTTTTAGTATAACCGAAATTTAGTCGATTTCTTTTAGTACTCATGTGGTCGACTTCACCTTTTTAATTATTTAGAGTCAAATGCCACTTTTCGCACCATATAGATACCTCGTTTAAATTGTAGTGGAATTTGTTTTGAGCATCTGATGACTTTATAAGACCATAAATGACAGCTCCATCTTCCCACAATCTACGAGTGCTACTCATATTGTCTCCTAAATCGGTCATGTAGACGAGGAACAACAGAGGGCCTATAGCACGCTACAGTCTGGAACCGCGCGGCCGTTACGGTCGCTGATTCGAATACTGCTTCGGGCAGGGATGTGTGTGATGCCCGTAGATTAGCCAGGTTTAAGTAGTTCCAAGTTCTAGGGAACTTATGAACTCAGAAGTTGAGTCCCATAGGGCTCAGAGCCATTTGAACCATTTTTTGAAGCCTATAACACTTCCTGGGGAACGCCAGGTATTTTTTCTCTTTTACTCGATGACTTTCCGTCTATTACTACGAACTGTGACCTTTCTGGCAGGAAGTCACAAATCCAGTCACACAACTGGGACGATCCTCCGCAGTCACGCAATTTGAACAGAGGCAGCTCCTGCCCGTGGAGAACGGTGTCAATAACTTCCAGGAAACCTAAAAATACGGAATTTCTGGAAACCTGCAGCTACGGAACACTATGACAACCCCGTCAATAGCGCTCATTACTTCCTGACAATAAATTGGTAGCTGTGTTTCACAAGCCGTTATCCGTTTTTCAATAAATTGTTTGCTTTGAGGTAACTCATAATCTTCGAACAGAATATATGTTCCTAAGCACTACGGCAAATCGACGTTTACGATTTGGGTCTGTAATTCAGCGGATTAAAGCCATTTCCTTTCTTAAATATTGGTGTGAGCTGCGCAACTTTCCAGTGTTTAGGTAAGAATGACTCGACGAGAAAGCGCTTGTACATACTTCTATAAATATGAAACTACTTTATCAACATACTCTGAGAGGAACCTGTCTGGTATACAGTAAATACCGGAGGCTTTGCTTTTATGATTTAAATTGCTGTGTTACACCAAGGATATCTGCTTGTAAGTTACTCACGTTTCCAGCTTATCTTGATTCGAATCTGGAATATTTACTTCGTCTTCTTTGGGGAAAGAATTTGCTAAATCCGCTTCTAGTAACTCAGCTTTAATGGCACTGTCATCAGTATGGTGTTATAGTCTAATGGAGATATTCATTGCATATTTCCGCTTGCGTACTTTATATACGACCAGAATGTCTTTGGATCTTCTGCCACATTTTAGATTTAGTTTCGTTGTGCAAACTATTAAAAGTATTTGTCATTCGAGTTCGGAGTAAATTTCTAGCTTCTGTAAAACTTCAACACTCTTGGAGGTTTCGCGTTCATTCTAATTTGATATGCTTTTTTCGTCGCTTTTGCAACAGTGTTCCGACCTGTACTGTGTAATGTAGGGGATCAGTAGCATTTCTTATTAATTTATTTGGTATATGTTACTCGAGAGCCGTCGATAGTATTTCTTTTAATTCAAAGCATTATATAAATAAATAAATGAAAAACTAAAAACTTTACGTAACCAGACTTCGTATGTTGTAAACGTTTTGTTATCTGGCTCGTTCGAGTAGCCACGCCTCCCTCAGCCAGTGACATGTAAATTCATTTCCCTTTTCCTTGTTCGACTGCTATTAACATCCACAGGAGGGAACAACGGATAATTTTCTGTGAAGTACAAAACGCCTGGTAGCTTTTATCACTACAATTCGCACTTAACTGATGACGTTCGCTTTACGTAACAACGGAAGCTTACTAGCTTATAAAAGGCGATGTTCCTAACTCCTGGCTACTATTCGCCATGCAGAAGACACTCATTGTCATCGTCGTGGTCGCCGCCTGTGTCGGTAAGTCAATTCGCCGAACAGAGCCACGTAACTTCGTTTGTAATCGACTCTTAGACGCATTTTCAATTTGTAACAGACTCTGAGCACTATGGGACTCAACTCCTGAGGTCATTAGTCCCCTAGAACGTAGAACTAGTTAAACCTAACTAACCTAAGGACATCACACACATCCATGCCCGAGGCAGGATTCGAACCTGCGACCGTAGCGGTCTCGCGGTTCCAGACTGCAGCGCCAGAACCGCGCGGCCACTTCGGCCGGCTCAATTTGTAACAGATATACCAATAACGATGTTTGACCTCTAACTACGTTTCGAAGAGGCGAACAGCTGGAAACGAATTACTTGTTGCTAATCTTTGAGACACTCCGTTCATCCATTCGTTCCCTATATGCATCCCCTTTCATCGAACTGCACTGTATGCGTTCACCAGTATACAAGCCTTTATTCATTTGTTCTTGTACACTGACTGACAGGACGGACTCAACAGCGTCATAGTTTTTGCTCTCACCTCATATTGCTTGACAGAAAATATTAAAGGTGTAACCATAGGCATAACTTTTTCTAGTAGTATCTGATATGTGAAGAAAGGGAAACGTAAAGGATAAATGAGGCAAGCGTCGCGTACAGCAGAGTGACACTATGTGCACTTAATTACCTAGAAATAAACTCTGGGAAAGAAGATTAATGTTACCAGTCAGTAACTGCTAGCTCCAAAAACAGCACCCATTTGGAACAAAATGCAGCATGAAGTTGCTATGTTCACATATTCAGAGCTGTGATAGCATTCCCGTTTAGATGTTTAGGTAAGTGGAGTTCGTTTGACCAATATCTAACAGACGTTTCCAAAATTTCAATAACTCAATGAACGCTGTGCTTACATATCGTTGCGATGACAAGACTATAGAAATGAATTTTCTTCCAAAATATACGGGCTATACTACGGATTATTTATTGTGATAATTTGAAGAAGCAGTTACGACATAGATATCATACAAATTTCCACAAGCTAAACAGTAAATTAACTACCTTGATATTTCGTAAATAACTTTAATGAATACATAAATTTTTGTCGTTTTGTGCTCCATGGCTGCGTTTACATTCCAGTTTCGTTAAATTTAGAGTTAGTTCCATTTTAATGGGATGCAAAGAGATGACGCGCGATTACGGTAACTGTATGGTATTGTTCGTAGCGTTCGTCACATAGCTCGACAGGCGAGCCTGCGGCAGTCAGTTCTAAAGCTAAACCCATTTTGCACATATTGGGTCATCCGTGTGGCAGCGTGGCTCATGTGCTGCTTCTTAACCCGACAGGGCTTTTTACTGAGTATTAACAGCTTTACGATACAAGGTCTAAATCTTTTGTGTCTCTTCCATTGTGTCGAATAATTTTCGTTCTCACGTATGCAGATAAAAGATTCCCATATTCCTCCCGCCTTGATTTGGAACGAAAAGGTTATTTGTTATGAAATTGACCACTACTGCTCCTAAAAAGGACAATCCTTGCGCCAGAATTACTTTACGAATATACTCTAAGACAAAAAGTGATGCATCACGAAGGGCTGGGACGGAACTCGGTTGATGTAATGTGCGTGTACAGTCAACAAATGATTGCAACTTGAGAAAGAATTCGATAGTTAATTCAAGAGGAAAAGCTTCATAAGTCGAGGAAGACGTTTACGCTTTGGTCCACCTTTGGCGCTATGTAAGCAGTTATTGGTATTGACATTGTTTGATAGAATGGTTGGATGTCCTCCTGAAGGATACCTTGGTACATGCAGTCCCAATTGCTCTTTAGATCTTCAAAATGCCGAGTTGCTTGGAGGGTCTTTCCAATAATGCTCTAAACTTTCTCAACTGGGGTGAGATAAGGTGACCTTACAGTGTAACGTATGTTTTGGAATGCACGAAGGCAAGCAGCTGAAAGTGTCGCCGTGTGCAGGAGGGCGTTATTTAGCTAAGATGTAAGCCCATAATGCCTTGCCATAAAGGGCAATAAAACGGGCTTAGAACATGCTGTAAAGTTGCGTGGATGACACTCAAAGGGGTCGTGCTATGATATGATATGGCACATCCATCCATGCGTGTCTGCAAGTACGTCTCCACTGGTCATCGGGGCTCAGTTTGAAGCGGGACTCATCACTGTAAACACCTCTACTCCAGTTAGTGAGATTACAAGTCGAATATGCCCGGCACCACTAATAATGGACCTGTTGTTGTACAGAGGTCAATGGATGTCGGTTCAAGGGTCGCCTCCACAGCAGGCGACTGGATCATGTACGCAACATAACTCTAATGTAACAAAAGTGATGAGATAACGACATGCACACATGCAGGTGTCGGCAGTATCGGGTACACAAGGCGTAAAACGGCAGTGCGTTGGCGGAGCTTTCATTTGTGATCCGGTGGTTAGTGACAATCATTCTTTGCGCGCACTATTTGCGAGTGGAACATGGTTGTGGGGATCAGATAGTTGTACCAAAAGTACGCTCCGCCACTCACCATTAGGTGGCTTGCGGAGTATGATGTAGATGTAGATGTGATTCGTGTACAATAATTTACCAAGTTAATTATGGCCTCAACAAGGTAATTAGCATACTTTGAACGCGGAAAGGCATTTGGAGCGAGACGATTGGGTAAGTACATTCCGGAGATCGTTTGGGAATTCAGAGTGTGCCGAGAATATGACGTTTCAGGCGGAGAATGCAGTGGTTGATGGCCTTCACTTAACGACCGACAGCAACTGAGTTAGATTGGTCAGTACTAACAGGCAATAACAATACGTGAAATAGCCGTAGTAATCAGTGTGAAACGTACGACTAACGTATCTGTTACGGCTGTGCTGCGAAAGATGTCGTTAACGGGCTATGGCAGCAGACGACCGACCTGAGTGCCTTTGCTAACAGCATGACATCACTTGCAGTGCCTCTCCTGAGCCGATGACCATATCGGGTGGACCCTAAACGACAGGGAAACGGTGGTCATGTCAGACGAGTGCCTATTTCAGTTCGTAAGAGCTCATGCTAGTTTTTGAGTGTGTCACACACCCCACTTATCCACAAAACCAAGTTTTCAACAAGACACAGTGTAAGTTGGTAGTGGTTCAATAATGGTGAGAGCTCTGTTTCGATTCAATGGACTGGGTAGTCTAGTTCATCTGAACCTCTCATTGACTAGCGATGGTGAGAGATTGCAGGGTACAGTCAGTTCTGATACGGTGTTGTGTTCCTAGGGAAGTTGATCTTTATTACATGGTTGCTATAGTTGGAAATTATCTGACTTCATTCATATCATGAAATGGTTGGCAGTAGTTACGCTCTTGCTTGTGTGCTCTACTGAAGGAATTGCGGTAAACTTTGCCTGCATCTAAAGGAAGAGGGTGCCGATTTAAACGACTGCAGTGAAAGCGTACGGTGGCTCAGAGCCGAGGGGACGTTTTTTCTGCAGGGTGAAAACGTGCTGCTAATCAGTCTCATTGTGCAGACTCGTTGGATGGTGCCAGTCGGCCGGCGGCCGCGTTCACATCGGCCAACTAGCTATGGGCAGAGCATTGATGATCAGCAAATAAATCAGAGGATGGGCCCTTGTTAGGCAGGAAGGCAATGAGACGACTGTGCGTTTCTGCGAATTTCCATGACCAGGGGCGCCCATACGTTAAGACTCTACTTTAAGACATATTTGTAAAGGCACAAGGGTTTAGCGAGTTTATGGCCATTCTTTGGAAAGTTCGAGATGGACGCTACAGGGTACATAGCAATCTTTGTATGTAAGACTGTGGTTCCATCGAGTTCATGCTTTTAGCAAACGTCACAGCGTAAACGTGGGAGAAAGAGGCCTATAATCTGAGTCTGTTTCTCCTTTTCTCCCAATTAATTCTTAAAGTTACTAATTGGTCAAATCTGTGTATGCAGAGAAAGGGAGAGCCTGTGCCAGTTTTCATCTGAACTGTCAGACGTACTGCTTTTAGCATCAAGCACGCAACGAGTGGTGCGTGGGTGGACTTATTTGTTTTGAGTCATCCGTCTAAACATTTGACATATTCCGTCATTCATAGTTGTGGCAGGGAGTGAAATTGGTTTGGCACAACAGCAAACTGGTCCACCTGCACACTAGAACCCACCGGGGTTTGAAAGGCTACGAATTAGCCAAACGCGAGACCGCCTACTTGCATCTTTCGGACGCGCGACATTAATAACAGTTTACTGCCGTCCATGACTCGGGTCGCCGAGCGCATCGCGGGGTGCCGCCCTGTCGAGCAGGTGGGTAAAGTGTTCGTTGCTATGGCGTAGGGCTCCAATATATTCTTCTCAGCACCATGCTTGACTGTAGCGTAGTTTTTGGGCCATACCGCGGATTCACATGTATGAAGTCAGGTAAAGCGTTTAGTGTTCTGGTTTGTGTCGTGTGTTGATCCCCAGGTGATCACTTTGTTCACCTTAGGCCGCATATCTTTGATAGCGTTTGTCCAAATAAAAAATGTGTGTGTCGTTTCTTTAGTCATTTTTTGTCTTGTGATGTTAAGAATGAATAAATCTATTCTTATTTAGATCACAACTGCTCCGAGTGACATGATTCAACATTACCTTTGCCATATTTTTACTATAGTCATGATTGAAATTGAAAGTTGGATGTTTGCAATGGTTATATTCGGCTAACAGAAGACCATTTGCAGTCATTCAGTGGTGGAATCATTATGGATGACAATGCGCCATGTGCCATTGTTCTAGTTTGGTATGAAGAACATTCTACGAATAGATTGGTCACCTAGATCGTCCCACACGATTACAGTCAGGCGCTTATGGGACATAATCAAGGGCTCACTTCGAGCACAAAATCCAGCACTCGCAACGTTTTTGCAGTTGTGCACGGCTATATACGTAGTATGGGTCAATTTTACTGCATGAGACTTCCAACGACTTTTTGAGTCCATGCTAAAACGGGTTACTGCACTTCACTGGGCAACAGGACATCCGGCACGATATCCCATGACTTTTTCCGCCTCAGTGACAGCGCGTGGCCTCTCATGTGAGATGTCTGGTTGACCAAAAACTTGTGGAGGTCAAGGACGTGGTGGCTTCTGTGACAGGGACACAAATAACGAGATTCTTAGGGTAGTGTTTGATACATCTCTAAACTGAACGTGATTCCCAGCAAGTCCGGCGTAATATCCAACACAAGTCGGTGAGATAGGTCAAGTCCGATGTCCGCAGTAGTAACAAAGGCTGAATGACAACGCTTAGACTAGACAGAGAGAGCGGAACAACAGAAAGACTAGACTAGACTACTCTAGAGAGCAGTGGGTCGTCTATTAAGTCGGTTTCGTGGCGGTACTAGCGGCGTGGGCTGAGGAGTTCTTGTCTCTAAGCCGACCGTAGATTTGCAGCGTAGTCACATGGGCTACCGCCAAATTCTACATGTGGACTCAGGTGGCGTAGTATTGACAGCACACGACGTCACACGAGGTAAAAAGAGTGCTTGCACCCTGGGGAGTTGGTGATGTAGACAAAGGTTATGTTAGTCACGTAACTTGTTTAGACGAAATCATTAACAGGGCAGCGAAGCACTGACGTGCTCATATTGGGGACAAGTTGGATGTAACACACATTCGTTCATGGTCAGTTCTAATCATCTAGCATTACAACTACTGGTGCCGGTATGGATTACATCATAATAGGGCAGTTTCGTTCTAATAACTCATTGCGTAATGTACGTCTTCTTGGATGTGGCGGCAGCATTTCTGTCCAGCTGAGCTGCCGCTGCGAAATTTCACTCTTCATTTTTACCATCTTCTGATACATGGTATTTGGATACCGTCAAGATGAAACGAAATCAGTTGTTTGTGTTACATGAAACTTAATAGTTTCTGGTCAGTTACAAAAAATACCTGCGACGTCAACACACGTACTCTAAGTCGTAGTTTTCGGAACACTGAAGAAAGATCGATATTCATATGCCTGATATTCATTGACGCATTGTCAGCGTGTTTTCAGAAAATTCGTTCTTGTGAAACGCAACCAGCTCTTCATTCGCAAGTAATAATGAGTGCTGTCGACGAGGGATCTCAAATTGATTCCATATTTCTAGTCTTCCAGAAGGCTTTTAACACTGTTCCTCATAAAAGACTTCTAATCAATTGCTTGTCTATGAAGTATCACCTCAGTTACGTGACTAGACTCGTGCGTTCCTATCAAATAGCTCACAGTTCGTAGTAATCCACAGAAAATTATCGAGTTAAATAGAACTATTTCAATTCAATCTCGTTCTTTTTCTTCAGTAACGATTGTGGTAACTCTATGAAGAAAATCACGTCCGGTTTCGATAAAACAGAACTATTATCTGGCTTTCCCAAAATAAGAGTTATAGTCTTCTGCCCTCCCTAACCTATGTAAACATTTTAGGAGGCAATCTTGGTAGCCCTGTTAGACTGTTTGTAGAAGAAGCTATCGTTTGCCCTCTAGTGAAGTCTTTAGAATATCCAAACCATTTCCAAAACCGACACTGTATCTGTATTGTGCGAAAAGTGACAATGGTCTCAGAATAGATAAACTATAAGGTCACCCAAATGAGTAAGAAAAGAAAACCATTAAATTTTGGTTACACCAGAAATTACACAAGTTTAAAAGCTACCAGTTGAACTAAGTATCTGTGAATTACTGTTAAGGACAATTTAAATTGGAAAGACCAGAAGGGTAATGTTATGGGGAAGACACCACATGGACTGTACTTACACAAGCTTAAAAGGTACAACATTTCTACTAAAGAGACTGCTTACAGTACCCTTATACGTCCTTTGCAAGTCATTAAGCGAATGGCGATTTCACTGCGACGGGATCTCCTCACGAAATTTCAGTTACCAATATTTTCCCTTAATGTGAAATTATTTTAGAGTCACCTACCTACATAGGGAGAAATGACCATCTTAATAAAGTAAGAGAAATCAGAGTAGCTACAGAAGTATGTGTATGTAATTGTCTATTTTTCTCATTCGCTGGACCAATTTCTTGTGCATCAAATACTTTGCCGAACTCAAGCAGTGTCGTTATGGTAGCCGCACGTTTGTCAGTGGCATATCTCAGGTCATCAGTTGGTACCGGGTGCTTACTTAATTCCGACTGATATTTGCGGTATAGGTTGTACAAGTTTATTAGCTATGTTGTGATATACAGCTATTGATTTTTTCTGACTTTTACCAAAGCTACAGAAATCCTTTAACAGGACGCAGGGCTCGTATTGTTATACTGAATTGAATGTTTTTTGTATGGAGCCATGAAACAGAAGCTCAAAAATTTAGCAACTTTCTTGGAAGCACTGTTTATTTGGAGCCTTTGTATTTCTACAGGGTGATTCACGAATATATGCTAATATTTTCCTATGTTATTCCATATGTATAACTAAAGAAAACAGTGCAGATAAACACACGTCCGAAAATGTTTAGTTACGGCGTTGTGGCTAGTAAAATATTTTGTCGGGAATTTAGCAACTTCGCTAATTTGAAGCCATGACTGTACGAGGTTAAAGAAGAGCGTGATTTTCATTCATTTTGTTTCTATTGATCAAGTGGATCTAATAAAACATGTACCAGACGTGTATCTGCAGTAGTTTTCCATAACATCCAGAGAAGTAAAGACGTAATTTCGTAAAATTTTAATTTATTAAATACTTGGCCTAATTCGTTGTTTAAATTCCAGATTATGCACAACGTTTTCAACAGAAGTAGTAGAGAACTTAATTAAAAAAAAAAAAACGGGGTAATAACGTTAAATGAAACTGTGTGAATATGTCTGATAATCTACTTTCATCAATACAATAGCACCTGTGAATTCATGTTGGATGTTCTGGAAAACTACTGCACGTCTGGGACATGTTTTATCAGATTCAGGAGACCAATAACAACAACAAAAATCTGAAATCGTGCCTTACTTTAATCTAAAAAAGGTTTTGCTATGGTTTCACATTAACGAACGTGCTAAATTACACGGAATAGCTATTATTAGCCGTAAATAAACATTTGCGGACCTATCTTCATTTGAACTTTTTTCTTTACTTGTACTTGCAGAGTAACATATTAAAATATTTCCATATCCTTGTGAACCATGCTGTAGGCAGTCCGCTTTGGACTGTCACGATCGATATATCTAACGTTCCTCCAAGTTGTGTGACAAAATTTGTGCTGTGTGGAGTAGACAATGGATTTTAAATTATGCCCTCAGAGTTCTGTTGCTCAAATATTACCATATCTTTTACACTGTCAAACTTTCGCTGCAGCTACCTCTGTAACAAACTTCCTGGCAGATTAAAACTGTGTGCCTGACCGAGACTCGATCGGGACCTCTGCCTTTCTCGGGCAAGTGCTCTACCATCTGAGTTACCCAAGCACGACTCACGCCCCGTCCTCACGGATTTACTTCTGCCAGTTTCTCGTCTCCTACTTTCTAAACTTTACGAAAGCCCTTTTGCGAACCTTGCAGATCTAGCACTCCTGAAAGAAAGGACATTGCGGAGACATGGATTAGCCAAAGCCTGGGGGATGTTTCCAGAATGAGATTTTCAGTCTGCAAGGTTCGCAGGATTGCTTCTGTAAAGTTTGGAAAGTAGGAGACGAGGTACTGGCAGACGTAAAGCTGTGAGGACGAGGCATGAGCAGTGCTTGGATAGCTCAGCTGGTCGAGCACTTGCCCGCGAAAGGCAAAGGTCCCGATTTCGTGTCTCGGTCTGGCACACAGTTTTAATCTGTCAGGAAGTTTCATATCAGCACGCACTCCGCTGCAGAGTGAAATTCTCATTCTACATCTGTAAGTGTTTATTGCGTGCAGTGAGATGCGTGGGGTGTAGCAGCAACAATCTCAAAATGTTGCGACTACACAATCTTCTTAGCTATATTATGGAGAGAGTTTCTCCTAGTAAGTTTCTGTTCACGCCTCGAATTAAGTTAAATTACTCTTATAGACACAGAAGTGAATGTAATTCCCATTGAATGGATGACAGTTTGGTAAATTATTACAGATTCTGGAACTGTTTTCTCATAACTCAGAGGTCAGTTGACCACAGTAAAAACAGGAAAAGCATCGAGATATAGTACTGTGAGACTTTTGATATGTAAAGTGAACATTTAGTATCTGTTTAGGTCTCTCATCTAAATAAGTTCAATTTTCTGTTGTCAATGATGAATGTACTGGTGCAATTGCGTTGTATGAAACATATTAAAACTACAAAACAATTCCTTTGCGCAGGAGCCATCTCTGCACAGGTGGTATGTCCCGAGGAGTGCCTAGGGCTGGCAGGAGGGCCTCCGGTTGCAGAAGACGAACTGCAGTCTGGTTTGTATATTAGCACAACATATGTCTGAAAAATAAACTAAAAGAAATATTTTTCAAAATTAATTGAGTACTCCAAAAATTATGCGATTTTTATGCTCATATTCTTTTCAATTCTTCGTTGCTATTATTATACAATTAATAAGTACTTATATTTGTTGGTGCTTGTGGTAGTTTAAAATATTTACTGCTAAGTTTGAAATGTATTTTCAAGGTCATATTTTTATGATGAAAAATTACATATGTTACTTTGCTTTTAATCAGCGATTTTATTTTCAAGCGATGAATTCATGTCAATCCTTACAGTTTGAGCACGACTATTAATTAAATAAAATTTGCAGCACCTTTAAAACGTAAAGAAATGCCCTAGAAAAAAATTTTGACACTAACTTGTGAAACTATATTTGAAAGAAAGTAAAATTCTGACATCAAAGAATACCAAATAGTAAGGCAGACAACACACTTCAGTTACTTATCTTATAGTTGGTAATTATTAGTGTCCGCAAATCGGTCTAAGCTGTTTCGAACAAACACAGCTGCCTCGTGGTATTGATTATAACATGGGTTAAATGGTTATCACAGGTAACAATTAACACCATCAATAGCCGAATAAGTTGCACACTTAACAGGTATTGCCTGATCCCGGTTTGTCGTAATCGTTGCTATGAATTAGTAGATACACTAGTGGAAACTCACCGAACTACAACCAAACTAACTCTTAACGTAAACGCCTCTTACAAGTAAGGCCGTTTGTCGTAAGATATCACTTACAATTTTCGTACAAAAACCCATTTACCAAAAGACGGCACTAACCTTACCTTATCCAGCTGAACCGCAGTGACCAACATACGTTTTTCCTTATTGCAACATTTCAGTATTTGACAGTAAATAACGTGCAATGCGAAAACACAAAGCAGTTCTTATCATACTCTTGCCAACAAAAGGTAACACTTAAATACGCACACACTTAACGGCGTTTAGAAAACTTCATAAAACACATACAGTGAAGCTCAGTGCTCGCTCGGACATGGATATCATTAACTCGAGTTCTCGGTGAATCCAAACAGATACAAACTTGATCGAGTGAGGTTCGCGCGACTCTATCCGTCAGAGGTTCGCGTCCTCCCTTGGGAATGGGTGTATGTGTAGTCCTTACCGTAACTTATTTTAAATTATATTCCGTAGTGTGTAAGCCTAGGAACCGATAACGTCAGCAGTTTGGTCATATAGGAACTTACCACAAATTTCCAAAAAATAGTACATCCTTGCTCAGTCCCGGTTCCTTAACCGTTTAAACAGAACCACAGAGTGATGTGCGTAATTGATTCCCCGTCAGTACACTCTCTCAACTAATCGTGCAATCCCTGATATAGGCTATCAGTACAAGCTATCAGGCTAATTCCGCAAATCCAGAGATCTCAATGCACAATGGATAGTAAAAAACACCAGACAGACAAACTAATGATAACATATACTCCGGGCAATTTGCATGCAGAAAATAAAGGTAAACGTCCCGAACCACAAATTACACCTCATTGCACTAACATCGTAAGCTAATCAGAACGCACTTTCCTTAATTGACGGAAACGCACCGACGCGCACAAAACTCACAGCAAAAGATGTAAATTTCGGCGTGTTGTTGCCTGCACCAGAAACGAATACTAAAGTAGAGCTGGTAGAATGTAGCTGATTGTAGCTCCTGCTTTCAGCATCCGTAAGTGGATTACCACGTCATCGGGTAGCTAAAGAAGCGATTGTAAACACTTTTACTTCCAGGAAAATACTCAGCAGTAACTAACTCAACTTTCCTGCACAGGACGCGATGGGAGGGACCTGCCCCGTCAAAGTCTACGAGCGCCACTTCCCGCCTCAGCGACCAGAGCAAATAGCAAGCCGATACCCCTGGAAAGCAACGTTAGCGAAGTGTATAATCCAGCGTCTTGGTATTATCTGGTAATTAGTTTATCACTAAGTGCATGTGGTTTTTTTTTGGAGTAGTGTGAACTTTACTCCTTACTCATTGAAGGCGTTGTGTCCCAAACTCGAAGGCAAATTTAAATACCCTGACGGAAAAAGTGTCACAACACTAAGAATAATTAATGTGGAGGACGGTGGAGCTGTTGTGTGGTGATGCTCCATATGGGTTCGATTGGAGACAGATATGATGATAGAGCCGGCTGGGGCAACATGTCGACACTTTGTAGAGCATGTTGAGTGAAAACAACTGTATGTGGGAAATACACCCTGGAACGCTGTTCATGAATGGCAACACAATAGGTTCAATCTACAGGTTGACGTACAGATTTGCTGTCAGAGTGCGATGGATAGCCATAAGAGTACTCCATCTGATATATGAAATCGCATCGCAGACCATAACTCTACGTATAGGTCCATTGCGTCTAGAAAGTAGACAGGTTGGCCGCAGGCCCTCAAATGATGTCCCAGTAACCAACACACAGCCGTCACTGGCAAAGAGACAGAACCTGCTTTCACCAGAAAACACGACAGACTGCCACCGCGCTGTCCAATGGTTTGGGCACAGCGGAATGCACGCTACAAGGCGTCTGGCTCAGAGCTGTCCTTGAAGTAACAGATTTATAGCAGCTTTCTATGGCGCTATGATGTCAACCGCTGCTGAAATATGCCCCAGAACTACACGCCGAACGTATGGTCTTCGTAGTGCCACGTAGCCATCCGGAGACCGATCTTCTTGCGACTGTTTAATCTCGTGACGACCGATGTCAGCAGTAGCGCAGAGTGGCTACGTTCTTGCCAAGTCTTTCTACAGTATCGGAGACGGAGCATCCAGCTTCTAGTACTATATTACACGACCTCGTTCAAACCTAGTCACCATAAACGCGTTCTTGACTAACAGCAGCACACCGTGTCCACTATCAAAAGTAACTAGTGCTCACGGCTGCTACAGCGTGTATTTAGAGTAGCTCTGATGTCTCACAACTATTTCTTGGTGTTGCGACTTTTTCCGCCAGTGAAGGTTAGCCGAGGCTGGCACGATGCCGTGTGGTATATTTTGGAAAATGGTACGCCTAATAGTGTCGATACCTATTGCTTCAGAAGGGATTCTCATTACAGCTTTTCTAACTTCACGTGCTGTAACGTGGTTTAAGTAGTAAGGATCAGGGTCATTTAGCCTTAATTTTCTTTCAGAAAGTAATTCTTATTAGCATTTGGGCTGATTAAAGCTGAAAAAACTTGTTCACCTTGTCAGCTGGCTTTTTGTGTCCTTCACCCAAGCTACGGAGATTCTTCCACGTAATCTAAGCTCTCGTACAGTGCCACCTAAGGTATGCCGTATTTTTGCATTGCAGACTTATTGCTTTCCCCGGTTGAGCAATTTTCAGTATCCTTCGTAGCACCAGCCAGCATCATACCTGTGGATGAATATTTGACATAACTGAAAGTTTTGTATTATTCGTATATGAGCCATGAACTTATTAATAAGTTTCTGGATCTTTCCTCAGTTGTTGGTTCACTGATTATTTGATGTTACAGCGTTTATGAGTTTGAGTAATACAACCCAGTACGTTTTCCTTGTCGGCAAGCGTTTACGAGAGACGAGTGCATTGTCGGGAATGTCTCTGGGGAGCATGATTTCACAGTTTTTATTCTCTATATACGTAAGTGATCGGACAGGCTACAGAGATTTCCGTCTTTCTGCTGATGATTCTGTGATGTACGGCAAGGTGTCGACGTTGACTGGCTGTAGGACGCCGCAAGATGATGTAAACAGAATTTCTAGTTGGTGTGATGAGTTGCAATGTGCTTTAAATTTAGAAAGATATAAGATAACGTGATCGAGTAGGAAAAAAAAAATTCCTGTAACTTTAGAATACAGAGTTAGTCGTGTGCTGCATAACACACTCATCGATTCGACATCTAGGCGAAAATTTACAAAGCAATACGAAATGGAACGATCAGGTCAGGTTTTTAGCAGGAAAGGCGAATGATCGACTTCGGTTTATTGGAAGGATTTTGGGTAAATGTAGCTCATTTATAACGGAGGCGGCATATAGAACGCTGGTGCGACCCTTTCTTGTGTACTGCTCATGTGCTTGGGATACTCACCAGGTCGGGTTAAAGGAAAACATCGCAATAATTCAGATTCGTGCTGTTAGATTTGTTACCGGATGGTTCGATCAGCAGGGAAATATACTTTGTGGACTCAAATGAGAACCTCGGAGGGCAGACGGCGCACTTCCCTCGAGGCACCATCCCAGAAATTTAGAGAACTCGGTTTTAAGGCTGGCAGCAGAACTATTCTATTGCCGCCGTCGTACGTTTCGTGCAAGGACCACGAAGATGAGACAACAGAAGCTGGGTCTCGTGTGGAGGCTTGTAGACAGTAGTTTTGCCCTCGCTCTATTTGCGAGTGCAACAGGGAAAGAAATGACTAGAAGTGATGCTGTGTAAATGAATAAGAGGCTGAACCTTTACTGTGAAATAATTCTCAAGACTTATTTTGTTTAAACGACTCAGTAAGTGCACATGCTGAAGTGAAACCTGAGAAACATTTCTCGCCGAAGTGGTCTACCGCTGCATGTGCTTCATAAATTGGCTATAGTGTCTTCTTTTTTAAAAATCTAGTAGTCACGAAAATGATTACAGCGATGTTTGAAATGCGCACGTGAAACTCTCTTGAATCGATCTTGATCGATGCTGAAAAATATGCAAATCGCGACAGGAATGACTCGAAAAAAAAAAATTATGTTATAATATGTTACGCATAAAGTGTATCACTAAGATCGTTTATCAGTCTCTAGTTACAATGACTTCCTCGTATTCACAATAAAGTGAATGTAATCGCGTTTGAAAGGCTATTTATAAAGGAATCCTGGAACCGTATCTGTGTAACTCTGACTTGATTTCATTATGGTAAATGCAGGCACAACACCTAGCTGTGTCAAAAAATGTTGCCCAGGAGACGTAACAACATCGCAGCTCCTGTTGAAGGCCTGAACAAAACTCAGTTAGATTCATATAAGTTTTAGTGCATTGTGAAGGCTGTGATTGTCTTAGACGCTTCTGCAAACGGTATCTGATATAAGCCTGGTTTAGGGCCAGTGTAATAAATATCTCTGACTCATCGTAGCACGAAATCATGAATGGAAGTCTCGTAGTGAAACAGACTGGAGGATTACTTTGTAATTCAGGTCTCTTTAATCAGCTGCTGGCCAAACACCGCCTCATCTTTTTTGAACTAAAAATATTAGTCAATATAATGATGACACAAAGTCTAATTATTCCTTCACGTATCAACTAACCGATATTGGCTAAGGTTGTGTCATCCGTGAGGGTAAGAGTCGGTGTGACTGTTACCTTTCCTTCACGTTATAGCTGACATCAGTTTCGTCGGTCCCAAGTCATCAGTGGGAACGTCAGGAAAGAAATCCAGTAAGTATATGGCCTTCTCGGTTGACAAGTGATCGATCTCGACGTCTTCCTTGCCCCCAACGAAATTACCAATGGTATCGTAAGCTCACAAAATTTACATGTTTGTGCTTTGTAAAGCTACCCTCTGGCTCGAATGTTTTATCAAATAACAGCCCAAAGTTTGCGATACTGCCAAATGACTTCCCCCTCTCACGCGGAATTTGAAGTTAAATAGTGGTATTTAATCGGAGTCGCTTAGTAATAACATCTCGTCCGAATTTTCCATCTTACACGTACCCACATCTGAAACCAATGATGGAATTTTTCAAGTTCAATCGTTATTCCGGTAACAATTCTCGCTGACTAGGGAAATTTAACTGCGTGAGTCCAAGCATACACAGCTTTTTTCCGCATATAACGCAAATGAAGGGAACAGTAGCAGTAAATCCTGCTGTCCTACTGCACATGTCAGACATAATAATTAAAACAGTTTCCGTTCCGTGCAGCTAGTCACTAAGACATTGCACATTTTCCCTTACGTACCAACTGGCAAACTCACTTAACATGGTTGGTACTCACTCACCCGAAACATTTCTGCATTAATTCTATTCTCATTACCGCCCATACCCAATGTTGTCTCTACCTACAGCTTATTAAACTCGATTCTATCTTGTTCATCAACAGCACCACGAAAACAAAAGTTAAAAAAAAGTACAGATAATCTTAGCTGTTGTGGACTTTTACTAACAGCCTACATTTTAAATAGATGACGTGTAACTAGCGTTCAGAAGTTGAAAATATTTAATATGACTGTCGTTGTAGCAAGTCGTATGGACTACTAGTATACTACTACAACTACATTTATCACTACAACGTAAATTTCTGAATTAACTTTAAATGATAAAAGTTTAAAAGTACTGTAGAATATGGCAGAAGCATTCTTGGGAACCAGTATACATTTTTTTCAAAATTTTTAAGAATGAGGTACATGACTAGATTATAGTACTTACGAGAGATGGGTGTAAAGTACACCTTCCCCGTTGGTGCCGGATGAATTTAGTTGTAGGGAGGACGGTTCCAGTTCTTCGAAGAATGAAAGTAATGTCAACTTGTCTACAAACGTCATTTCAGTAACAGACACGGCTGTAGTCATACATTCCCCGCCCGACGTCGGCAGCAATGCCGGTTGATACAACACTTCATTTAAACTTACGACATAGTAAGATTCATACTCATTTTTAATTCTGAACTCAGTTTTACTTTCCTCGAAGCATTAAACGTACCAGCTCTGAGGCAGACACGGTGAAACAGACCACTTCAAATAGAACGCCGGCCACGCATCTTAAACATAGAAATAATAGAATGTAAAGCTATTATAAAATATAAGGCACATAGTGTTCTCAACCACACTCCGCTGCCACTACAGAACTCAACCAAGGAGAGTGGTAGTAGTGGTAGTACTGAGTTGGTTTTATATATATATATATATGTGTGTGTGTGTGTGTGTGTGTGTGTGTGTGTGTGTGTTAGGTTTCGCTATATTTATTAAATGAATCAGCCTATTGTCAGTTTGAAATAGTTAATTGTTAACGCTTCACCCACGACGATAATACAGCACTTACTTGAACCGTAATAGTTTTTCTGTGATGCCTCCTCGACACATAGACTTTCTGTTGTGTCAAACTAAGAAGAGATATTAAAAGACTATGCCTTGGTCAAAAACGTTAACTGATATATGCCGCCTTTCGCAATTGAAAGCTATGCAGTATTCATACACTTTGCCAACAACGATGGGTGAGAACGAAGCAAACAACCCCATTTATAAAATACTGATTGACATTTGTGCACGATGAGTGTACAGACGGTCTGTTGCTGTTCCTATCTCTCTGCTATAGACGTGCACAGCAACAAAATAGCTAAGGAGACACTTCCTGCAAACGTAACATACAGGTCCTCGTGTATTCTCTGCAATTCTTATGCTACATTCGTTGATATAAGAAGTTAATTGTGGAACGTGATGATGGCTCGAGATATGAGAGAAACTAAGTAATAACCAAGTTCTTTTTCTTGGCCTCCTCTCTAGCGTCCACCGCTTCGTCCATCTAGGGGCTAAACCACGACGCAAGAAGGTGGATGAGCTCTTACCAACCAACAACCTCACTGACGTACAACGGCTACTGACAATTCCAGGCCTGTTGCTGTTCACCACCGTAGTAATGATAACATCTTCACTAATAAATGCCGACTATTTGCTACGATATCTGTCGCTCTTTCAATAATACGAGTAATAACAGCACCATATGCAGAAATAACTCGCACGAATATTAATTTCCACAATTCTATTGGAAATAAACTACTTCTTTTCCTCATGATGATTTCATTTATTTTGTCAATTCATCCCAAAACTTCAGTCTCAATAAATAAGCTCTTCCTTTCACATTTTTCCTAACTGCCTACAACAAAATATCCTCGTTTCCACACAAGTTCAGTCGTAAACGACTGATCCTTGCTTTGTGCAATACGAAGTTAACAAAATAGAAGTTATGACTGTGATTAACAATAACACTGGTCAATCATTACTAAGGTATTAAAAAATTCTAATGACACACATAGATACCTGGATTTCACCCAGTACAACTAAAGAAGCAGCTAAGTGCCACAGAAACAGTACAACTAAAGAAGCAGCGAAGTGCCACAGAAAGAATACGACCGTTTGATGAAAGATATTATCCAGCAACAAAATACAAACTTACATGAAAAAGAATTCGTTAGAAAAGAGAAAATTTTGTTTACGATGAATTTACACACCAAGGGCATTAGTTATAGTGTCGTAAAAGGTAGGAGAACCAAAATAATGCCAATCAGAGAGTTCAGATAGAAAAATGCAACTAGAACGCCATCTGAAATCACTATTTCGTAAACAGCAGCACACCTTGCCTTGTTAATTCGCTTAAAGTGCTATTTCAGTTGACAGATAGCAATTTCACTCATGGGACCTTCTCCTCAAACTAAATCCATAGGGTTTTCTATCAAACCTAAGCCCCAGTTTGGTACTAGGTCAGTTTGGGGAACCATGTAACCCTTACTGCTGCTATTGTCGGAAATAATCAGAATGACGGTATACAATTAATAGTAGTTATCAGCAACGAATGATCCAGTCTCTGACGACGCCCTAATTCACACTCTATCTCTCTTCTGTCCTCTGAAACCCTACTCCTTTCTCATATTTTCATTAAGTCAGAAACTTCCTCATAACAAATCTGAAATACAAATCGTCAAGTAGGAAGGTATTTACTGTATTGTATTGTAAAAATCATCCGACATTACGGTAAACAACATTGTCAACAAAGTATATGAGATAGGATACTTGGCGATTTGGGAGAAGATGATATTGCAGGTCTTGTAAATAAAACCGTTTTAAATCCAAACTACACTGCAAGGCCAGCTTATGTAAGAGAGTCGCTAGAAGCTGCACCATAATGACACTCGGCGCCCAATCTCATGGCAAAACCACTTGGACTCCGATACCTTTTGAGGAATGTCTGAAGTAGGCACACACAACCTGCACACTCTCCACGCCTATGTTTATCAGGCGAATACAGCATTCACTATTGAAGGTAAGTGGAGACTTAGCAGAAGATTTTATTCAGTGCATTCATTCTGGGTTTAACACATTCATGATAGGACTCTATCTACAAATTTTAACATCTCGCTTGCCAGACTCAGACCTGTGGTGTTGCTGTCACCTGTGGGAGCCACACGGCATGGCCCAAAGGTGAGTAAATTGTGTTTGCCATGGTGTTGCATGTGAACTATTAAATTCACCTTGGTTCTTTGAACGTAAGTACTGCTTTTATATATGTTTAATAAAAATGGGGGTTCCTATTCAAAAAAACACAGTTGATATCGTTAGACCTATGGCAGCGCCACCTAGCGGGCCAACCATAGCTCCATCTCGTTTCCCACTTCAAGCTAGGCGAGCTTCGTTCTTTGTAGTTTTAAGGACCACCCTCATATATATATATATATATATATATATATATATATATATATGTGTGTGTGTGTGTGTGTGTGTGTATGTATGTATAATGTATTGTGCTGGTGCTCTGAGTACACACTCGAGAATGTACATAAGATTTGTCCCCTGCTTTGTCCCCTGCTCTTAGCCAGCAAATTCTATAGTTTTTTGTGTGACATATTTCCCATGCTAATTCTGAATTTGGTCAACAGTGGTTATAGTTTTTTTGGAATGACATTTTAAAGAACTGTTCCATTTCTAACATGGGCATTAGTCTCTGAAAGTTGCCACTAACATTTTTCAGAGGGCGATATGAAAATACTTTATTCCATATCGTCTTACAAGTGACCAAGATGGTATTCAGTAATACATTAGAAATTCCGCAAGAGCTGCGGTCGTTGACTGGTCGAGACACGCATCTGCTAGCTGCAGTGTCTCCTTAACGGATGTTCGCCAGTATCTGAGTGAACAGGGGACGAGCATGTCTAATTCTGGACAAACAAAGTTTCAATTCATCGCTACAGGTAGCAGACTATACTGGACAGACTAGCCTGACCAGTTTGCAAAATGCCGCTAGATGGTACTTGGGCGTGGCTGGTAAGTTGTGAAACCAAACATACTCGTTCATTTCTATGGCTCTGAAATAGCAGATTTGGGTTAGCCAAGACAGTGGCTGTTTTCATTTCACCATTTGTTTCTTTACATTTGCTAGATAATACAGTAGAGGTTTCCAAGAACTGAAAGCTTTCTACCTGGCTGCACGAGACATCAGTCCTGTCAAGAGGATTGGCCACCATTAAAATGTTAAGCCCTGTGAGAGGCGTGGCCTAACGTGGGCAGATAGGTATTCATGACCACTCTAACAACCCTACCCCTCTTTCTCTCTCCGCTGGCAGACCAGGAAGCACTTTTTTTGTCGTAAGAATCATAGAATTCTCCGCAGAAGCCATTTAGTCATGTAAGAGACCGCTAGCCGGGTGTGGTTTCCCTCATGCCGTCTAAATTTTCAATACAACGTCTCATAATAACGTCCGGTTTAAACATAGAGAATGTAGATTTCTGGCTCGGTCATGCTATTAATTTCTGGCATGCCCACACGTTTTCGTTCTTTCTACTTGCGCAACATTGGACAGGCGTTTTTGAGAATTGTACCATGTGGTAGGGGAGTTCTTCTGCCTTCCTCAACACCTAAGAGCTCTATTGGGTCAAAAAAGAGAAAAATCTACAAGAATAGGAGATCGTTTAACACCTTCATTAGGCTTTTTCTGGTCGGCATTTGCAATCTTCGTCACCATTGTCCAACGAATTTCTTCTCTGGCGAAATGCAGCGAAGATCCAAAGAGAAGCAAAAGGAGATCACCTGTACATTTCAGCAGAGTAATGAATTCGCTCTAGGTTTCTGCAGAGTTGTCACTTCACTTCAGGTTTCTGCAGAGTTGCAGCTTCAGGCTAGGACAGGAGAGGTAACTGATGATCTGAACCTTGCTGCCGTTGGAAGGATCTCAGCACTTGATCTTTAAGTATAAATGGACTACTGAATCTGACACTCGAGTTGTTGGTGCTGTCTTCCGATTTTTTCGCTCTTTGCCCGCCTGGTAAGACGAATCTCCGTTGCCCGCTTGGTCGCCTTTCAGACGCGAAGTTCATTCAGTTCCTTCAGCAGACTAGTGCGGATTTTAGGTCACGAATGAAGCTTGTTGCCCTCGCTGCGCGTTTTGGCAAACGTATGGTGTTCACTCCTAAGTTTCTGTGTGCTTCCTACATTTAACTATTCAACTTACGTGGTCACTGGTCTAATCGGCAAATTATTAACGTAACTGTGTTTCATCTTCCCCACCCATATGTACCAAGGTTATACTTCTGAGCTATCATCTCTCGTCCGATTGTCAATAGTTTCTTTTAATACACTGAGGTGGCGAAGATCATGAATTAGCTATATGCACGTATACAAATGGCAGTAGTATCGCGTACACATGGAATAAAAGGGCACTACGTTGGCAGAGTTGTCATTTGTACTTTGGCGATTCATTTGAATAGCTTTCTGACGTTATGATGGTCGCACAACAAGAGTTAACAGACTTTCAACGCGCAGTGGTGGTAGGAGCTAGACACATGGGATATTCCGTTTCGGAATTCGTTCTGGAACTCAATATTCCGTGATGCATAGTGTCAAAAATTGGTCAAAAGGGCATCTTGTGACTAATGCGCTTTTGACATATTTATTATTTTATAAATGAAATATAAGTACGGCCAGTCTTTCACGGTAATTCCATACTCTTAATTTGTATCATACGTTTTTAGTCACAATTCTAAGACCATGTTACAGACCATTCTTTGGTTTAACTTCTGTGGAAGACACTCCTGGCAGTGTCGAAACACGGTTAATTGGTTAAAAATTAGTGACCGAGGGCTGTTTTCTTTTAATTTCATTTTTAACTCTTTGGTCTCTATAACCGACGTATCTCCGTCCACTGGCTTCAAAGTAATAGCAATGTGAGATAATTTTCAAAAGAGTGGAGAAGAAATAACAAATATTTCCTATCCTTTGGACTTACGCTATACCAGAAACTGCTTCTGTCTTGAAAGGGGAAGCTTTAAATTATATGGAGTCATGAATTGCTCAACATGAAAAAATACTGCTACGGAAGTTACTCCACTTGTTCATATTAAGGACGTGACAATTATAATTTGAGGCACTGAGAGCACAAGCGGACTAACCCACACTTTTTGTGAATTTGAGGTATTGACATGTTGTGATAACAGTATACGAGTATTATGCAATGCATGTTGATCTGTTTGTTTATCTGAAGGTTTGTCTAATGTAGCAACGTAAATATTGCTGTTGCACTCAACCGCCGATAGATACCGTTGAGAGCAGGAGTGGACTATGCGTCATAGTCCATTTGTGCTCTATGCTCTCCGTCCACTGCCATTGCGCGTGACGCCGGCGAACGAAAGACTTGTGTATTTAGTGTGGAACAACGTATTGGACCAGTGACCACGTGGACGTGTATTTCAGTTGATCAGCATGGCAGCCCCTGCGAAAAGCGTGGAGGAGCAATTGGAAGGTTAGTTTGTATTGTGTTCCATTCCTTTTTTGCGGATAACATTGTCGATTGTACACTAACGCGTTCATATGCAAACACGTCTAGATGTACCGTATCTCGAATGGTGACTTTGTTCAGAAAATGCAGGTTGTTTTCCATACGAAAACAGAATGACATACAAACAATACTTTATGTATTGCTATTTTGTGTAATCAAGTAACGATCACTTGTAATGTTATGTGTACAACAATGTTTTACCGCCCGCCGAGTTGTGTTGAGCAATTGCTTCGCCTGTGGATACCAATGCACACGTTGACCATTACTGTAGTGTAGTTAATATTACATTGAGGGATGGATATTGTTATTACAGAGATGTTTGCGTCCGATGGGGAAGTGCCGGGAGACGCGAGAGCGAGCACGGCTGCAGCAACAACTGTTCCAGAGGACGTGCCAGAGACGAACGACGATGCCGTGGTACGGAGCCGAGGAAAGAAGTGCCTTAGAAACGAAGATAAATGGCTTCGTAACGTTAGGAAAGAACGGAGAGCTCTAGGTCAAGAGTATGTAAACCGTAAGGGTAACCTTGTACCTCGAAAGGAATTGCGGAAAATCAGCGAGTGTACGTGCCGGTATGAGTGCCACAAACACATCAACGAAGAACAGCAGGAACAAGTGTTCAATGAGTTTTATAATTTAGGCAGCCACGATCTGCAGTCGGCTTTCCTGTTTACCATGATTAAAGTCGTTGATAAAGCACGGTCTTACGTAGGTCAGCAACATTCACGTAGGGAGAAGACGAGATTGTATTACTTGCTCAATTCAAATGGGTCTGAAACGAGGGTGTGCAAAAGATTCTTTCAGAATACTTTAGCCGTATTTGCTGGAAGAATCGATAGGGTACTCAAGAATAAAGGGGAAAAAGCCACCCCTCCTCGTGATGGTAGAGGTAAAGGTGAACCTGGTAATAAAACACCTCGCCACAAAGTTGATGTTGTAAAACGTTTCATAGAAAAATTCCCGGCGTATGAAAGCCATTATGCGTATCATAAAAATAACGGTAGAAAGTATTTAGGACCAGATTTAAATTTATCAGTCATGTATTCACTGTACTGTGCAGAGGAGCAAATGCCCGTTTCTCATTTTATTTTCCGCAAAATTTTGTACGAAAACTTCAATTTGTCATTTCATCCACCAGTGTCCGACTCTTGTCGAACATGTGATGCTTTGCAGGTAAAAATAACAGCTGCCGATAATGATAAGGAGAGGACGGAGTTAATTGCAGAACGTGAATTCCATCAGCAAAAAGCTGAGTATGCACGGGCAGGTTTACATAGTGATACATTGCTTAGCAAATCAGATGGTAACGTTACAGTGATAACATTTGATTTGATGAAAACTTTGCCTACACCGATCATCTCAACTGGAGTTTGCTATTACAAACGTCAGTTGCGGACATATTGCTTTGGCATCCACAATATGCACAATGATGATGTATACATGTTTCTGTGGCATGAATCCATTGCGTCGAGAGGGCCACAAGAAATTGGTTCTTGTTTGCTGTACTTCATACGCAATTTTGTCAGGACTGAAAAACTAATTATGTACTCTGATCAGTGCGGAGGCCAGAATAGAAACATAAAGGTTGCTGTACTGTGCCAATACATTGTCAACAGCTCAGAGTTCTCTGTGAAGGAAATAGACCATAAATTTTTAGTTAGCGGACACTCGTACCTGCCCTGTGATCAGGATTTTGGCTTAGTTCAGAAACGAAAAAAGTATTTTCCTAATATTTACCGTCCTAAACACTGGAATGATGTGGTAGTGAGTGCCAGAAAAAGGAATCCATTCAAGGTAATTAATATGAATGCGGAATGTTTCTTTTCAACAAAACAACTCGAAAGAAACATCACGAATCGAAAAATGTCTTCTGGCAATTGTAAAGTACAATGGTTGAACATACAGTGGCTGCGGTATGAAGCAACCAACAGATTCAAAATATTGTATAAATACTCGAACCAAAACCAAGAGCCATTTCAGGAAATTGATGTGGCCAAACGAACATCCACATGCATCAGCAATCTCGAACTGCTTTATCCTAATGGAAATGTAATTACAGAGGCAAAAAAGAAGGATCTGCTAAGTTTGCTTCCGTATGTACCTCCACTTCATCATGATTTCTACAAAACTTTACAAACGTCATCAAATGCTGTAGAAACATTGCCTGTGGATGATTTTGAAATGTAACACAATGCGTAACATTACAGAAACCAATGTAAAATGGTACATGTAATGTGTACAATGTATACTAGTAATGAATACTATTGTCACATGCATCAGCGTACTAACGGACCTGTCATTGAGAATGTTCAACTACTTGGAGCGAAAATGGACTAAGCCACAACAAAACTGCTAATATTCTACTATATAGTACTTTTGTAATTTATCTATGTCAAAATATTGTTCAATAAAACCACAGTTACATCATATGCATGTTACAAGGCTGCAATGTATCACAAACATACATTATTTGTGGGCCCGTATTATGAGACCTGTTTCCTCCATATTGACTTCTCCGGGGTTAGTCCGCTTGTGCTCTCAGTGCCTCATTTCATGTTCGCATGTGTGTTGCTATGTGCTTTGGCAAGTTTCCTCGCCATTATCCCATCCCTTGAAATACGACATGTAACCATATTTCGGATGTAGGAAATCCTGGCAGTGGTAACTAGCCTCTTGTAGTTTGTAAAATAACCAAGACAGTCGTAACTACTCATTTGTCCTGTGTGAAAATGGCAAAAGTTTTGATTTTATATGGGGAAAACACATCAATTTACAAGTAAGAAACTAGTCTACATGTGATCTACATCAACATCTACATCCACACTCCACAAGCCACCTCACGCTGTGTGGGGGAGGGTACCTTGAGTACCTCTATCGGTTCTCCCTTCTATTACGTAGGCTTTCCAAGCGTAATAAGTCTTGAAAGTCTCTTCGGATTAGCAGCCCGATCCTAGAATCATCTTGACTCGATATTGTGTGACATTGAAAGTGCTTTTATCTCACGGGCATGCGTTACCAGTGATATAATTTGATTAGTCTGTGTATTTAAGACACTATTAATAAAACAGTTCGCCTACTGTTTGTAGTTTCTACAATGTCAACATTCAAGTGCGTGAACGACCCAAGTGTTTGCTGTTGAGTTTGTGGAAATTATACCATGTCTAAGCAGAAAGGGGCTAAAACAGACTTTGTGAAAAAAGCTAGCCATGATTATTTTAAAATGGAACGTGGTGACCAGAACTAGAATTTTGCATTATGACGTACTTGGAAAATGAACAGCTCCTCAATAAAAATCGACTCTGATTCCGCAAAAAGAGGTCCTGCGAAACTAAGGTCGCTCTGTTCCTCGATGAGATACACAGCGCAGTGGACAACGGCGCTCAGGCTGATGTCGTGTTCCTTGATTTCAGTAAGACTTTTGACACCGTCCCACAATGCCGTTTAATGAAATTATACGAGCTTACTGAGTATCGGAGCAGACCTGCGATTGGATTCAAGACTTTCGTAGCAAATAGACCTCAACACGTCGCTCTTAACGTAACAGATGTTTAGGTAATATTCGGAGTACCACAGGAAAATATGACAGGGCCGTTGGTGCTCACAATATACCGGGTGATCAAAAAGTGAGTATAAATTTGAAAACCAAATAAATCACGGAATAATGTAGATAGAGAGGTAAAAATTGACACACATTCTTGGAATGACATGGGGTTTTATTACAACCAAAGAAATACAAAATTTCAAAAAATGTCCGATAGATGGCGCTTCATCTGATCAGAACAGCAATAATTGGCATAACAAAGTAAGACAAAGCAAAGATGATGTTCTTCACAGAAAATGCTCAATATGTCCAACATCATTCCTCAACAATAGCTGTAGTCGAGGAATAATGTTGTGAACAACACAGTGAAGCATGTCCGGAGTTATGGTGAGGCATTGGAGTCGGATGTTGTCTTTCAGCATCCCTAGAGATGTCGGTCGATCACGATACACTTGCGAATTCAGGTATCCCCAAAGCCAATTATCTCACGGACTGAGGTCTGGGGATCTGGGAGGCTTATCATGACGAAAGTGTCGGCTGAGCACACGATCATCATCGAACGACCCGCGCAAGAGAACCTTAACGCGTCTAGCAATGGGGTGGAGCTCCATCCTGCATAAACATCCTACGTTCCAGCAGGTGTTCATCAGCCAGGCTGGGGATGATGCGATTCTGTAACATATCGGCGTGCCTCTTGCTCATCACGGTAGCAGTTACAAAACCAGAATCACGCATTTCCTCGATGAAGAAAGGCCCGATTACGGTAGATGTGGTAAATCCAACCCATACCGTGACTTTCTCGTCGTGCAATGGAGTTTCCACGACAGTTCTAGGATTTTCGGTAGCCCAAATTCTGCAGTTGTGGACGTTGACAGATCCTCGGAGAGTGAAATGAGCTTCGTCGGTCCACAACACGTTACTCAACCAATCATCACCTTCCGCCATGTTTTGAAACGCCCACACCGCAAATGCCCTCCGCCACTAAATCGCCAGGTAACAGTTCATGATGCCGATGGATTTTGTACGGATAGCAACGGAGGGTACACCTAAGTGCCAACCAAACAGTGTATGGAATTCCGGTGTGATGTGCGACTGCACGAGCACTGAATTCCCCGTGCATAGACGAACCCGCTACAGTCTCCATTTCTTCCTTAACTGTCTCAGCAGCATTACACCTTGTGCTCGGTCGGCCACTACGAGGTCTATCGTCTAAACAATCCGTGGCTTCGAACTTCGAAATCATTCTCGCCACATCTGAATTTGTCAACGGACCTTTACCCGTTCGAGTCCGCTTCCTATGGCGATAGGATCGTAACGCTGAACTAGCACCCAACATGCTGCGACTGCTGGCGCCTCTGATTCTCTCTCTCATTACAGCTCCTTTTATACACGACTGTCATGCGCAGTTTTGCTGTCCAGCGCCAGCTGTCGGACATTTTGAGAAATCTTTTTTTTTTTTTTTTTGCTCTAATAGAACCCCATCATATCAGTCCAAGCACCTCTCTATCTACATTATTCCGTGGTTCATTAAGGTCTCAAATTTATACTGACTTTTTGATTACCCAGTATATAACTGATCTAGTAGAAAGAGTCGGATGTTCTTTAAGGCTATTCGCAGATGATGTAGTTGTTTATAACAACGTAGATAGTAAGAATTGGCAGAACGACCTGCAGACAATTCATGATGGTGCAGTCTCTGGCAGTTGACACTGAACGTAACATACTGCGCATACATAGGGAAATATATACACTACTGTACAGCTTTACTATCGATGACAAACAGCTGGAGACAGCGTCTGCCGTAATATATCTAGGTATAACTTTCCAGAACGACCTCAAGTGGAATGACCATATACAACAGATAGTAAGAAAAGCAGACACTAGACTCAGATTCATAGGAAGAATCTAAAGGAAATGTGAGTAATCCACAAAAGAAGGCGCTTGTTTGTCCGATACTTGAGTGTTGTTCATATGTCTGGAATCCCCATCAGGTAGGAATGACAGAGGTGATACAAAAGATCCCAACCATATTACTTCCCCCCACATACATCTCGTGTATTGACCAGGAGGAGAAAAGTCGAGAAATTAGAGCCAATACAGAGGCTTACCGACAATCGTTCTGCCCACGAACAATTCGCGAATGGAACAGGGTTAGAGGGATCAGATAGTGGTACCGAAAGTACCCTCCGCGACACAACATCAGGTGTCTGGCCGAGTATGATGTAGATGCAGATGACGGGCGCCAAAGACAGTTTGCTGCTGTTGTGTTGAGGATTGAGAAAAGAAAAGACGGATGATATTTGCGATTCCAGTGGTGTGGAGCTGGCCGAAAAGTCGCCTTAATGATTCATACTTCTGTTTAGTTAACGTTCAGGGAAGCCGTTCCGAAACTAACAAACACATTGTGTATCCAAGCCTTTTTTCAGCCATCAGGACAGTTGCACATGGAGAAGATCTGATTGCTCCTCTTTTTCCAGCTCTTTCAGAGAAAATGGCGGAAGACGATGACGAAAATGAAGCTGACGCATTTATCGAAGATTATAGTGATGTCTACCAGCCTGAATTCGACTTCACTCCACAATTATTCTCTCTGAGTAAATTTAATGTTGTAGTAGGAGATTTAAATTTGCCTCAGGAATCTGCTGAACTACGTGGCTCCCGGGGAAAAACTATGAATCTTCCGGAACCAGTAACACATTACTCATGGTACAGATAGAGAGAAAGACCTAGTGGCTTTATTCTCACACAGCGATTCCTTAGTTTACTGCTGTAACGTGAAAGATTTAATGCACTTCTCTGGCACTGAACAAGATCCTGCCTACTGGAGACTTTTTCTAGGGTCACCAACGAGAATCCGGAAGGCGTGGTACTGCATTATGGGAAAGTGTATGGGCCCATTCCTGTGGCCTATTCAGTTCCACTGAAAGAGTAGTACAAGAACATGAAGGTACTGTTTTCAAGTATCTCATTATGAAGAACACAAGTGGCTAATCTGTTATGACTTCAAAATTATCTGAATAGTATTAGGGTTTACAAAAATGCTTTGCTACGTACACGAATGGGAGATACGGGCAAGGAAAACATATTGGAGTGAGAAATTTTGTCCATAACGGAGAGATTTTGTGCCTGGAACTAGTAATATTTTGCACGGACCGCTTGTAGATGCACACAAAGAAATAAAATCTTGCTTCCACCACTACACACAAAATTGGGTTTGATGTAGCAGTTTTTAAAGGTCCTGCCGCAGGATGGACCCTGCTTTAAGCAACTTTCCCGAGATATTTCTTTTCATCATACGAGACAATTTTTGTTGATCCTCAGATAAAGGACGAAAATTTTGACAAGTCAATGAAAACGAAAGAAAATAACGAATGGTCCGCCGTCCGATCAGTTACTGAATATGTTCAGGGTATAACAAACATCCAAATTGCTAGTCGTTTGCTGAAAATAAGTAGCAAAATTTCGAGAAGATGGGATGTAATATGAGTTTGAAATTCCACTTTTCTTCACTCACTTACGGAAGTTATTTCTAGAATATCCATAGAAAGTTGATTTAAGGACACCTACACCCAGCTAATCACCTTAAAAGAATTTTTAAAATGCTGACTACTGCTATTATTATGCAGAGCCTCTGAACGAGTACCTCGAAAACGGCGAAGTTGGTCGAATGTTAACGTGATACAGTCGTGAGCATGTATGGAGAGATGTAGAAGGACAGTGAAACTACCACTAGGTGCTATGTGGTTGGACGTCCAAGACTCTGTAAAGCAGGATAGATGGTGATCTTTGGCATCTCTATCGAGAGAGCACAATGCTCCTTCATGCACAAGTGTTACGGAGGACACCAGTCATAGTTCGTTGTTAAACATGGAGCTCTGCAGCAGACAACCCTCACGTGTTAACATGTTGAACCAACGCCACCGTCAGTTACAACTGCAAAGGGCATGGGATCATCGGGATTCGACCGTCGATCAATGGAAAAGTATCAGCTCTTCGGGAGAATCACATTATTGCTACACTAGGTAGCTGACAATCTCGACAAACACCGTCATCGAGATGAACGGCGGCTCGAAACGTGCAGCGAGCAACAGGCACAGGGTGGTGGGAGCAATATTATGCAGTTGGAGACTTTGAACTACGCTTCCATGGGAAGACTGCTGCGAATCGCCTACACCCGTTCATGTTTGATGCATTCCCGTCGGCGATTCATCTTTCAGCAGTGTAACTCTTCGTATGTCGGAGCCAGAACCGTGCCACAGTGATTTGAGGAGCGCTAGTTGACGTCTCGGCGCACAAAATCGCCTGATGTAAACCCTATTGGAAAAGTGTGGGTCCCTATTGGGCGTCATCACTGCGTACGCAAATCAGTGTCCCGTTATGTACGTAAATTACGTGACCTGTGCGTAGATTCTAAAGCCGTGTTCAAGTTAGTTCATACATTCTTTGTGTGTTTCCCTTGCGTTATCTAGGCACGGACTCGTGTTTCAGTAACTGTGTTCAACAGCGATTAGAATGGACAGGGACTGTGATTGCAGTGTTCGGATGAGGGCTGAGCTGGCATCGCTTCGCTCACAGCTGCAGGTGGCGCTGACTTAGGTCCTGCAGCTTGAGGCTGTTGCCAACAGGCACCACTGTGGGAAGCCGGAGTTGGGTATCACGGGGATGTCAACCTCGTCCTATCTGTCCCCAGGTCGGTCTGCCGCTGTGGTTGCCCCGGTTGCTGCCCGCAGTGGGGCTGAGCAATCACAGAGGGTGGGCTTATTGGTAGTTGGGAGCTCCAATGTCAGGCGCGTAATGGGGCCCTTCAGGATATGGCTGCTAAGGAGGAGAAGTAATCCTGTGTGCATTCCGGGTGGAGTCATTCCTGCTGTGGAAAGGGTGCTTCCGGATGCCATGAAGAGCACAGGGTGCAGCCAGCTGCAGGTGGTGGCACACGTCGGGACTAATGACGTATGTCGCTTTGGATCTGAGGAAATTCTCTCGGGATTACAGCGGCTATCTGATTTGGTGAAAGCTGCCGGTCTTGCTTACGAGATGAAGGCTGAGTGCACGATCTGCAACATCGTTGACAGAACAGACTGCGGATCTTTGGTGCAGAGCTGGGTGGAGGGTCTGAATCAGAGGCTCAGACAGTTTTGCGACCGTGTTGGTTGCAGATTCCTTGACTTGCGCCATAGCGTGGTAGGGTTTCGGGTTCTGCTGGATAGTTCAGGAGTTCACTACACGTAGATGGTGGCTACAAGGGTGGCGGAGGCTGTGTGGCGTGGACTGGACGGTTTTTTAGGTTAGAAGGCCTCGGGAAAGTACGGGGTGGGCTGCAATCTCAAAGGCTGCATGGCAAATACAGGACGTGCTTGGATCAAAGAACAGTCGAAATTGTAGTTGTAAATTGTTGTAGTTGTGGTGGGAAAGTCCCTGAGCTTCAAGCGGTCATAGAAAGCACAGAAGCTGATATCGTTATAGGTACAGAAAGCTGGCTGAAGCCTGAAATAAGTTCTGCGGAAATTTTTACGAAGTCTCAGACGGTGTTTAGGATAGATAGATTAGGCACAATTGGTGGTGGAGTGTTTGTGTCTGTCAGTAGTGGTTTGTCCTGCAGTGAAGTCGAAGTAGGAACTTTGTGCGAATTGGTATGGGTGGAGGTTATACTTAACAGTCGAACTAAGTTAATAATAGGCTCCTTCTACCGTCCCCCAGACTCCGATGATATAGTTGCTGAACAGTTCAGAGAAAATTTGAGTCTCTTAACAAACAGATACCCCACTCATACGGTTATAGTTGGTGGGGACTTCAAACTTCCTTCGATATGTTGGCAAAAATACTTGTTCAAAACCGGTGGTAGGCAGAAAACATCTTCCGAGATTGTCCTAAATGCTTTCTCCGATAATTATTTCGACTAGTTTGTCCACGAACCCACGCGAATTGTAAATGGTTGCGAAAACACACTTGACCTCTTAGCCACAAACAATCCAGAGCTAATAGAGAGCATCATGACTGATACAGGGATTAGTGATCACCCGTTTCTTCCAAATCCACCAGAAAGAAACGCAAAATAATTTTATTTAAAAAAGCGGATAAAGTGTCACTAGAAGCTTTCCTAAGAGACAATCTCCATTCCTTCCGAACTGACTATGCAAATGTAGACGAGATGTGGCTCAAATTCAAAGATATAGTAGCAACAGCAATTGAGAGATTCATACCTCTTAAATTGGTAAAAGAGGGAACTGATCCCCCATGGTGCACAAAACAGGTACGAACGCTGTTGCAGAGGCAACGGAAAAAGCATGCGAAGTTCAGAAGAACGCGAAATCCCGAAGGTCGGCTAAAATTTACAGACGCGCGAAATTTGGCACGGACTTCAATGCGAGATGCCTTTAATAGGTTCCACAACGAAACATTGTCTCGAAATTTGGTAGGAAATCCGAAGAAATTCCTGGTCGCATGTAAAGTACACAAGCGGCAAGACGCAGTCAATACCTTCGCTGCGCAGTGCCGATGGTACTGTTACCGACGTCTGTGCCGCTAAAGCGGAGTTATTGAACGAAGTTTTCCGAAATTCCTTCACCAGGGAAGACGAATGGAATATTCCAGAATTTGAAACACGAACAGCTGCTAGCATGAGTTTTTTAGAAGTAGATACCTTAGGGGTTGCGAAGCAACTCAAATCGCTTGGTGTGGGCAAGTCTTCAGGTCCTGATTGTATATATGTTTAGGACGGGTGGTAGGGACAGAGCATCGAGTGACATTATACTGAGTGCACTATCCGAAAATTACCTCGAGCAATTAAACAGAGAACCGACTCGTGGAGATAACATCTTGGACCTACTGATAACAAACAGACCCGAACTTTTCGACTCTGTATGTACAGAACAGGGAATCAGTGATCATAAGGCCGTTGCAGCATCCCTGAATATGGAAGTTAATAGGAATATAAAAAAAGGGAGGAAGGTTTATCTGTTTAGGAAGAGTAATAGAAGGCAGATTTCAGACTACCTAACAGATCAAAACGAAAATTTCTGTTCCGACACTGACAATGTTGAGTGTTTATGGAAAAAGTTCAAGGCAATCGTAAAATGCGTTTTAGACAGGTACGTGGCGAGTAAAACTGTGAGGGACGGGAAAAACCCACCGTGGTACAACAACAATGTTAGGAAACTACTGCGAAAGCAAAGAGAGCTCCACTCCAAGTTTAAACGCAGCCAAAACCTCTCAGACAAACAGAAGCTAAACGATGTCAAAGTTAGCGTAAGGAGGGCTATGCGTGAAGCGTTCATTGAATTCGAAAGTAAAATTCTATGTACCGACTTGACAGAAAATCCTAGGAAGTTCTGGTCTTACGTTAAATCAGTAAGTGGCTCGAAACAGCATATGCAGACACTACGGGATGATGATGGCATTGAAATAGAGGACGACACGCGTAAAGCTGAAATGCTAAACACCTTTTTCCAAAGCTGTTTCACAGAGGAAGACCGCACTGCAGTTCCTTCTCTAAATCCTCGCACAAACGAAAAAATGGCTGACATCGAAATAAGTGTCCAAGGAATAGAAAAGCAACTGGTATCACTCAATAGAGGAAAGTCCACTGGACCTGACGGGATACCAATTCGATTCTACACAGAGTACGCGAAAGAACTTGCCCCCCTTCTAACAGCCGTGTACCGCAAGTCTCTAGAGGAACGGAGGGTTCCAAATGATTGGTAAAGAGCACAGATAGTCCCAGTCTTCAAGAAGGGTCGTCGAGCAGATGCGCAAAACTATAGGCCTATATCTCTTACGTCGATCTCTTGTAGAATTTTAGAACACGTTTTTTGCTCGCGTATCATGTCATTTCTGGAAACCCAGAATCTACTATGTAGGAATCAACATGGATTCCGGAAACAGCGATCGTGTGAGACCCAACTCGCCTTATTTGTTCATGAGACCCAGAAAATATTAGATACAGGCTCCCAGGTAGATGCTATTTTTCTTGACTTCCGGAAGGCGTTCGATACAGTTCCGCACTGTCGCCTAATAAGCAAAGTAAGAGCCTACGGAATATCAGACCAGCTGTGTGGCTGGATTGAAGAGTTTTTAGCAAACAGAACACAGCATGTTGTTATCAATGGAGAGACGTCTACAGACGTTAAAGTAACCTCTGGCGTGCCACAGGGGAGTGTTATGGGACCATTGCTTTTCACAATATATATAAATGACTTAGTAGATAGTGTCGGAAGTTCCATGCGGCTTTTCGCGGATGATGCTGTAGTATACAGAGAAGTTGCAGCATTAGAAAATTGTAGCGAAATGCAGGAAGATCTGCAGCGGATAGGCACTTGGTGCAGGGAGTGGCAACTGACCCTTAACATAGACAAATGTAATGTATTGCGAATACATAGAAAGAAGGATCCTTTATTGTATGATTATATGATAGCGGAACAAACACTGGTAGCAGTTACGTCTGTAAAATATCTGGGAGTATGCGTGCGGAACGATTTGAAGTGGAATGATCATATAAAATTAATTGTTGGTAAGGCGGGTACCAGGTTGAGATTCATTGGGAGAGTGCTTAGAAAATGTAGTCCATCAACAAAGGAGGTGGCTTACAAAACACTCGTTCGACCTATACTTGAGTATTGCTCATCAGTGTGGGATCCGTATCAGGTCGGGTTGACGGAGGAGATAGAGAAGATCCAAAGAAGAGCGGCGCGTTTCGTTACCGGGTTATTTGGTAACCGTGATAGCGTTACGGAGATGTTTAATAAACTCAAGTGGCAGACTCTGCAAGAGAGGCGCTCTGCATCGCGGTGTAGCTTGCTCGACAGGTTTCGAGAGGGTGCGTTTCTGGATGAGGTATCGAATATATTGCTTCCCCCTACTTATACCTCCCGAGGAGATCACGAATGTAAAATTAGAGAGATTAGAGCGCGCACGGAGGCTTTCAGACAGTCGTTCTTCCCGCGAACCATACGCGACTGGAACAGGAAAGGGAGGTAATGACAGTGGCACGTAAAGTGCCCTCCGCCACACACCGTTGCGTGGCTTGCGGAGTACCAATGTAGATGTAGATGTAGATACCGATTAGGTTCATTTCAGATTACGCTGATACAATAGTTCCCTACTTAGCAATCATATACAACCGCTCGCTCACCGATAGATCTGTACCTGCAAATTTGAAAATTGCGCAGGACGCACCAGTGTTTAAGAAGGGTAGTAGGAGTAATCCATCGAACTACAGAACTATATCATTGACGTCGGTTTGCAGTGGGGTTTTGGAGCATATACTGCATTCAAACATTATGAATCACCTCCAAGGGAACGATCTATTGATACGTAATCAGCATGGTTTCAGAAATCATCGTTCTTGTGCAACGCAGCTAGCTCTTTATTCGCACGAAGTAATGGCCGCTATCGACAGGGGATCTCTAGTTGATTCCGTATTTCTAGATTTCCGGAAAGCTTTTGACACCGTTCCTCGCAAGCGACTTCTAATCAAGCTGCGGGCCTATGGGGTATCGTCTCAGTTGTGCGACTGGATTTGTGATTTCCTGTCAGAGAGGTCGCAGTTCGTAGTAATAGACGGCAAATAATCGAGTAAAACTGAAGTGATATCAGGTGTTCCCCAGGAAAGCGTCCTGAGACCTCTGCTGTTCCTGATCTATACAAACGACCTGGGTGACAATCTGAGCAGTTCTCTTAGGTTGTTCGCAGATGATGCTGTAATATACCGTCTAGTAAGGTCATCCGAAGACCAGTATCAGTTGCAAAGCGATTTAGAAAAGATTGCTGTATGGTGTGGCAGGTGGCAGTTGATGCTAAATAACGAAAAGTGGGAGGTGATCCACATGAGTTCCAAAAGAAATCCGCTGGAATTTGATTACTCGATAAATAGTGCAATTCTCAAGACTGTCAATTCAACTAAACCCCTGGGTGAAAAAATTACGAGCAACTTCAGTTGGAAAGACCACATAGGTAATATTGTGGGGAAGGAATGCCAAAGGTTGCGTTTGATTGGCAGGACACTTAGAAGATGCAACAAGTCCACTAAAGAGACAGCTTACACTACACTCGTTCGTCCTCTGATAGAATACTGCTGCGCGGTGTGGGATCCTTACCAGGTGGGATTGACGGAGGACATCGAAAGGGTCCAAAAAAGGGCAGCTCGTTTTGTATTATCACGTAATAGGGGAGAGAGTGTGGCAGATATGATACGCGACTTGGGATGGAAGTCATTAAAGCAATGACGTTTTTCGTCGCGACGAGATCTATTTACGAAATTTCAGTCACCAACTTTCTCTTCCGAATGCGAAAATATTTTGTTGAGCCCAACCTACATAGGTAGAAGTGATCATCAAAACAAAATAAGCTGTTCGGGAGTGGAATGGCAGGGAGATAGTATGATTGTGGTTCGATGAACCCTCTGCCAAGCACTTAAATGTAAATTGCAGAGTAACCACGTAGATGTACATGTAGATGTAGATGTACCTACACAAACCTAGCAACAAACTCTCGGACCCCTGATACCCAGAATCAGTGATGTTTTTCTTTCCAAAGATTGACAAACAGGCTGTTAAGCAGGAAGACATGTTTTGGCTCTTCAGTGTCTGTATAATTCTTATGACTATAACGAATTCGCATTTACAAACAAATCATAAAGCTAATATGTATATTATTCTGCTTACAATGTAATGACATTGATGTCTGTATATGTATTGCGCTAGAAGATAAACTTTCTACTGTAGTAGCAATAAAACGTATGTGTGTATGATCAAATGTGAAACTTAAGCAAGTACACCAAAGAACGAAACTCTTCTTTAATAACCATTGACATGAAAGTCTGAAGGCCCTGTTCGCAGTTTTTCTTTGGTTTTCAGCTAAACATGATCCAAAGACGGTGTAAGAGAGAAAATATTAGTCCAAGGTTAAAAATAACCCTACCTCTGGCAGCACATCTGGCGTAAAAGTACACTTATTTGTAAGAACGCTACATTGAAAGATGTGCCTCAACCACAGCTAGATGTAATAAAAAATTTATATATACACTTTTTTCTCAGACTCAAATATGGACTGCACTCATGTATATTCACTAGATTGTAATCCGACGAACAAACCACTTGAACTTCTGTGGCCCGTATTCCATCCTACTTGTTATGTAATCAAAGACAACACAATACTATATCTATTGTATGTAAGAGAAGTTTTTGGCTGAACATATAAACTGATATAAACAGAAGGCTACAGAATGTCAAAAGTACTGTTAACAGTGTAATATCTCCATACAAAAAAAAATTGACATACTTATTCGCTTTCTTATAACTCTGTAATAACTGGCTGCATTCAGGCGAGGTTTAGTAGGCTGCATGTTTATCGACGTAATTGTCCACTTTTTTTTATAACAGCTCATAAATGTATCGGACGCTCTTTAGAACACTCATCTTGTTCCTACGTCTTGAGCCTAGCAGACTGAAGTGATTTGGGGGAGGGAACCAAAAAGCTAGGTCATCGGACCCATCAGAGTAGGGAAGGATGGGGAAAGATGTCGGCCGTACCCTTTCGTAGGAACCGACCCTGCATTGGCCTGAGGCGATTTAGAGAAATCACGGAACATCGGAAGGAAGATGGCCGAGTGCGGTTTTGAACCGACGTCGTCGCGAGTGCAAGTCCATTGTGCCAACCACTGCGCCACCTTTCTCAGTGACTAAAGTGAGACCAGTACGTACTCGCGCCATTGACTTCTTGTTGTATGTAATAAATACGCAACCATGATACTAGAACTATTTAAATATTACGCCATTTCTTATTTAAGATTTATGTTTCTGACACCAATAACCTTAGGAACTTTGGTTTTTTTCAAGCTTTTTTTCTGAAATGTTTCGTGATTTATCTGCCGGTCGAACGATCGAGCATGTAGGTGTTCTATTGTAATTTATTCCAGTACTAAAGTCGAACCTTCTTCTTTGCTGACGTTATCCTTTGAATAAAGTTGCGATTCTGAATCACTGCTTATACATTTTCTTTTATCATCCCCGTCATTAGATATTTCACGTAATGAAGATCAGTATTTTTCAATATTCCGTAGTATTCATGACAAGTCACTTAATCAGGTTACTTAAACTTAATACAATTCATCAATTTTAGTGAACTACATATTTATGTCGAGATCGTTCAGTGCATTGTTCGTGACTCTCCATTTGGTGAAACTGCCATTATCACCTTTGTACATAAACCATGTCGTCTCGATACTGTGTATTATGTAAACTTTCTAATATAATTTCCGATATTAGAATAATTATACAAAAATGGTTCAAATGGCTCTGAGCACTATGGGACTCAACATCTGTGGTTGTAAGTCCCCTAGAACTTAGAACTACTTAAACCTAACTAACCTAAGGGCATCACACACATCCATGCCCGAGGCAGGATTCGAACCTGCGACCGTTGCGGTCGCGCAGTTCCAGACTGAAGCGCCTAGAACCGCTCAGCCACAGTGACGGCCGAAGAAGTTGTCCCCTCTGATGTTGTCTCCACAGCTCACTCAGTTGTTTCACTGGGATCAGTCTTTTCTGTTGTTGATGAAGTAGGTACTGTGTTGCTGAACGGAACTTCTTGGCAGACACACATGGGTCTGTACCGGCAGACGCGACAACGACGGGGAGAACCAGAGCACTTGTAAACGGTAACACTTTCGGAAGCAGGTGAATACTCTTTATCATTTGACAACCTGCTATAGCCACACCACATGGGTGACACTTGTCACCATGTCAAATGAGTCGATGGTCGACACCAAACTCATGACAATGAAACGTCCTCTCTGGATTTTGCTAACACATGGATATTACCACACGTAGATTGAATATTCCAGAAACAGTGAAGAGTGTCGTGTGTACACAGTTCCAAGTCGCAAAAGTCACATTTATAGAGTCAGTGAGTTTGGACGCAGTAAGCGCCAGCGTCTAGGACACAGCAGTTGATGAAGGAACAGTATTACTTAGCCTATGAGTGGCCAGTGCTACATCTGATAGATGAGTAGCATGAGTAGCAGTCTTACAAATGTCACACACCCACACCCACCACACACACACACACACTTATATATATACACTCCTGGAAATTGAAATAAGAACACCGTGAATTCATTGTCCGAGGAAGGGGAAACTTTATTGACACATTCCTGGGGTCAGATACATCACATGATCACACTGACAGAACCACAGGCACATAGACACAGGCAACAGAGCATGCACAATGTCGGCACTAGTACAGTGTATATCCACCTTATGCAGCAATGCAGGCTGCTATTCTCCCATGGAGACGATCGTAGAGATGCTGGATGTAGTCCTGTGGAACGGCTTGCCATGCCATTTCCACCTGGCGCCTCAGTTGGACCAGCGTTCGTGCTGGACGTGCAGACCGCGTGAGACGACGCTTCATCCAGTCCCAAACATGCTCAATGGGGGACAGATCCGGAGATCTTGCTGGCCAGGGTAGTTGAGTTACACCTTCTAGAGCACGTTGGGTAGCACAGGATACATGCGGACGTGCATTGTCCTGTTGGAACAGCAAGTTCCCTTGCCGGTCTAGGAATGGTAGAACGATGGGTTCGATGACGGTTTGGATGTACCGTGCACTATTCAGTGTCCCCTCGACGATCACCAGTGGTGTACGGCCAGTGTAGGAGATCGCTCCCCACACCATGATGCCGGGTGTTGGCCCTGTGTGCCTCGGTCGTATGCAGTCCTGATTGTGGCGCTCACCTGCACGGCGCCAAACACGCATACGACCATCATTGGCACCAAGGCAGAAGCGACTCTCATCGCTGAAGACGACACGTCTCCATTCGTCCCTCCATTCACGCCTGTCGCGACACCACTGGAGGTGGGCTGCACGATGTTGGGGCGTGAGCGGAAGACGGCCTAACGGTGTGCGGGACCGTAGCCCAGCTTCATGGAGACGGTTGCGAATGGTCCTCGCCGATACCCCAGGAGCAACAGTGTCCCTAATTTGCTGGGAAGTGGCGGTGCGGTCCCCTACGGCACTGCGTAGGATCCTACGGTCTTGGCGTGCATCCGTGCGTCGCTGCGGTCCGGTCCCAGGTCGACGGGCACGTGCACCTTCCGCCGACCACTGGCGACAACATCGATGTACTGTGGAGACCTCACGCCCCACGTGTTGAGCATTTCGGCGGTACGTCCACCCGGCCTCCCGCATGCCCACTATACGCCCTCGCTCAAAGTCCGTCAACTGCACATACGGTTCACGTCCACGCTGTCGCGGCATGCTACCAGTGTTAAAGACTGCGATGGAGCTCCGTATGCCACGGCAAACTGGCTGACACTGACGGCGGCGGTGCACAAATGCTGCGCAGCTAGCGCCATTCGACGGCCAACACCGCGGTTCCTGGTGTGTCCGCTGTGCCGTGCGTGTGATCATTGCTTGTACAGCCCTCTCGCAGTGTCCAGAGCAAGTATGGTGGGTCTGACACACCGGTGTCAATGTGTTCTTTTTTCCATTTCCAGGAGTGTAGTAACGCACAGCAACAAGGGAATCAGTACGTACAGAAAACACACTACCTCAATTCCTATCGCAATGAACCGTATAGAAATGACTATCATGACAGACGTAAAAGTAATGAACACAATTTTCAGCGTACGTTTAATAACAGTCGGTCTTATCAGCAGCAAAATCATCCACAACAACATATCATGAATGAACCAGACAGTAGATATCATCTCGAACATAATACGTCAGGAAGAAATAACAGAACAGTACAAATAGTTGAAATGCCACAGCATCCTACTGAAAATAATAGCGCGTCAGATAGAATTTGGCTAGATACAGTACAGGTTGCATCTTCAAGTAACGTAAGCACTACTTTTGACACGCAGAATGTTGTTCACGAAAATGTTATTACTTTTGATGACATCCGATACACACTTTTGCATTGAAAGACAGAATCACAACGTACGTAGACGACATTCTTATTGCAGAAGCTAACTGGTCTGAGCACAATCTGATTCTTGAACAACTGTTACGAACTTTTCGTGCAGAAGGACTCACAGTTAATCTCAGTAAATCGCACTTTGGTAAAACTTCTATAAAATTTCTTGGACATATAATATCAGCAGAGGGCATTACGCCTGACCCGAAAAAACTTCAAGCTTTACGTGACATTACTGTTCCTACGACGAAGAAACAACTACGCAGCTTTTTGGGTTTAATTAACTTTTTTCGTAAATTTATTCATTACTCTGCTTTAGACACCCCTATATTATGTCAACTGACAGGTAAAAACACTATTTGGTCCTGGGATAAGCAAGCACATTCTGAATTTATGAACCTGAAACATGCTTTGTTGCGTGCACCACTTTTATCTCACCCAGATCTTACTAGAAATTTTTCCATTGCCACCGACAGTTCTAACACCGCTTTAGGCTACACATTTTTGAGGGAGTTGAAGAAGATGGTTCTACAGTAATTAAAAACATCACCTTTGCGAGTCGCATTCTGTCACCTGCTGAACGCAATAATTCTGTTACAGAACTTGAAACATTATGTGTTGTATGGGCATTTACGAGATTTCGGCAATTCCTTTATGGAAGCCATACGACCATAGAGCGATACAGTTTTTACTTTCCGCCAAGTTTACACACGACAGTTTAAGCAGATGGATACTTTAGTTGCAGGAATTTAATTTTACAATTGTTCACATTCCCGGCACACAAAATATTGTACCAGACGCACTATCCCGTTCTCTCAGCAACAATCAGCAAGACATCGCAACCAACTTCTGCAATGCAAATTTCAGCGTCATGTACATTCAACGAGTTGCATTTGAAAATTTCGTTTCGTCGTCATTACAAGACATAGCACAAGAGCAGAGTAAAGACAACGTGTGGAAAGAAATGAAACACCGTTGGCAAGATAGGAATAATGTTACCATTAGAAACCATTACACTGTACGCAATGCCATTCTGTTTCGCCGTTCTCACCCTTTTAGCAACAATTGGTTATTATGCATTCCAGGCGAACTTGATAACAAATTAATCTGGTATACTCATTTAAGTTACGCACATTACGGAGCCAGAAAATGTTTTCTTATATTGAGACAGAACTGTTATTTTACCAACATGGAGAAACGTATTCGACGAGTTTTAGCGTCACGTAAAATCTGCCAGAAAGCTGAATCAGACACGACTTCACATATTCCTCCATTACATCCCATTTTACCTGTTAAATTGAGACCTATGGCCGCTGTAGACATTTTTGGTCCGATTCCCAGAACTAATAGAGGTTTTTGCTACATCTTTGTCGCTGTTGAACTCACTTCAAAATTTGTTACCTTCACTCCGTTACGCAAAGCTACTGCTAAAACTGTTTCGAAAGCATTTGTAAAACATTTTCTATTTCATGTAGGGTATATGTTGGAAGTAATTTCCGACAATGGATCACAGTTTCGATCTGCTATATGGACACGTATGTTACGAGCTAGAAACATTTCTCCGATCTATATATCCAGGTACCATGCTTCTTCGAACCCTTGTGAACGATTAATGAAAGAAATTGGTAATGTGTGTAGAATATACTGCCATAAAAAACATGTTTATTGGGACACGCACCTACTCTCATTCCAGGATGTAATTAATTCCATACCAAATGAATCTACTATGCTATCTCCGTCTGTTATACTGAAAAATGTTGAACCACCTAACAAAATTAAAGAATTAGTAACATTTCCTACATCTCGTCGACTACGACACCATGAAATAATTGACATTGCGCTGAACAACATCAAACGGCCCGCAGAGCGCCAGAGAAGACAGCAAAAACAGGTTTGTACACGCGTGACTTTCACATTGAACAGAAGATATTAGTGCGTACACACTGTATATCGAACAGAGGAAAGAGAAGATGCAGTAAATTTGAGCTTTATACGCAGGTCCATATAGAATTCGCAGCATTCCTCACCCCAATGTAGTACACGTGGAAACTTTGAGAACCAGAAAAAGTATGGGCAATCACCATGTCTCCAACATCAAACCGTGTATTGAATGAACATACTTTATGATTTATCACACTGTAATGCCATTTCCTAATTTTTTTATGACCACTTATGCAATTATATTTATGTGACTACTAACTGATGATTAACGTATTTTTTCTTGGCAAGTACCCGGCAAGGTAAGGTTAGCAAGTCGCTTTTCTTGTCGTTACACATCAGACTGTGCTCACTTTTCCAGATATACTTACGTATTTTATGAATAATTATGCAGTTCTATCTAGTGACATATTAATTTTATGTAATTCTCTCTCCATTAAAGTCTTCAATTCTCGCCTCTATTAACTACACAACATACAAGCTGAACACAAAGAAAGTCATTTCTTGTCGTTATATATCAGACTGTGCATATTTTCTATTTTTCATGTATGTATGATTGTTTTACTATTTTGTTCGTATGCATTATGAAATATTTAAGATGTAACAAACACTAGTTGACTTTGACATTTTGCCTTATGATATCTCAACATCGTGACTACTTTACTTTTTTTTTTTTTTTTTTTTGCTGCTACATTGTGATACTCTGTGTACATTTTTGCCTCTGAACACTGTCTATGTTTTTGACATATTACGTTTTCTGTCATGCTATGCTGTGTGCTCAATTGTGTTACTATAAACCAGTTTTTATTTAAGGGGTATATGATTTAAATACAAGACATTAACCATTGTTCATCATTTTCAGAAAGCAATAACGTATAAAAGAAATAAATGAAAGAAACACAGTGGATTACTATGAAATGGGAATTTCACCTTCGGAATGAACGAAAAAAGATGCAGTACCTCGTCACGAAGAGTAAATGGATCAGAATTAACAAGCATTAACGAGAATGTACTATTCACATCGTAGAATTGCAGTCTTAACTATTTTTTTCTTTCAGAGTACGAGGCGATTGTTGCAGGCTGTCAGACAGAACTACACATCTTAGTTTTAGTGAAGAAATATGCTAGAAATAAGGAAGTGTATACTATGAATAGTTGTATGATGAAGTGTCTTTTTGCAGATGATAATGAATGGTGATGAATAGCGATGAAGAGTATGCTACTATGGATTATGAAGCTTTTCTTTGCAGGTGATGATAATAATGGAGTTATAGTGATATGGATAATGAAGTTTTTCTTTGCAGGTGATGATAGTAATGATAATGAAGTTCTTCTTTGTAGATGAAAATAATGATGAAGTTCATATATTTACTGTTAGTTAAGAAATGCTATGTCGTTATTTAGGTATTTGTTGCAGTTCCTTTTGACTGTATGTCTTATGTCGCATGTTATGATGACTGAAGGTTTTGGAAAGGACAACTAGGTAACATATATAATTAATACACATTTCATTACCTGTTAATTCGAAGTTCACTACTCTTCAGCATAATATGTGTTTCTTCTTTCAGTTTAATAATCCATTTTGTATTTTTTGCAGGAGAAATTATTCATGAAATTAATGTGCTATAAGCAGTTGATAATTAAACCAGTGTCATTTATGAATGGGATCACATATACTCTACTTGTTTCATAACCTTGCTACAGTTGACTCATGACGAATGACGTTACACATCTTCATTTGCAGCAGTAACTCAAAAGCAAATATTGTTATGCCCCAGTAATTAATTATCGATTCCAACTCAATGCATTGCTAGCACAAAAAAAAAAAAATTATTACCAGTCCCAAATAATGCTACCAGTTTAAGAGAGTTCTGAGTAATACTGAATAATGTTTCCTAGTCACAGACCTTGAATAATAGTTACAGTATGTTGCATTTTCAATTTGTCCTATGTCACTGGCATGATCAGTTCTGAGTAATACTGAATGATGCTTTGTAATAATGCATAAATACTATGCCAATATTTTCTGTAAATAATATTTTTGTTATACTCTATAAATGCTATGCCAATAATTGACTCTCATTTTGAATGATAACTTCTGAATAATACTGAATAAGGTTTTATAAAAATTTAAGAATATTTTGTAACTGGCCAATGAGAGCCAATAATTATTTTAAATATGTCATATGTCACTTTAATGATGAAAAATGTTTTGAAATATTCAATACTTGCTATATGTTTAGTTACTGGCCAATGAGTGCCAATGATTACTATAACTAAGTGAATTATGTTAATACTATGCCTTTCATTAGCTCCATTTTGAATGATGACTTCTGATGGTTTGTAACTGGTCAATGAGTGCCGATGTTCACTGTAATCAGATGATTTATGAAAATTATTCTGTAATACTTCATACATGGTACAGAAATGTTCAGTAACTGGACGATGAGTGCCACCCATTACTCAAATCAGTTGTTAGACTAGATTGATTCTCAATGAAGACTTGTGTGTGACTTAATGTCCTTCACCTTCTGACCTAGTTACCGGAAGTTACTGCAATATCCGTTTGTTCTGTCTATCCTCATGATCATGCAGCAATATATTTGGTTTTTCCACTAATTCTACATTGGTGTACCTTACAGAAACGTGATGTTGACACGACATGCTGTCCACCACCTTGAGCGATGGAGATGTTATTATGGTCCCACTGTTTGGTGTACCTAACGTACTACCACAATGATAACATGGAGTATTACTACGACATTTCAGTGTCTTGGCTACACTGATTACTACTTCAAGGAAAAGAACTTCAGATTGTCTCACTTGGTGTTGTGCTTCTGTAGAAAGATATGGACTTTCAATGCAGCTGCGTGCAACCTAAAGTGCTACAACCATGATGCAATACTTCCCTTTCCTATCCTAGTTCTTGTAAAACAGTAAAAAAAGTATATACAGTGCGTGTGCACTTTTGTCATTTTATTAATATGGTTAGTACTCATTCCGTATACATTTGTCATTTCCTGATATGTTCACTACTACAGTGAATGTGCACTTTATGTCATTTGTTGATATGATTTGTACTCATTCCGTATACATTTTTTGATTTGCTGATATGTTCTGAACTACAGTGCGTGTGCACCTTTGTCATTTGTTAATATGATTTGTACTCATTGTGTATACATTTTGTCATTGCATGATATGTTCTGTACTCAGTGCATGTGCACTATATTATATTTCATGTTCTGCACTTATATATATGTATATATTCTGTGCTTGTAAACTTAGTCAATTAGGAAAAATTTGTTGCTCATGGCCATTCCAATTGACTCACCATCGCTGCCAAATTTTTGCCCCCCAGTGGAGGGTTATGTAAGACGTATGCGTTGCTGGCGATGGGCGAGGCATGACAGAGTCTCTGACCAGAGAGTAGTATGTAGTTAGTTGTTGCTTGTCGTCAGTCAGCAGTAGCGTTCAGTTGTCTGCGGTAGTCTTGAGTAGTCTGCGTTAGTCTGCAGTAGTCGGCGCGTGCCTGCGCGGGTCGGCAGTCTCCTCTGGTCGGGACTTTGGAGGCTGAGTATTATTGTAGAAGGTAAACAAGCAGCCTTGAGCATATCTAGTAATGTATATTAACTGTCATTAATTTCTTTAAAAAAAACCAATAATAATTTTTATAATATAAAGTAATTTTTAAAGACAAGCATTCATTTCAATTTAAAGAATATTTCCAATGCATGATCATTCCTTTCAAGAATCAGAAAAAAGTATACGCCAACATTGCACGAAGTTGTGCCGAAAAATTTCTACATAAGAGTAGATATATCCGCAGTTTTTATTGAGGTAAGAATTTTTCCTTTTTTATTCAGAATACAGGGCCGAGGCGCGGCGCTGCTGCTGTCATAAAATTTACCAGGTTACTGATTTTTTTTTTATTCTTTCGGTGTTTATGAATTTCTTCTGTTTCGAACTTAACATTAAATGAGAAAAGAATTTTGTGGGTACATTAAATGTGAATGCGTTTCTGCACAGAGATCATAAATAGGAGCCAATTTTGTGGGGAGGTTATATTTGGTTCTTGGTTCCTTTAAATTATTTTGTGGGGAGGTTACAACATTCATCACTCGAGTCAAAATGACAGCTCCGCACTCACACTGCCCTTTCACCCCATGTGTACGTGGTGCTACCGCAATCTCTATATGTGCATATCGCTTTACCATGACTTTTGTCATCTGAGTGTATTTACAAATTAGTTACAGGGAAGCTACATCCAAATGTGTACCAGCTGACAAGCATGATGTGCGAAGATTGAAAAGTGTGACACATGGCACTTAGAACATGCTTGGGATGGTGAATTTGACGCTTAAAATAGCCATAAATGTTTTAGGAGGAAACAAATTTCAAATCTGAAGAAGGGAAGAAACGTCCGTTACAATAGTTTAGTAGGAACATATTTCCTCACAAGAGACTTAGTGGTCATTACCGATATTGATAGACAGTTAGAAGTGACTGAGAGTAATATACCCTTGTGGAAAGTACACGACGATAAGATACTGAAAGAGCAAACGAAACCACGAAATGTTACTGGACAATTGGGAGCACGAATTGGCCATCAGGACTATAGGAATGTAATAAATGAGAAGAGACAATGGGACGAGTTGCAGCAAAGGAATTTCTAATGGTGGAACATTGTCAGCGAGAATTACGGACCAATGCAGTTGTTAGGTGGCGAAAGAAAAAGCAAGCTTCGCGGCCGAAAGGAAACAATCGGATCAAGGGACGCGAAGGTCATGTGGAATCGAATAAAGGAATACTGCATTACTGCAGAAGGCGAAGTAATGATAGTGTCGAAACAGAAGCCCTACTACCAATCATACAAGGAGAATGAATTATAAATGATATGAATGCGAGCGAAGAGGAGTGTGATATAAGATCTGTACTGAATCAATATGCTGGGAAAAAACAGTAAGATGTAGAAACCTCAGACGTGGTCCAATATAATAATGCTCACATCGCGCAAGTCACGCACGCTTCGCGAACAGGGGACATAAAATGACACGGAAAACATGAATGATAAAAGTTATGCCGTCCGGAGTGGCCGAGGGGTTCTACGCGCTACAGTCTCGAACCGCGCGACCACTACGGTCGCGGGTTCGAATCCTGCCTCAGGCATGGACGTGTGTGATGTCCTTAGGTTAGCTAGGTTTAAGTAGTTCTAACATCTAGGGGACTGATGATCTCAGAAGTTAAGTCCCGTAGTGCTCAGAGCCATTTGAACCATTTTTACAAACGTTCTGTTGTGCAGATCTGAAAATGGTTCAAATGGCTCTAAGCACTATGGGACTTAACATCTGAGAAAATCAGTCCCCTAGAAGGTAGAACTACTTAAACCTAACTAACGTAAGGACATCACACACGTCCATGCCCGAGGCAGCATTCGAACCCGCGACTGTAGTGGTCGCTCGGTTCCAGACTCATGCGCCAAGAAACGCTCGACCACACCGGCCGTTTGTGCATATCTCATTGTGCTTCATTTAAAGGGTGACAGATAGTCATTTACTGATACTATGAGGCATATACATCCGGTATCAGCAGAACATAATGGTCAAATTATGCACTGAGGTGACATAAGTCATGCGGTAGCGATATGCACAAATCCAGATGGCGGTAGTGTCACATACACAAGGTATGAAAGGGCAGTGCGCTGTTGAAACTGTCATTTGTACTCATGTGATGCAGGTGAAAGGGTGTCCGATGTGGTTATGGTCGCACGACGGGAATTAACGAACTTTAAACGCTGAATGGTTGTTGGAGCTAGAAGCCTGGGACAATCCATTTCGGATTTCGTCAGGGAATTTAATACATAGAGATCCACAATGTCAAGAATGTCACGAGAAAACCAAATTTCAGGTATTACCTCTCACCACTAAGAACGCAGTGGCCAACGCTCTTCACTTAAGGACCGCGAGCAGTGGCGTTTGCAATAGTTGTCAGTGCTAACAGACAAGCAACATTGCATGAAACAGACCCTGAAATCAGTGTGGGACGTCCAACGAACGTATCCGATAGCACAAAGCGCCGAAAGTTCGCGTTTATGGCCACGAGACGCCATCACGTGCAGCACCTCTCCTTGGCTCGTTATCTTATCGCCTGGACCCTAGACGACTGGAAAACCTTAGCCTGGTAGTTTGTCAGCAGTTCTGAATACCACATGTGGCATCGGATTGTCGTGGATGAGAATCACTTTGTCCACATTTTGTATCCTTCGACGCCTTCGTCTGATGGCAGCCCAGAAGGCCGCTAACATCACTTTCCTGACCGATGGGTCTCAACAGATTTTTTTTTTTTTTTTTTTGAGCTCCAGGAGATCTTCACACTCCTTGGAGTACCGATCCAGATGATTCAGTGAAGACATCATTCGTTTGCCTTTCATCATGTTATCCGACGCTTAGCAGCAGGAAACCTTCCCATCCTTACCTTAGGATCTGTGAATGGTATAAAATGGGCATATCACACTCGTACTAAGGGTTGCACTGACTAATGTAGTAAAGGAGACCGAGAGAAAGCAAAATTGTAGGTATACGTCAATAGGCAGAAGACATACTATTAAAATAGAAGTGTATGGCATAAACTTTGAACTAAATTTAGGTGAGGTGTCCTCCTATTGAATACCAAATCATCATGTTAGCGTGCGCAGTGATGACTTGGCTCTGGATCATTACTTGAATTTATTATGCCTGGGATGTTCAAGCGCATGGGTTTCCTCAGGATAATATTACCATCATCAAGGATCGTCAAAGTTATCAGTATCACCTGAAAGTTGGTAACGTAAGTAAATCTTAGAACTATTCATGAAACCTTAGTAGCACAAAGAGAGCTGATTTGAAGGTTGTTCAACAAGACAAGGATAAACAATAGCAGCTAAATATTAGTAAAACGAATTGTAATATGTTGATAAATGGGGTCACACACAATGTGGAAAGGTTGCAAGTAACGAGATCCATAAAATCATAAAGTAAAGAATCCTTAACTTTGTATGAGAATTTAGCAAAATATTGTTCGGAACCTTGGACGAGGAGAATGTCGCTTATTACAAAATGCACATGCATATGATCGAATCTAGATCAGAACAACTGTGGAAATTATCAAAGAGCAAGTGACTGTAATAAATTCCCCTTGTCTGGTCTGAACTGGATGGTAAATTCGATCGCCAGAATTGGGAAGTTGCTTAAGAATAGTATGACAGAAATGGAACAGTTCACACGTACTGTCTGAGAACTACAGACGTGACTCTGAAAAGAACTACACCTCATTGAGCGAGATAAGTATAGAATATGAACAGTTAGTGAGTGCTGTAGTTCACACACAGAAAGACCACCTGCACCACATGTAGTAAATTCACTAGAGAATGTTAAATACCTAAGGTTAATCCAAGCTGAAGAGAGATGTAAGGTTTCCATTATATCTAATTGTAGATTTTACAGGTATAGTCTATTGAATGTCATGGATCTTGATGTTTAAGGATATTTAATTGATATTCCCTTAAGTGAGAATTCTAGACAATTAAAATTTTATGTTGACCATTTGTTACAACAGCAGGTAAGGAACAGAAATTATGTAAGGAGAGAGACGAAAGGAAGAAAATTTATAATGAAACTTTTGTGGAAATTACGATTTATGACCGAGAAAAGTGAAAAGACCTTACAACGAGACAGGCATTATCCTAATAATTGTATTAAATAAAAACTAATTCATTAGTTATAAGTTAATGGACACATTTATGTGCCAACAAATGGTTGTATGTAGTTTCTAGTGAGGAAGATAATACCACATTTTGTAATACGTGTTCATTTCAAGCTGTTGAAGTAAATGAAATCTGGATGAATGGTGAAAGGTAGGGTCCTCTTATATTCAGTTGGACAAAGTGGTACAACAAACTATAATTGGAAAGAAGTAATACCAAATATGGCTTTGAGCACAGATGTTGTGAGGGCCTGGAAACAAACATTACTGCCTGACAGGTACGATTATATTTGACTTTGAAATATGTAACATCGAATCTGTTGATTTAAGAATACCCGTCAAAAGAGTAGAGAAAATTTCCAAAACCATAGGTAAGGAGTAGATCGAAATGGAAAGCCAAGAAAGGGTCTAAAAATGTCCCATTGCTACATATCCTAAGTAAAACCTTAGTTATAATAGATGTTGTATCTTTGCGTTGTTCCGAATGTGATTGTTGCAACATTTGTATAAGAATTAATTTGATGATATTTGAGGTGGTGACTACTGTTTTCTCTTTCTAAGAGGACGACTGTAGTGAGTTCATCAGAGAAATCGAATTACCGTTGCGAGAAGGAGGACAAATGACAAAATAGTGACGTAAGAAAGACTTCGTAGAGAAACAGATGACAGAGTAATCCCAAGAAACTGACGATAGTGAACAAAATGTAGCTGCGTTCTTTCAAGATCATATAAACAATCCATGTACAACTTTTATTGTGCTACTGCTACTCTGTGTAGGGCCCTTTAATGTATTTCTGCGGGGAGCTGTCAGGGCCGGGACTATTTTAGTTAAAATTGAGAAAATAAGTGGGGCTGTTCCACTGGGGCTTCTTCGAAGACGCCAATGGGTGTGCGGAGCACGAGAAACAAGAACGGAGCAAAGCCGAGTAATTTTAAACGAGAACGCCTTCCGAAGCAAATTTTTAGGTTAGAGGGTCTAGGGAAACCACAGAAATGGCGTCCGTCTAAATGGGGGCAGGTTAAAACACAGAAAGGTAGTTGCAGAAACGATCGGTGTTGTAAATGTGAATTGTCATAACTGTGTTGGGAAAGAACCAGAGTTCCAAGCCCTAATAGAAAGGACTGAAGCTCAAATAGTTACAAGTTCGAAAAGCTGGATAAAGCCGGAAATAAGTTTAGCAGAAATTATTTCAAATGATTTAACAGTGATCAGAAAGGATATATTAAATATTCTTGCGATGGCGTAATTATTGACGTCAGAAGTTGTTTACCTTGTAGTGAAATTGAACTAGATATTTCCTGCGAAGTAGTATGTCGGACTAAACTATTAATTGGATCGTCTTACCGACCATCCGACTCAGAACATATATTGCTGAACAATTCAATGAAAACTTGAGTCTCATTCCAATAGGTACGCCAGTCATGCAATTGTAGTCGGAGATGACTTAAATCTACCATCGATATGCTGGAAAAATTATACATATAAAGCCGGTGACAGGCACACAACGTCATCCGAAATTGTATTGAAAATTATTTTCAACATGTAGTTCATGAGCCAACTCGATGCATAAATGGTTGCGAAAGCATACTTGACCTCTTAGAAGCAAATAATCCCGTACCAATTGGGAGTATAATGACGAATACAGGGATTAGCGACCACAAGGCGGTTTCTGCTAGGCTGAATACCGTAACACCCACAACCATCAAAAGGAAACGCAAAGTACATTTGTTTATAAAAGCTGATAAAAATGCTCTTCATGCCTCTTTAAGAGGCAGTCTCCACTCTTTCCGATCTGATCATGTTAGCGTAAAAAAGATGTGGATTGATTTCAAAGAGATAGTATCGAAGGCTGTTGAGAGATATGTACCTCATAAAGAAATAAGTGATGGTAGGGGACCTGCATGGTACACAAAACGGGTGAGATCGCTGTTGCAGGAGCAACGAAAACAGCACTCCAAATTTAAAAGAACGCAAAATCATCAAGATTGGCAATGTTTTGCAGAACTTCAAAATATAGCCTGTACTTCAGTGCGAGATGCTTTTAATAATTTCCACAACGAAACTCTGCCTCGTGATCTGGCAGAAAACCCAAAGATATTCTGGTCACACATAAAGCACATCAGTGGCAAGATGCAGTCAATACCTTCACTGCGCAATAACAACGGTGAAGCCACTAATGACAGTACCACTAAAGGAGAGTTATTAACTACTGCTTTCCGAAACTCCTGCACCAAAGAAGACGAAGTAAACATTCCTCAGTTCCAATAAAGAACAACTACGAAAATGTGAAACGTAGGAGTAGATAACCCCGGTGTAGTAAAGCAGCTTATATCACTTAATAAAGGTAAGCCTCCGGTCCAGATTGTATACCAATCAGGTTCCTTTCAGATTACGCTGATACAATAGCTCCATATATAGCAGTTATATACATCTGCTCGCTCACAGAAAGTTTCGTACCTAAAGACTGGAAAATTGTTCAAGTCACATCAATACCCAAAATGGAAATAGGAGCAATCCGCTGAATTACAGGCCCATATAACTAACGTCAATTTGCAAGAGGGTTTAGGAACATATACTGTACTCGAACATTGTGAAGTACCTCGAAGAAAACGATTTGTTGACATATAGAACGAATTCAGGAAACATAGTTCTTGTGAAACACAACAAGCTCTATATACTGAGATAGTGGTGAGTGCTATTGACAGGGGATGTCAAATTGGTTCCATATTTTTAGGTTTCCAGATCGCTTTCGCCACCGTTCCTCACAAGCGTCTTCTAACCAAACTGTGTGCCTATGGAATATCGCCTCAGTTGTGCGACTGGATTCGTGATTTCCTGTCAGAAACATCACAGACCTGCCCTGTCAAAGTCTACGAGCGCCACTTCCCGCCTCAGCGACCAGGGCAAATAGCAAGCCGATACCCCAGGAAAGCAACATTAGCGAAGTGTATAATCCATCGTCTTGGTATTATCTGGTAATTAGTTTATCACTAAGTGTATGTGGTTTTTTTTAGGAGTAGTCTGAACTTTACTTCTTACTCATTGAAGGCGTTGTGTCCCAAACTCGAAGGCAAATTTAAATACCCTGACGGAAAAAATGTCACAATACCAAGAATAATTAATGTGGAGGACGGTGGAGCTGTTGTGTGATGATGCTCCATATGGGTTCGATTGGAGACAGATGTGATGATAGAGCAGGCTGGGGCAACATGTCGACACTTTGTAGAGCATGTTGAGTGAAAACAACTGTATGTGGGAAATACACCCTGGAACGCTGTTCATGAACGGCAACACAATAGGTTCAATCTACAGGTTGACGTACAGATTTGCTGTCAGAGTGCGTTGGATAGCCGTAAGAGAACTCCATCTGATATATGAAATCGCATCGCAGACCATAACTCTACGTATAGGTACATTGCGTCTAGAAAGTGGACAGGTTGGCCGCAGGCCCTCAAATGATGTCCCAGTAACCAACACACAGCCGTCACTGGCAAAGAGACAGAACCTGCTTTCACCAGAAAACACGACAGACTGCCACCGCGCTGTCCAATGGTTTGGGCACAGCGGAATGCACGCTACAAGGCGTCTGGCTCAGAGCTGTCCTTGAAGTAACAGATTTATAACAGCTTTCTATGGCGCCATGATGTCAACCGCTGCTGAAATATGCCCCAGAACTACACGCCGAACGTATGGTCTTCGTAGTGCCACGTAGCCATCCAGAGACCGATCTTCTTGCGACTGTTTAATCTCGTGACGACCGACGTCAGCAGTAGCGCAGAGTGGCTACGTTCCTGCCAAGTTTTTCTACAGTATCGGAGACGGAGCATCCAGCTTCTAGTACTATATTACACGACCTCGTTCAAACCTAGTCACCATAAACGCGTTCTTGACTAACAGCAGCACACCGTGTCCACTATCAAAAGTAACTAGTGCTCACGGCTGCTACAGCGTGTATTTAGAGTAGCTCTGATGTCTCACAACTATTTCTTGGTGTTGCGACTTTTTCCGCCAGTGAAGGTTAGCCGAGGCTGGCACGATGCCGTGTGGTATATTTTGGAAAATGGTACGCCTAATAGTGTCGATACCTATTGCTTCAGAAGGGATTCTCATTGCAGTTTTTCTAATTTCACGTGCTGTAACGTGGTTTAAGTACTAAGGATCAGGGTCATTTAGCCTTAATTTTCTTTCAGAAAGTAGTTATTATTAGCAATTGGGCTGATTAAAGCTGAAAAAACTTGTTCACCTTGTCAGCTGGCATTTTCTGTCCTTCACCCAAGCTACGGAGAATCTTCCACGTAATCTAAGCTCTCGTACAGTGCCACCTAAGGTATGCCATATTTTTGCATTGCAGACTTATTGCTTTCCCCGGTTGAGCAATTTTCTGTATCCTTCGTAGCACCAGCTAGCATCATACTTGTGGATGAATATTTGACATAACTGAAATTTTGTATTATTCGTATATGAGCCAAGAACTTATTAGTAAGTTTCGGGATCTTTGCTCAGTTGTTGGTTCACTGATTATTTGATGTTACAGCGTTTATGAGCACTACGCTCCAGAGATCCACGGTCAATATGATTAATGTTCCCATAAGCTGCGTGGCCGGCCACAGGTGGCCGAGCGGTTCTAGGCGCTACAGTCTGGAACCGCGTGACCGCCACGGTCGCAGGTTCGAAACCTCCCTCGGGCATGGATGTGTGTAATGTCCTTAGGTTAGTTAGGTTCAACTGGTTCTAAGTTCTAGGGGACTGATGACATCAGATGTTTAGTCCCATAGGCTCAGAGCCATTTGCGCCAGTACTATTTGAGTAATACAACCCAGTACGTTTTCCTTGTCGGCAAGCGTTTACCAGAGACAATTGCATTGTCAGGAATGTGTCTGGGGAGCATGATTTCACAGCTTTTATTCTCTATATACGTAAGTGATCGGACATGCTACAGAGATTTACGTCTTTCTGCTGATGATTCTGTGATGTACGGCAAGGTGTCGACGTTGACTGGCTGTAGGACGACGCAAGATGACGTAAACAGAATTTCTAGTTGGTGTGATGAGTTGCAACGTGCTTTAAATTTAGAAAGATACAAGATAATGTGATCGAGTAGGAAAAAAACAATTCCTGTAACTTTAGAATACAGAGTTAGTCGTGTGCTGCATAAGACACTCATCGATTCAACATCTAGGCGAAAATTTACAAAGCAATATGAAATGGAACGATCAGGTCAGGTTTTTAGCAGGAAAGGCGAATGGTCGACTTCGGTTTATTGGAAGGATTTTGGGTTAATGTAGCTCATTTATAACGGAGGTGGCATATAGAACGCTGGTGCGACCCTTTCTTGTGTACTGCTCATGTGCTTGGGATACTCACCAGGTCGGGTTAAAGGAAAACATCGCAATAATTCAGATTCGTGCTGTTAGATTTGTTACCGGATGGTTCGATCAGCAGGGAAATATACTTTGTGGACTCAAATGAGAACCTCGGAGGGCAGACGGCGCACTTCCCTCGAGGCACCATCCCAGAAATTTAGAGAACTCGGTTTTAAGGCTGACAGCAGAACTATTCTATTGCCGCCATCGTACGTTTCGTGCAAGGACCACGAAGATGAGACAACAGAAGCTGGGTCTCGTGTGGAGGCTTGTAGACAGTAGTTTTGCCCTCGCTCTATTTGCGAGTGCAACAGGGAAAGAAATGACTAGAAGTGATGCTGTGTAAATGAATAAGAGGCTGAACCTTTACTGTGAAATAATTCTCAAAACTTATTTTGTTTAAACGACTCAGTAAGTGCATATGCTGAAGTGAAACCTGAGAAACATTTCTCGCCGAAGTGGTCTATCGCTGCATGTGCTTCATAAATTGGCTATAGTGTCTTCTTTTTTAAAAATCTAGTAGTCACGAAAATGATTACAGTGATGTTTGAAATGCGCACGTGAAACTCTCTTGAATCGATCTTGATCGATGCTGAAAAATATGCAAATCGCGACAGGAATGACTCGAAAAAAAAATTATTTTATGTATAAAGTGTATCACTAAGATCGTTTATCAGTCTCTAGTTACAATGACTTCCTCGTATTCACAATAAAGTGAATGTAATCGCGTTTGAAAGGCTATTTATAAAGGAATCCTGGAACCGTATCTGTGTAACTCTGACTTCATTTCATTATGGTAAATGCAGGCACAACACCTAGCTGTGTCAAAAAATGTTGCCCAGGAAACGTAACAACACCGCAGCTCCTGTTGAAGGCCTGAACAAAACTCAGTTAAATTCATATAAGTTTTAGTGCATTGTGAAGGCTGTGATTGTCTTAGACGCTTCTGCAAACGGTATCTGATATAAGCCTGGTTTAGGTTCAGTGTAATAAATATCTCTGACTTATCGTAGCACGAAAACATGAATGGAAGTCTCGTAGTGAAATAGACTGGAGGATTACTTTGTAATTCAGGTCTCTTTAATCAGCTGCTGGCCAAACCCCGCCTCATCTTCTCAGAACTAAAACTATTAGTCAATATAATGATGACACAAAGTCTAATTATTCCTTCACGTATCAACTAACCGATATTGGCTAAGGTTGTGTCATCCGTGATTGAAAGAGTCGGTATGACTGTTACCTTTTCTTCACGTTATAACTGCCATCAGTTTCGTCGCTCCCAAGTCATCAGTGGGAACGTCAGGAAAGAAATCCAGTAAGTATATGGCCTTCTCGGTTGACAAGTGATCGATCTCGACGTCTTCCTTGCCCCCAACGGAATTACCAATGGTATCGTAAGCTCACAAAATTTACATGTTTGTGCTTTGTAAAGCTACCCTCTGGCTCGAATGTTTTATCAAATAACAACCCAAAGTTTGCGATACTGCCAAATGACTTCCCCCTCTCACGCGGAATTTGAAGTTAAATAGTGGTATTTAATCGGAGTCGCTTAGTAATAACATCTCGTCCGAAATTTCCATCTTACATGTACCCACATCTGAAACCAATGATGGAATTTTTCAAGTTGAATCGTTATTCCGGTAACAATTCTCGCTGACTAGGGAAATTTAACTGCGTGAGTCCAAGCATACACAGCTTTTTTCCGCATATAACGCAAATGAAGGGAACAGTAGCAGTAAATCCTGCTGTCCTACTGCACATGTCAGACATAATAATTAAAACAGTTTCCGTTCCGTGCAGCTAGTCACTAAGACATTGCACATTTTCCCTTACGTACCAGCTGGCAAACTCACTTTACATGGTTGGTACTCACTCACCCGAAACATTTCTGCACTAATTCTATTCTCATTACCGCCCTTACCCAATGATGTCTCTACCTACAGCTTATTAAACTCGATTCTATCTTGTTCATCAACAGCACCACGAAAACAAAAGTTAAAAAAAAGTACAGATAATCTTAACTGTTGTGGACTTTTACTAACAGCCTACATTTTAAATAGATGACGTGTAACTAGCGTTCAGAAGTTGAAAATATTTAATATGACTGTCGTTGTAGCAAGTCGTATGGACTACTAGTATACTACTACAACTACATTTATCACTACAACTTAAATTTCTGAATTAACTTTAAACGATAAAAGTTTAAAAGTACTGTAGAATATGGCACAAGCATTCTTGGGAACCAGTATACATTTTTTTCAAAATTTTTAAATATGAAGTACATGACTAGATTATAGTACTTACGAGAGATGGGTGTAAAGTACACCTTCCCCGTTGGTGCCGGAGGAATTTAGTTGTAGGGAGGACGGTTCCAGTTCTTCGAAGAATGAAAGTAATGTCAACTTGTCTACAAACGTCATTTCAGTAACAGACACGGCTGTAGTCATACATTCCCCGCCCGACGTCGGCAGCATGCCGGTTGATACAACACTTCATTTAAACTTCCGACATAGTAACATTCCTACTTATTTTTAATTCTGAACTCAGTTTTACTTTCCTCGAAGCATTAAACGTAACAGCTCTGAGGCAGACACGGTGAAACAGACCACTTCAAATAGAACGCCGGCCACGCATCTTAAACATAGAATTAATAGAATGTAAAGCTATTATAAAATATAAGGCACATAGTGTTCTCAACCACACACCGCTGCCACTACAGAACTCAACCAAGGAGAGTGGTAGTAGTGGTAGTACTGAGTTGGTTTCATATATGTATATGTGTGTGTGTGTGTCTGTGTGTGTTAGGTTTCGCTATATTTATTAAAATCCACTGCTTGGTACAAAAACAACCTCGCAGTCATTCAACTCCTCAATAAGATAAGCTTCAGAGACGGTAAACAGGGAAAGAAATCACACAATAAGCTCTTGAACATCATAATAAATTAAAATCCGGCATTACTGGAACGGTACCATGTCCATCGCGGCATAATTCTTGACGTTTCCACAATGTAAATCATGAATCTTTGCCTATTGTCAGTTTGAAATAGTTAATTGTTACCTCTTCACCCACGACGATAATACAACACTTACTTGAACCGTAATAGTTTTTCTGTGATGCCTCCTCGACACATAGACTTTCTGTTGTGTCAAAGTAAGAAGAGATATTAAAAGACTATGCCTTGGTCAAGAACGTTTACTGATATATGCCGCCTTTCGCAATTGAAAGCTATGCAGTATTCATACACTTTGCCAACAACGATGGGTGAGAACGAAGCAAACAACCCCATTTATAAAATACTGATTGACATTTGTGCACGATGAGTGTACAGACGGTCTGTTGCTGTTCCTATCTCTCTGCTATAGACGTGCACAGCAACAAAATAGCTAAGGAGACACTTCCTGCAAACGTAACATACAGGTCCTTGTGTATTCTCTGCAATTCTTATGCTACATTCGTTGATATAAGAAGTTAATTGTGGAACGTGATGATGGCTCGAGATATGATAGAAACAAAGTAATAACCAAGTTCTTTTTCTTGCCCTCCTTTCTAGCGAACAACGCTTGGTCCATCTAGGGGCTAAACCACGACGCAAGCAGGTGGATGAGCTCTTACCAACCAACAACCTCACTGACGTACAACGGCTACTGACAATTCCAGGCCTGTTGCTGTTCACCACCGTAATAAATGATAACATCTTCAATAATAAATGCAGACTGCTACGATATCTGTCGCTCTTTCAATAATACGTGTAATAGCAGCACCATATGCAGAAATAACTCGCACGAATATTAATTTCCACAATTCTGTTGGAAATAAACTACTTCTTTTCCTCATGATGATTTGATTTATTTTGTCAATTCATCCCAAAACTTCAGTCTCAATAAAGAAGCTCTTCCTTTCACATTTTTCCTAACTGCCTACAACAAAATATCCTCGTTTCCACACAAGTTCAGTCATAAACGACTGATCCTTGCTTTGTGCAATAAGAAGTTAACAAAATAGAAGTTATGACTGTGATTAACAATAACACTGGTCAATCATTACTAAGGTATTAAAAAATTGTAATGACACACATAGATACCTGGATTTCACCCAGTACAACTAAAGAAGCAGCTAAGTGCCACAGAAACAGTACAACTAAAGAAGCAGCGAAGTGCCACAGAAAGAATACGACCGTTTGATGAAAGATATTATCCAGCAACAAAATACAACCTTACATTAAAAAGAATTCGTTAGAAAAGAGAAAATTTTGTTTACGGTGAATATACACACCAAGGGCATTAGTTAAAGGGTCGTAAAAGGTAGGAGAACCAAAATAATGCCAATCAGAGAGTTCAGATAGAAAAATGCAACTAGAACGCCATCTGAAATCGCTATTTCGTAAACAGCAGCACACCTTGCCTTGTTAATTCGCTTAAAGTGCTATTTCAGTTGACAGATCGCAATTTCACTCATGGGACCTTCTCCTCAAACTAAATCCATAGGGTTTTCTATCAAACCTAAGCCCCAGTTTGGTACTAGGTCAGTTTGGGGAACCATGTAACCCTTACTGCTGCTATTGTCGGAAATAATCAGAATGACGGTATACAATTAATAGTAGTTATCAGCAACGAATGATCCAGTCTCTGACGACGCCCTAATTCACACTCTATCTCTCTTCTGTCCTCTGAAACCCTACTCCTTTCTCATATTTTCATAAAGTCAGAAACTTCCTCATAACAAATCTGAAATGCAAATCGTCAAGTAGGAAGGTATTTACTGTATTGTATTGTAAAAATCATCCGACATTACGGTAAACAACATTGTCAACAAAGTATATGAGATAGGATACTTGGCGATTTGGGAGAAGAAGATATTGCAGGTCTTGTAAATAAAACCGTTTTAAATCCAAACTACACTGCAAGGCCAGCTTACGTAAGAGAGTCGCTAGAAGCTGCACCATAATGACACTCGGCGCCCAATCTCATGGCAAAACCACTTGGACTCCGATACCTTTTGAGGAAGGTCTGAAGTAGACGCACACAACCTGCACACTCTCCATGCCTATGTTTATCATGCGAATACAGCATTCACTATTGAAGGTACCTGGCGACTTAGCAGAAGATTTTATTGAGTGCATTCATTCTGGGATTAACACATTCACGCTAGGACTCTATCTACAAATTTTAACATCTAGCTTGCCAGACTCAGACCTGTGGTGTTGCTGTCACCTGTGGGAGCCACACGGCATGGCCCAAAGGTGAGTAAATTGTGTATATCATGGTGTTGCATGTGAACTAATAAATTCACCTTGGTTCTTTGAACGTTAGTACTGCTTTTATATATGTATAATAAAAATGGGGGTCCCTATTCAAAAAAACACAGTTGATATCGTTTGACCTATGGCAGCGCCACCTAGCGGGCCAACCATAGCTCCATCTCGTTTCCCACTTCAAGCTAGGCGAGCTTCGTTCTTTGTAGTTTTAAGGACCACCCTTTATATATATATATATATATATATATATATGTGTGTGTGTGTGTGTGTATGTATGTATAATGTATTGTGCTGGTGCTCTGAGTACACACTCGAGAATGTACATAAGGTTTGTCCCCTGCTTTGTCCCCTGCTCTTAGCCAGCAAATTCTATAGTTTTTTGTGTGACATTTCCCATGCTAATTCTGAATTTTGTCAACATTGGTTATAGTTTTTTTGGAATGACATTTTAAAGAACTGTTCCACTTCTAACATGGGCATTAGTCTCTGAAAGTTGCCACTAACATTTTTCAGAGGGCGATATGAAAATACTTTATTCCATATCGTCTTACAAGCGACCAAGATGGTATTCAGTAATACATTAGAAATTCCGCAAGAGCTGCGGTCGTTGACTGGTCGAGACACGCATCTGCTAGCTGCAGTGTCTCCTCAACGGATGTTCGCCAGTATCTGAGTGAACAGGGGACGAGTATGTCTAATTCTGGACAAACAAAGTTTCAATTAATCGCTACAGGTAGCAGACTATACTGGGCAGACTAACCTGACCAGTTTGCAAAATGCCGCTAGATGGTACTTGGGCGTGGCTGGTAAGTTGTGAAACCAAACATACTCGTTCATTTCTATGGCTCTGAAATAGCAGGTTTGGGTTGGCCATGACAGTGGCTGTTTTCATTTCACTATTTATTTCTTTACATTTGCTAGATAATACAGTAGAGGTTTCCAAGAACTGAAAGCTTTCCAGCTGGCTGCACGAGATATCAGTCCTGTGAAGAGGATTGGCCACCATAAAAATGTTAAGCCCTGTGAGAGGCGCGGCCTAAGGTGGGCAGATAGGTATTCATGACCACTCTAACAACCCTACCCCTCTTTCTCCCTCCGCCGGCAGACCAACAAGCACTTTTTTTGTCGTAAGAATCATAGAATTCTCCACAGAAGCCATTTAGTCATATAAGAGACCGCTAGCCGGGTGTGGTTTCCCTCATGCCGTCTAAATTTTCAATACAACGTCTCATAATAACGTCCGGTTTAAACATAGAGAATGTAGATTTCTTGCTCGGTCATGCTATTAATTTCTGGCATGCCCACACGTTTTCGTTCTTTCTACTTGCGCAACATTGGACAGGCGTTTTTGAGAATTGTACCATGTGGTAGGGGAGTTCTTCTGCCTTCCTCAACACCTAAGAGCTCTATTGGGTCAAAAAAGAGAAAAATCTACACGAATAGGAGATCGTTTAACACCTTCATTAGGCTTTTTCTGGTCGGCATTTGCAATCTTCGCCACCATTGTCCAACGAATTTCTTCTCTGGCGAAATGCAGCGAAGATCCAAAGAGAAGCATAAGGAGATCACCTGTACATTTCAGCAGAGTAATGAATTCGCTCTAGGTTTCTGCAGAGTTGTCACTTCACTTCAGGTTTCTGCAGAGTTGCAGCTTCAGGCTAGGACAGGAGAGGTAACTGATGATCTGAACCTTGCTGCCGTTGGAAGGATTTCAGCACTTGATCTTTAAGTACAAATGGACTGCTGAATCTGACACTCGAGTTGTTGGTGCTGTCTTCCGATTTTTTCGCTCTTTGCCCGCCTGGTAAGACGAATCTCCGTTGCCCGCTTGGTCGCCTTTCAGACGCGAAGTTCATTCAGTTCCTTCAGCAGACGAGTGCGGATTTTAAGGCCACGAATCAAGCTTGTTGCCCTCGCTTGCACGTTTTGGCAAACGTATGGTGTTCGCTCCTAAGTTTCTGTGTGCTTGCTAGATTTAACTATTCAACTTACGTGGTCACTGGTCTTATCGGCAAATTATTAACGTAACTGTGTTTCATCCTCCCCACCCATATGTACCAAGGATATACTTCTGAGCTATAATCTCTCGTCCGATTGTCAATAGTTTCTTTTAATACACTGAGGTGGCGAAGATCATGAATTAGCTAAATGCACGTATACAAATGGCAGTAGTATCGCGTACACATGGAATAAAAGGGCATTACGTTGCCAGAGTTGTCATTTGTACTTTGGCGATTCATTTGAATAGCTTTCTGACGTTATGATGGTCGCACAACAAGAGTTAACAGACTTTCAACACGCAGTGGTGGTAGGAGCTAGACACATGGGATATTCCGTTTCGGAAATCGTTCTGGAATTCAATATTCCGTGATGCATAGTGTCAAAAATTGGTCAAAAGGGCATCTTGTGACTAATGCGCTTTTGACATATTTATTATTTTATAAATGAAATATAAGTACGGCCAGTCTTTCACGGTAATTCCATACTCTTAATTTGTATCATACGTTTTTAGTCACAATTCTGAGACCATGTTACAGACCATTCTTTGGTTCAACTTCTGTGAAAGACACTCCTAGCAGTGTCGAAACCCGGTTAATTCGTTAAAAATTAGTGACCGAGGGCTGTTTTCTATTAATTTCATTTTTAACTCTTTGGTCTCTATAACCGACGTATCTCCGTCCACTGGCTTCAAAGTTATAACAATGTGAGATACTTTTCAAAAGAGTGGAGAAGATATTACAAATATTTCCTATCCTTTGGACTTACGCTATACCAGAAACTGCTTCTGTCATGAAAAAGGAAGCTTTAAATTCTATGGAGTCATGAATTGCTCAACATGAAAAAATACTGCTATGGAAGTTACTCCACTTGTTCATATTAAGGACGTGACAATTATAAATTCATGTTCGCATGTGTGTTGCTATGTGCTTTGGCAAGCTTCCTAGCCATTATCCCATCTCTTGAAATACGACATGTAACCATATTTCGGATGTAGGAAATCCTGGCAGTGGGAACTAGCCTCTTGTAGTTTGTAAAATAACCAAGACAGTCGTAACTACTCATTTGTCCTGTGTGAAAATGGCAAAAGTTTTGATTTTATATGGGGAAAACACATCAATTTACAAGTAAGAAACTAGTCTACATGTGATCTACATCAACATCTACATCCACACTCCACAAGCCACCTCACGCTGTGTGGGGGAGGGTACCTTGAGTACCTCTATCGGTTCTCCCTTCTATTACGTAGGCTTTCCAAGCGTAATAAGTCTTGAAAGTCTCTTCGGATCTGCAGCCCGATCCTAGAATCATCTTGACTCGATATTTCGGCGATCCAACTGGTCGCCGTCTAAAGGAAAATGCTGTTTCTGCTGATGAGTCGCGCTGAGAGCTGACGCCGGGCTGCAAATCGACGTGCTATATAGGCCAGCGTTCAGTAGACGGCGCATGCGACGCCCATTACGATTGCTGCCCTCCAAGACCTAGGGCGGCGCCACCTCCCTGTCTTGGAGGGCAGCAACCGTGATGCAGTCGTGTGTCTGACTTACAGCGCCATCTGTTGGTCAAATTTCTGTGACATGTTTTTTTGTCCACTGACCATTCCCCCCGTGTCAGTAATATGCTGTTAAAATTTGAGGTAGTTCTCAAGAATGCTTCTCATTCTACATGCGTTTTGAACTTGGAATGTCATTGTCTACACCCTGGTAAGTCAAAGCATTACGACTGCAGCCCACCGCGGCGTCGGATGACGCCGAGAGGCGTTGCGGCCATTTGACGCGCTAACAACAATATGTAGGGGGAGCAGATTCGTATGTGGGCTCACCCTAGAGAATATATGGGTTGCAAAAGGGGAAATCAGTTGAGATTTACCGATTTTGATAAAGGGCATATTACTCTAGTCCGCATGGTACCAGGTGACTGAAAACTAATATGTGATATTACTTCTACTTTCTGTTCTTTTTCTAAATCTGTTGACAGTTTTTTTCCTGTAACGTACAGTTTGGGCGCAATCTGCTTCAATGTATGTTGCTGTGCTAGGTAATCCATGTTGTTGGAGAGAAATTTTGTCAGTTCGCTCTGTATACCTTTCGGTTGCTACAGCTGTGGATGCAAGTTGTTATTGTGTGACATTGAAAGTGCTTTTATCTCACAGGCATGCGTTACCAGTGATATAATTTGATTAGTCTGTGTATTTAAGACACTATTAATGAAACAGTTCGCCTACTGTTTGTAGTTTCTACAATGTCAACATTCAAGTGCGTGAACGACCCAAGTGTTTGCTGTTGAGTTTGTGGAAATTATACCATGTCTAAGCAGAAAGGGGCTAAAACAGACTTTGTGAAAAAAGCTAGCCATGATTATTTTAAAATGGAACGTGGTGACCAGAACTAGAATTATGCATTATGACGTACTTGGAAAATGAACAGCTCCTCTATAAATATCGACTCTGATTCCGCAAAAAGAGGTCCTGCGAAACTAAGGTCGCTCTGTTCCTCCATGAGATACACAGCGCAGTGGACAACGGCGCTCAGGCTGATGTCGTGTTCCTTGATTTCAGTAAGACTTTTGACACCGTCCCACAATGCCGTTTAATGAAATTATACGAGCTTACTGAGTATCGGAGCAGACCTGCGATTGGATTCAAGACTTTCGTAGCAAATAGACCTCAACACGTCGCTCTTAACGTAACAGATGTTTAGGTAATATTCGGAGTACCACAGGAAAATGTGACAGGGCCGTTGGTGTTCACAATATACCGGGTGATCAAAAAGTGAGTATAAATTTGAAAACCGAATAAATCACGGAATAATGTAGATAGAGAGGTAAAAATTGATACACATTCTTGGAATGACATGGGGTTTTATTAGAACCAAAAAAATACAAAAGTTCAAAAAATGTTAGATAGATGGCGCTTCATCTGATCAGAACAGCAATAAATAGCATAACAAAGTAAGACAAAGCAAAGATGTTGTTCTTCACAGAAAATGCTCAATATGTCCACCATCATTCCTCAACAATAGCTGTAGTCGAGGAATAATGTTGTGAACAGCACAGTAAAGCATGTCCAGAGTTATGGTGAGGCATTGGCGTCGGATGTTGTCTTTCAGCATCCCTAGAGATGTCGGTCGATCACGATACACTTGCGAATTCAGGTATCCCCAAAGCTAGTAATCTCACGGACTGAGGTCTGGGGACCTGGGAGGCTTATCATGACGAAAGTGTCGGCTGAGCACACGATCATCATCGAACGACCCACGCAAGAGAACCTTCACGCGTCTAGCAATGGGGTGAAGCTCCATCCTGCATAAACATCCTACGTTCCAGCAGGTGTTCATCAGCCAGGCTGGGGATGATGCGATTCTGTAACGTATCGGCGTGCCTCTTGCTCATCACAGTAGCAGTTACAAAACCAGAATCACGCATTTCCTCGAAGAAGAAAGGCCCGATAACGGTAGATGTGGTAAATCCAACCCATACCGTGACTTTCTCGTCGTGCAATGGAGTTTCCACGACAGTTCTAGGATTTTCGGTAGCCCAAATTTCGCAGTTGTGGGCGTTGACAGATCCTCGGAGAGTGAAATGAGCTTCGTCGGTCCACAACACGTTACTCAACCAATCGTCATCTTCCGCCATGTTTTGAAACGCCCACACCGCAAATGCCCTCCGCCACTTAATCGCCAGGTAACAGTTCATGATGCCGGAGGGTACACCTAAGTGCCAACCAAACAGTGTATGGAATTCCAGTGTGACGTGCGACTGCACGAGCACTGAATTCCCCGTGCATAGACGAACCCGCTACAATCTCCATTTCTTCCTTAACTGTCTCAGCAGCATTACACCTTGTGCTCGGTCAGCCACTACGAGGTCTATCGTCTAAACAATCCATGGCTTCGAACTTCGAAATCATTCTCGCCACATCTGCATTTGTCAACGGACCTTTACCCGTTCGAGTCCGCTTCCTATGGCGATAGGATCGTAACGCTGAACTAGCACCCAACATGCTGCGACAGCTGGCGCCTCTGATTCTCTCTCTCATTACAGCTCCTTTTATACACGACTGTAATGCGCAGTTTTACTGTCCAGCGCCAGCTGTCGGACATTTTGTGAATTTTTTTTTTTTTTTTTTTTTGCTCTAATAGAACCCCATCATGTCAGTCCAAGCACCTCTCTATCTACATTATTCCGTGGTTCATTGAGGTCTCAAATTTATACTGACTTTTTGATCACCCAGTATATAACTGATCTAGTAGAAAGAGTCGGATGTTCTTTAAGGTTATTCGCAGATGATTCAGTTGTTTATAACAATGTAGATCGTAAGAATTTGCAGATCGACCTGCAGACAATTCATGAATGGTGCAGTCTCTGGCAGTTGACACTGAACGTAAGTAAATGTAACATACTGTGCATACATAGGAAAATATATACACAACTGTACAGCTACACTATCGATGACAAACAGCTGGAGACAGCGTCTGCCGTAATATATTTAGGTATAACTTTCCAGAACGACCTCAAGTGGAATGACAATCATTCTTCCCAAGAAATATTCGCGAATGGAACAGGGTTAGAGGGATCAGATAGTGGTACCGAAAGTACCGTCCGCGACACATCAGGTGTCTGGCCGAGTATGATGTAGATGCAGATGATGGGCGCCAAAGACAGTTTGCTGCTGTTGTGTTGAGGATTGAGAAAAGAAAAGACGGATGATATTTGCGATTCCAGTGGTGTGGAGCTGGCCTAAAAGTCGCCTCAATGATTCATACTTCTGTTTAGTTAACGTTCAGGGAAGCCGATCCGAAACTAACAAACACATCGTGTATCCAAGCCTTTTTTCAGCCATCAGGACTGTTGCACATGGAGAAGAAGTGATTGCTCCTCATCTTCCAGCTGTTTCAGAGAAGACGATGACGAAAATGAAGCTGACGCATTTATCGAAGATTATAGTGATGTCTACCAGCCTGAATTCGACTTCACTCCACAATTATTCTCTCTGAGTAAATTTAATGTTCTAGTAGGAGATTTAAATTTGCCTCAGGAATCTGCTGAACTACGTGGCTGCCGGGTAAAAACTATGAATCTTCCGGAACCAGTAACACATTACTCATGGTACAGACATAGTGAGAAAGACCTAGTGGCTTTATTCTCACACAGCGAATCCTTCATTTATTGCAGTAACCCGAGAGATTTAATGAACTTCTATGGCATTGAACAACATCATGAATATTTTCTAGGCTCGCCAACGAGAAGCCTGAAGGCGTGGTACTGCATTATGGTAAAGTGTATGGGCCCATTCCTGTGGGCCATTCAGTTCAACTGAAAGAGGCGTATAAGAACATTAAAATTCTGTTTTCAAGTTTCCCATTATGAGAAACACAAATGGCTAATCTGTGATGACATCAAAATTATGTGAATAGTATTAGGGTTTACAAAAATACTTTGCTACGTACACGAATGGGAGATACGGGCAAGGAAAATATATTGGAGTGAGTGAGTTTGTCCATAACGGAGAAATTTTGTGCCTGAAACTAGTAATATTTTGCACGGACCGCTTGTAGAAGCACACAAAGAAATAAAATCTTGATTCTACCACTGCACACATAATTGGGCTTGATGTATCAGTTTTTAAAGTCTCTGCTTTAAGCAACTTTCCAAAGATATTTCCTTTCATTACACGAGACAATTTTTGTTGATCCTCAGATAAAGGATGAAAATTTTGACAAGACAATGAAAAAGATAGAAATAAACGAATGGCCCGCCTTCCGATCAGTTACTGAAAATGTTCTGGGAATAAAAAACATCCTAATTTCTAGACATTTGCGGAAAACATGTGGCAAAATTTCGAGAAGATGGGATGTAATATGAGTTTGAAATTCCACTTTCCTTCACTCACTTACCGACTACTTTCCAGAAAAGCTGGAACTTTGTAGTGATGCGCAGGATAAACCCTTCCACCAAGACATTAAGGAGATGGCGAGTGGGTACCAGGGGAACCGGAAAGGAAGTATTGTGGCCGAATATTGTTCGATGTTAAAGAGGGAGGGCCATCATATACAAGGATCTGCGAGGAAGTCAAAGAAAAGAACGTAAATAAATTGATAAAACGCTATTCCCTTAATGTTTTTAGTCAAGGCAGTCACGAAAGAAATTAGGGGATTCTGTACAATATTTCTTCAATGTATTTTTTTTAAATGCGTTTTGATTAAAAGCTCACCTTGTGTGAAATGGTGTATGAAACTATTTGAGGGTCCAAAAGTAAAAATCGTCAAAATATTTCATCTTATTTTGTGTAAATAACTGACGTGATAGACAAAAATGGAAGTTATTTCCAGAATATCCATAAAAAATTGATTCAAGGACACCTACACCCAACTAATCACCTTAAAAAGATGTTTAAAATGCTGACTAGTGTTATTATTATGCAGAGCCTGTGAACGAGTGCCTTGAAAACGGTGAAGCTGGTCGAATGTTCACGTGATACAGTCGTGAGCACGTATGGAGAGATGTAGATGGACAGTGAAACTACCACTAGGTTCTATGTGGTTGAACATCTACGACTCTTCACAGAACGTGGGGTTCTAAAGCTTGTCTACTCTGTAAAGCAGGATAGATGGTGATCCTTCGCATCTCTATCGAGAGAGCACAATGCTCGTTCATGCACAAGTGCTACGGAGGACACCGTCCATTGTACGTTGATGAACATGGAGCTCTGCAGCAGACAACCCCCACGTGGTGACATGTTGGCCGAACGCCACCGTCAGTTACAACTGCAAACGGGCAAGGGACCATCGGGATTCGACCGTCGGTCAATGGAAACGTACCAGCTCTTCGGGTGAATCACAGTTTTGCTGCACTAGGTCGCTGGCAGTCTCGACAAACGTACATCGAGCAACGGACACAGGGTGGTGGGAGCAATATTGTGCAGTTGGAGACTTTGAACTACGCTTGCATGGGAAGACTGCTGGGAATCACCTGCACCCCTTCATGTTTGATGCATTCAGCAGTGTAATTCTTCGTATCTCAGAGCCAGAACAGTGCCACAGTGGTATGAGGAGCACTATTAAACTGACGCTGATGTCTCGGCCACCAAAATCGCCTGATGTAAACCCTACGGGAAAAGTGTGGGACGCTATTGGGCGTCATCGCAGCGTGCGCAAGTCAGTGTCCCGTTATGTACGCAAATTACGTGACCTGTGCGTAGAGTCTAAAGCCGCCTACGTACACAAACCTAGCAACAATCTGTCGGATCATGACAACATCCAGCCGCAATGGAAAACGACTTTCGTTTAGTGATTGCCGACCAGTTTGCATACCATATCCGTGACACTCTCTTCGCTATTTCGTGACAGTACAAAACGAGGTGCCTTCTCTGAACTTTTTCAGTGTTCTCCGTAGATCCAATATGATGCGGCTCCTACACCGCACAGGACTACTCCGGAAGAGCACGGACCAGCGTAGTGTACGCAGTCTCTTTGGAGGCCCCGTCACACGTTTTAAGTGTTTTGTCAATAAATTGTGGTCTTCGGTTTATTTTACCCACATCATTTATGTAATCGAACCAACTTCAGTTACTCGTAATTGAAATCCCTAAGTATGTAGCTGAGTTTATATCCTTTATATATGTGTTATTTGTAGTGTAACCGAAACTTAGCCGATTTCTTTTAGTACTTATGTGGTCGACATCACATTTTTAATTATTTAGAGTCAACTGCCAATTTTCACACCATACAGATATCTCGTTTATATTGTACTGGAATTTGTTTTGCGCATGACTTTATAAGACGATAAATGACAGCTCCATCTTCCAACAATCTAAGAGTGCTACTCAGATTGTCTCCTAAATCGGTCATGTATACGAGGAACAACAGAGGGCCTATAACACTTCCAGGGGAACGCCAGGTACTATTTCTCTTTCACTCGATGACTTTTCGTCTATTACTACGAACTGCCCTCACATATGAGAAGTGCGTAAAAGTGCATGTGTTGCTTGAAAGTCCTGATGAAGCTTTCGGCTTTCCCAATAGATTGAAGGTGGAACCCTGTGCTACTCATATTCTTAATGCTATTGGCGTCAGAAGGCTGCTCCAATTCTACCGATGTGATCTACGGTCCAGGGTCCAAGACCACTACTTCATGTTACCCTTTGATCCAAAAGACTGACGTCAGAACCTCGTGTATGGAGGGGGAACACGGAAGATAGTACAGTCTTTGCCGTAATGCGGAAATGGAGTGATTTATCTAACGTCTAAAAGGGCATGACCATTGGCTTTCGGGCAAAGTGCGGAGGCATTTCCAAAACGGGAGGTTTGTTAACTGTTCGTGTGTGAGAGGCACAATGGCGCTACCCAAAGCAAGCGTTGAAGCACTTGTGTTTCGCCACAGCCCATAGACAACACGGGTTAACGACAGCTGCAGACACGTGTACAGGCGAACAGACATGTAGCTGTTCAGCAGCTGACCGTCCAGATGAACTGAGGGGCTGCGATTAGTGTCTCCTCAACGCACGTTGGGGACATCTTGCTGCTTAAGGATCTCCACAGCAGGCGACTGGTTCATGTACGCATCGTGACTGCTCTTCATCATGCCAAAGCACACCTGGACTCCCACTGGGCGGCGAGAGGTGGCATTTTCAGATGAATCACGTTTTATGTTTCATCAGAATGATGGCCATTGGCATGTATGGCGTGAAATGTTTGGAGGCAAAACGTTTAACCCAGTGAAGAGAGTATTAGGGTCTGAGGAAGGATTTAGTGTAAATCCTTCGGTGATCTCATCATTCAGCAAGGCACAGTGGCTTAACACAGTTACGCTTCTATCCTTGGTGGCCATATCCAACCCTCACGTGCAGATTGTTTTTCTTTGTAGTATGCCGTCTACCAGCAGGACAATACAACGTGTGACACATTTAGCAGTGTATGTTTGTGGATCGAAGAGCTCAAGAATGAGTTTACTGTAACACTATGGTAACCTAACTAACCTAAGGACATCACACACACCCATGCCCGAGGCAGGGTTCGAACCTGCGACCGTAGCAGTCCCGCGGTTCCGGACTGCAGCGCCAGAACCGCTAGACCACCGCGGCCGGCAACGTGGCTGTACTTGCCAAGGGGACAGCAGTTAGCATTTCGGTTGCGGCACTCCTGGTAACTGGGTGCCGTCAAACACCGTAGGCAGAATTTATCTTCGATGACCTGGTACCTTGAACAGTGGGTTTGGTTGCGGTGCTGTCCTGGCCGAGACTTCGTGTGCTGGAGCTCACAAACGAAGGCCACAACATGTTTATCATTAGTTTGAACGGCACAAATATGAGCAGCATCAAAGTCTACTGCTGAGCTATCATACGATACATGACGCTCTACTAATTTGAAAATCTGTTTTAAGATAGGGTCAGGATGCTTAAGAACCTGATCAAGTATGCGAGGATTTGACCTTTTGGGGTAATGGTATCAGTTATCATGGCATCACTAATGTTCACATTCACACATGGATTTGCACTGACGTCAGTTACCCTATGCTTATGTGTCTACTTGTGTTACTGATGACAGCAAACCAATTTGTATCGCATACCTACCACATTAAATTGTTTATCTTAGTACTGCACTATTGCAGCAATTACTTCCACGTAAGCAAGACTTTCATGGTGACGTTGGAAAAAGAATTGCAGGCTAATAATCGGTATACTGGCTCTCGAACTGCTCCAAGAAAATATGGTTGCCTGTCTCGACCTTCATTGTGATGCACCATGAAGTGGGAGACGAACTCTGGGTGCTACTCTAAACGTTCCCCTTGTTGAGAATCAAATGTCGGAATGGCGGTACGGGAACAGGCGGTGGTGCGCCGTTTTGTTCACTTTCACGGCGATCAGTCTGATCATGACTTCTCTGAGCTGCAGCATCTGCTACTCCAGAAGTTCAGCTATCTGATTTACTGACAGTTTTGCGGAGGTGGCCATGGTCAATACGCACAGAAATTATACTTGCATAATACACTACTGGCCGTTAAAATTGCTACACCACGAAGATGACGTGCTACAGATGATAAATTTAACCGACAAGAAGAAGATGCTGTGATATGCAAATGATTAGCTTTTCAGAGCATTCACACAAGGATGTCGCCAGTGGCAACACCTCCAACGTGCTGACATAAGGAAAGTTTCCATCCGATTTCTCATACAGAAACAGCAGTTGACCGGCGTTGCCTGGTGAAACGTTGTTGTGATGCTTCGTGTAAGGAGGAGAAATGCGCACCATCATTTTTACGATTTTGACAAAGGTCGGATTGCAGCCTATCGCGATTGCGGTTTACCGTATCGTGACATTGCTGCTCGCGTTGGTTGAGATCCAATGACTGTTAGCAGAATATGGAATCGGTAGGTTCAGGAGGGTAATACGGATCGACGTGCTGGATCCCAACGGCCTCGTATCACTAGCAGTCGAAATGACAGGCATCTTATCCGCATGGCTGTAACGGATCGTCCAGCCACGTCTCGATCCCTGAGTCAACAGATGGGACGTTTGCAAGACAACAACCATCTGCACGAACAGTTCGACGACGTTTGCAGCATTATGGACTATCAGGCCGGAGACAATGGCTGCGGTTACCATTGACGCTTCATCACAGATAGGAGCGCCAGCGATTGTGTACTCAGCGACGAACCTGTGTGGACGAATGGCGAAACGTCATTTTGTCGAATGAATTCAGGCTCTCTTTACAGCATCATGATGGTCGCATCCGTGTTTGGAGACATCGCGGTGAACGCACATTGGAAGCGTCTATTCGTCATCGCCTTACTGGCGTATCACTCATTGTGATGGTATGGGTGCCATTGGTTACACGTCCCGGTCACCTCTTGTTCGCATTGACGGAACTTTGAACAGTTTGCGCTACATTTCAGATGTGTTACGAACCGTGGCTCTACCCTTCATTCGATCCCTGGAAACCCTACATTTCAGCAGGATAATGCACGATCGCCTGTTGTAAGTCCTGTACGGGCCTTTCTGGATACAGAAAATGTTCGACTGCTGCCCTGGCCCGCACATTCTCCAGGTCTCTCACCAACTGAAAACGTCTGGTCAATGGTGGCCGAGCAACTGGCTCGTCACCATACGTGAGTCACTACTGAAGATGAACTGTGGTATCGTGTTGGAGCTGCTTGGGCCGCTGTACCTGTACACGCCATCCAAGCTCTGTTTCAATCAATGCCCAAGCGTATCAAGGCCGTTAGTTATTACGGCTAGAGGTGGTTGTTCTTAATTTCTAGCTTCTGTAAAACTTCGCCATTCTTGGAGGTTTCGCGTTCTTTCAAATTTGTTATGCTTTTTTCGTCGCTTCTGCAACAGTGTTCCGAACTGTAGTGTGTAACGTGGCGGATCAGTAGCATTAGGTATTAATTTATTTGGTGTATGTTACTCGACAGCTGTCGATAGTGTTTCTTTTAGTTCAAAGCATCATATAAATAAATAAATTAAAAACTAAAAACTTTACATAACCATACTTCGTATCTCGTAAAACGTAAACGTTTTGTTTTCTGGCTCTTTCGCGTAGCCACGCGTCCCTCAAACAGTGTCATGTAAATTCATTTCCCTTTTCCTTTTCGGAGTGCTATTATCACACACATTTGTGAACAACGGATAATTTTCTGTGACGTACAAACCGCCTGGTAGCTTTTATCTGACGACTTTCGCTTTACGTAACAAGGGGAGCTTACTAGCCTATAAAAGGCGATGGTTCTGACTCCTGGCTACTATTCGCCATGCAGAAGACACTCCTTGTCGTCATTGTGGTCGCCGCCTGTGTCGGTAAGCCAGTTCTCCGAACAGAGCCACGTAACTTCGTTTACAATTGACTCTTACACGCATTTTTAAGTTGAAACAGATATACCAATAACGATGTTTGACCTCTAAGTTTCGAAGAGGCGAACATCTGGAAACTTATTACTTGATGCTAATATTTGAGACACTCCGTTCATCCATTCGTTCTCTATATGTATCACCTTTCACTGAACTGCACTCCATGCGTTCATCAGTACATAAGCCTTTATTCATTTGTTCTTGTATACTGACTGACAGGTCGGACTCACCTGCATCATACTGCTTGACACAAAATATTACAGGTGGAACCATAGGCCTAACATTTTCTGACCATATCCGATGTGTAAAGAAAGGAAAAGGTAATGGGTAAATGAGGCAAGGGTCGCGTAGAGCAAATTCAGACTATGTGCACCCATTTACCTAGAAATAAACTCTGGGAAAGGAGATTAATAATACCAGTCAGTTAATGCAAGCTCCAAAAACAGCAGCCGTTTGGAATAAAATGGAGCATGAAGTTGCTATGTTCACATTTTCTGAGCTGTGGTAGCATTCCCGTTTAGATATTTGATTAAGGGGAGTTCGTTTGACCCATATCTAAGTGACGGTTCCTTGAAGTGTTGTCACTAAATCTCAATAATGCAATGAACGCTGTGCTTACATATCGTTTCGATGACAAGACGATGGAAAAGAATTTTCTTCTAAGACATATTGGCTATACTACGGATTATTTATTGTGGTGATTTAAAGTAGCAGTTACGACATAGGTATCATACAAATTCCCACAAGTTAAACAGTAAATGAACTACCTTGATATTTCGTAAATACCTTTAATGAACATATGAATTTTTGTCATTTTGTGCTCACACGGGTGTGTTTATATTCCAGTTTCGTTAAATGAAGATTTAGTTCCATTTTAATGCGACACAAAGAGACGACGAGCGATTATGGTAGCTGTATGGTACTGTTCGCAGCGTTCGCCACTTAGGTCTACAGGCGTTCCTGCTGCAGTCAGTTCGGAAGCTAAAGCCATTTTGCACATATTCGGTCATCCGTGACGCAGTGTGGCTCATGTGCTACTTCTTTACCGGAGAGGGCTTTTTACTGAGTAATAACAGCACTACCATACTGGCTCTAAATCTTTGGTGTCTCTTCCATTGAGTCGAATAATTTTAGTTCTCACGTTTGCAGATAAAAAATTCTTACATTCCTCCCGCCTTGATTTAGAACGAAAAGGTTATTTGTTATGAAATTGACTGCTACTACTCTCGAAACAAACAATCTCTGCGCCAGAATTACTTCACAAATACACTCTAAGACAAAGAGGGATCTATCACGAAAGGATGGGACGGATATCGGTCGATGTAATGTGCGTGTACAGCCAAACAAATGATTGCAGCTTCAGGAAAAATTTGATAGTTGATTCAAGAGGAAAAGCTTCATAAATTGAGCAAGTCGTTTACGCTTTGGTCCACCTCTGGCGCTTACGTGAGCAGTTATTAGTCTTGACATTGTTTGACACAATTGTTGGATGTCCTCCTGAGGGACATCTTGGCAAATGCAGTCCAAATTGCGCTTTAGATCTTCAAAATACCGACTTGCTAGGATGTCTTTCCAATAATTCTCCTTGCTTGGTAAGGTATGTTTAGGAAAGCACGAAGGCAAGCAGCAGAAAGTCTCGCCGTGTGCAGGAGGGCGTTATCTAGCTGACATGTAAGCTCATGTTGACGTGCCATAGATGGCAAGAAAACGGGCATAGAATGTGCTGTACGGTTGCCGTGGATGACACTCAAAGTGGTTCTGCTATTAAATTAAATGGCACACCCATCAATGCGTGTCTGCAAGAAGGTCTCCACTGGTCATCTGGGTCAGTTCGTAGTGGGATTCATCACTGTAGACACTTCTAATCCAGTCAGTGAGATTACAGGTCGAATTTGCCCGACACCACTGAAAACGGGCTGTAGGTGAACAGAGGGCTATCTATGGCTGTTGGCACAAGGGTCGCGGTGAGCTGAGCCCCCTTTCTGTGAGCCACCTATTACAGGTCGTTGTGGTCACTGAAACACCAGTTGCACGTCGGGTCCATGATAATGATGACACCGGGACTGTTTGCCTCTCTGACGATTTCTTGTGCCTCACGTTCTGTTGTCTCTCCAAGTCGAGTGCTTCCTTCTTGATGCTGTGTTCGACATGGTTCCCCATTCCTAACAACATCGTAATATGGAGGCATCGCTGCTCTTCAAATTTCGAGCGATTCTGTGATTACTCGAACCAGCTTCTTTGAGCCCAACTACACCTGCTCTCCCAAATCCTGATACATCACCCACCTGTCTGTAAGGCATGTTTCCTATCCAACTGAGTACCGGAATGCAGTTCCCAAAGACTGCATGTCCTGGTGTCGATATGTTTCCCATTTACTATCTGTGCCTTTTCCAGCTGTGCGGTGAAGTCACAAATCAAATATTCATCAATCGGCAGCGAATGTTTTGCACTTTCCTCCATAGCTTTAGGAATATCAGTTTGTGAGCTTCATTCTCAGCTGCCCCAACCGCTGCTGTTTTATGCAGCCCGCCAACCTGAACTGGCCTTCAAAATCCACGAACGAGGTTTGATATTTTATCGGTCGCTATGCAGAAAGTATCAGTCTGACAGAAAAAAATGAAGAGACCTTTTTGTAGGAAACTTCATGTAGTTAAATGCTGTACCGGAATTCGTTTTCGCTGGAGCCCTCGATTTGCAAGATATTGAAGAAAAACGTACAAACGTGACCTCCAAATGCCCCTTCACACCCCCACTCATCCCTCATTATTCAGATTTCTCTGGTCTTCATTGACTGGTCTTATTACGCTACCGGCTTAGTGGAGCAATAACAAATTATAAAATTAACGTCTGTGTAGATTTTAGGTAAGAGGTTAGTGAATTTTAGGAGCATAAAATGAACAATTATATCGTTGTATTCGTCTGGCCTTCTGAATATTAAGCTACTGTCGTTGTAAGGGTTATGTCTCGATCGAACTGTCGAAGTAATTAGTTTTAGCGTAAATTTTACAAAAGTCGATTTCCTTTAGTTACACACAAAGGCATGGTTAAATTAATAATGTTGACGAAATAGCTGCGATGCTAGCGATGCTAGTAGCGTAATAGCCCAATCTATAGGGACAAACAAAGGTCGAATATTGCTAATAGTTCGAGTAGTCGGAAATTTGTCTGCAGTGGCAGGAGGGAGAGCCACGAACAATATCCTAGAAATCCTGAACGGTGACTGATGAGTGTGAGGGTGGAGGGGCATTTGAATACCAGTCTTGTATTTCTTTTTTTTTTTTTTTGAATATCGGAAACCATGCCATAATGAGGAAACGTATCCCAGTAC